>NW_006293784.1:4298612-4304578 GCF_000327345.1 Myotis davidii | reverse complement strand
TGCCGCCGCTATGGAGGGGTCCGCGAGGCGCACACCGGCGTCGGGGTGACTCCATTCAGCACGTGCCACGCTGTCTTTGCAGAAAGAAGAGCCCAGCCTCCAAAGGCTGATGGAGCCGGCGCCCAGGTGAAGAGCTTTGGCGACGCCCAGGTGGCCTTGTAGTGAGTAACCTCCCCGCAGCGCAGGACCCGGCTCCGATCGGGGTCTCGGCTGGTTCCTGAGCTGGCACTTCCGAGCCCACGTGGAGTTCAGGCTTAGTTTTTATTGTCGCTTACAAAAGAAAAAGAAGAACCATTTGGGGTTATGAAAAGGCAGCTATACAATAAACGCTGTAGGAACAGGTGCTTCAAACAATTTCTTTAAAGTATGTTTTTATTGATTTCAGAGAGGAAGGGAGAGGGAGAGAGGACTAGAAACATCAGTGATGAGAGAGAATCATTGATCGGCTGCCTCCTGCACTCCCCCTACTGGGGATGGAGCCCACAACCCAGGCATGTGCCCTTGACTGGAATCAAAAGGTGACTTCCTGGTTCATAGGTAGATGCTCAACCTCTGAGCCAGGCCGGCCTGGTGCTCACTCTACCTTTAAAGACCAGCCCTGGGCATGGTGCCAATGATGTGGCATCGTGTGACCCTGGTCACCGTCACACACCAGGCTGCAGCGAACCACAGCAACCTTCCAACACCACAGCACTGCCAACTCCCCACCAGGCTGTTTCCCAACCAACAAGCAATGTTAATACCCAGGCAAGGGAATAGTTTTGCAACATACAAAGTAATCTTTGTTATAGTTAATTATAGTAAGATGTCTGATATGTGTACTTAGTAAGCCGAGTAAAATATGGATGAGTTATTACAAGCATCTCAGCCTAATTTGGATATGCCATGTATTTTTTCCCTTTTTTAAAAATTTTATTTTATTGCTGACAGTATTACAGATGTCTCCCATTTCCTCCCCCTTTACCCCCCACCACCCAGCCCGTCGTGTATTTTTTTCTTTATGGCCTGAAATAGTAATTCCATTTTAGGAAATTGGTTTAAGTAGTATAAAGAATAACTGCATTTGTCATACTTTGGATTTAGAAACTAGGTTTAAGAAGTGCATTTTAAAATAAAAACTAAATTTTGATTAGTAAGCATATCCCTCAGATTCATTACTCATTGTTAAATATTTTGTGAATCGTAGCAGTGGGATCCAGCAAGGAATGAAAAGTTGCAAGAACTTTTTCTGCACGAAGTACAAATGGGAGAGCTTTGGCTATCTAGAGGTAAGAGCATAAACATTCTTTTGTAAGCACTTCTTTATGATAATTTGTTCATTTATTGATCAGTATATGTATGTTAAGTAACTTAACTAGCTAGATGTGTTAGTCAATGTGCTTCAGTTTAAAGAGAAACTGTCCCAGCATTGTCACTCCATCCCACTTGCCAGCTCCAATGTGTTATAGTTAGTGTTCCAGGTTACGTTGCAGTCTTGGAAGTGCTGATGGAGAAGCAAAGCCAAATGCAAGAACACCTCATCTATCATCAGGTAAAAATTTAAGTAAATGAATTTTCCAAATGGTTACTTGTGTGAACCAAAACTTTAAAAAGTTTTTAACTGCTTTGTAAACATTTTCCTGCCTTCTTATAAAATACTTATTTTTTAGGGTAAAGTCAATATGAATATCCATTCTTGTCCTGTCTAATGTAGTGATGCCTGTAGGGAATACTTTGCTTTTAATAGCCATGACCTATCTTTTGAAATATAATTTATCCCCACCCAATTCCAGATTTGAGAGAAAACACAATATTGTCAGGTAAAATGATGGTATATAATATCAGTATCGTATAAAATATCTACACTAATAAAAGAGAAACATGGTAATTGGCATGCGACCGCTACCCTTCCCGTTGGCTAATCAGCGAGATATGCAAATTAACTGGCAGCCAAGATGGCGGCTGGCAGCCAGGCAGCTGATGCGAACAGGGAGGTTTGCTTGCCCCAGCATGAGGAAGCCAAGGTTCCCTGTCTGCAGCTGCGGGGGCTCTGAGCTCCTGAAGCAACAACTCCAAAAGATACAATGTTTTAATTATAGAAGCTAAAAGATGGCAGTTAATTTGCATACTCAGGCTCCAAGCGGAGCGAAGCCAAACATCCCTGAAGCAGCAGGGCAGAGAGGCCTCCCGGCCCGGGATCAGCGGAACCGCGAGGCTTCAGGACCCCGGGATCAGCGGAGCCTCGAGGCCTCAGGACCCCGGGATCAGTGGAGCCGAGAGGCCTCCTGGCCCGGGATCAGCGGAACCACGAGGCTTCAGGACCCAGGGATCAGCGGAGCCGAGAGGCCTCCCGGCCCCGGGATCAGCAGAGCCGCGAGGCCTCAGGACCCCAGGATCAGCGGAGCCGAGAGGCCTCAGGACCCCGGGATCAGCGGAGCAAGGAGACCTCCCAGCACGCTCTGCCCTGAGTGTGAACGTGGCGGCGCCCCAACTCCCTAATGGGCCCTGCTCTGTGTGTGACGTGGGAGCTCCCCAACCCCCTGATGGGCCCTGCTCTGTGCATGACAGGGGGCAGCGCGCCAACCCCCTGATTGGCCCTGCTCTGTGGGTGATAGAGGGCGGCGCCCCAACCCCCTGATCTGTGCGGCTCTGTGTGTGACAGGGGGGAGCCCCCCAACCCCCTGATGGGCCCTGCTCTGTGTGTGACAGGGTATGGAGCCCCAACCCCCCTGATGGGCCCTGCTCTGTGTGTGACAGGGGGTGGTGACGCGACCTCCCTATCGACCCTGCCTTGTGTGACAGGGGGTGGTGCCCCAACTCCCCAATCGGCCCTGCTCTGAGCCCGACCAGGGGTTGCACCTAGGGATTGGGCCTGCCCTCTGCCACCCGGGAGCAGGCATAAGCCAGCAGGTCGTTATCACCCGAGGGGTCCCAGACTGCGAGAGGGCACAGGCCAGGCTGAGGAACTCCCCCTCCCCCCCAAGTGGACAAATTTTTGTGCACCGGGCCTCTAGTCTATATATATAAAAGCCTGAACAACCAAATGACCTGACAGTTGACTGGTTGCTATGACAAGCACTGACCACCAGGGGCGAGCGCTCAATGCAGGAGCTGCCCCCTGGTGGTCAGTGCACTCCCACAGTGAGGGAGTGCTGCTCAGCTGACCAATGGGCGCCAGATGGAGGGCTCATGGACTGACTGGGCATGATCCTGCAGCACGTGCATCAGGGCTAGGATGAGCAGGGGCGGCAGGCAGGAGCAGCAGGCAGTCCAACATCCCCGAGGGGTCCCAGATTGCGAGAGGGCGCAGGCCAGGCTGAGGCACCCCACTGGTGCACCGGGCCTCTAGTTGTATATATAATGACCATGTTTTTACTCTGGTGTTGAGCCCTGGAAAGAAAAATATTTTTTTGAGCCTAAGGGAAAAATGATGATGCTCAATAAACAAGCATTATACCCATTTATATGTCATTTTTTTCAAGTGTTAGCAATTCCCCTCCATATTACAGTACCTGTATCTGTTTTTTGCTTCTTTTGTCTTTTTTGAAAAGATTTTGTTTTTCAACCTGTATTTATGAGGATAGATCCTCTAGGATTTATAAAGAGAAAGTCAAGACCCTGGACAATTCAGAGCAATACTAAAGATTTTAACTTTAATCGGTGGTTTAAGAACATGGTAAAGGTTTTGAGAAATTAAAAAAATATTGCGGCCACTTAAAATCACTGCACATTAATCATAGTTTAAAATTTCAGTATTTTATTCAGTACTAATTTTTAGATAGGTTTATAAATGAACTAAAAATATCTGTTAAATATGAATGACAAAATGAATAATTAGAACTGACAATGGTAGAAGCAGGAGTGATTTTATACAAAGTAATGAAGTGTAAGTTTTAAGGACCTTCATTTACATGGGCCTCTTTGAAGGTGCTGGGAAGAGTCCTACCAATTTTGTATTCAAAATTTTATCTTTTCTTTTTTAGTCCTCACTCGATATTTTTCCATTGATTTTTAGAGAGAGTGGAAGAGGGAAAAACAGAGAGAAACATTGATGTGAGAGAAACACATCAATTTGTTGCCTCCTGCACGTGCTCTGACCAGGGCCCCCAAATCCGGGACCCTTTGGTCCGCTGATGCTCTACCCACTGAGGAAAACTGGCCAGGGCAAATTTTTTTTATTTTCTTAAACAGGGTCCCCCAAATTATATAAACTAGGGGCTTCATAAAATCTGGATTAATCCCTAGATATGGATACTCCCTCAATAAAGGGGCAATTAAAAGAGCTTTTCAGCTTTAACATTTTTCAATTGGGATAATATAAAATAAATATGGAGAGGAAAATTCTGAATATTAAGCCAAAAGAAAAAATAATTATTTTTTACATTTTATTTTTATTCACTATGTTTAAGAGCTATCATGTATTAATTTAGACTGAGATGAATGTTAGATATTAAATTGATTAAAACAGTAATTGCAAACTTGTGTATTTAAATTTTTCCCTCAAAGGTAATAGCATTAATTCTGTGAACTCCTAAATTGGTTAATTAGCTCTTTAAGGGTTATGTACTTTTACTGTATTTTACTTTTAAAGCAGTTCTCAATCTTGATTGCTTATTCTTTAAATCCATCAAACCCCCAAGCCAATTAAATCAGAATCTCTGGGGGTGGTACCCAAGCATCAGTATTTGTTAAACCTCCTGGTTATTATTTTTTTAAAATATATTTTATTGATTTTTTTACAGAGAGAAATAGTTAGAAACATTGATCAGCTGCCTCCTGCACACCTCCTACTGGGGATGTGCCCACAACCAAAGTACATGCCCTTGACCAGAATCGAACCTGGGCCCTTTCAATCTGCAGGCTGACACTCTATCCACTGAGCCAAACTGGTTAGGGCAAACCTCTTGGTTATTACCGTATAAATCCAACACTGAGAACCAGTATTGTAATGCAATAACCTTTCACCCAGTTTTCTGTAATCTTTTCCAATTTTTTCCACTCCCCTCTATACCAACCCCAATTTTCATGACTTTGTTGTCAGGTAGTCTAGTTCTATAGCCATCTCAATTGTGGTTATGTCTGTTTGGGACCACAGAACCAATGATTTGATTGAATTTAGTGGTTGACTTAACTAATCATATTGTTTTTTGTGTCACATTAGCTCCATCAACTTAAGATCAGGCACTATTGTATCTTTTTCTTTAAAAAAGCTCAATACATTAAAAGCATTTAGACTCAATGTATTTTCATAAAGCTGTAATTGTATTAATTTAAAATAAACCGTACAGCAAAGCACTTCATTTAAGAAATAGCTTCTTTTATTTATTGATTTTAGAGAAAAAACACATTAATTTGTTGTTGCATTTATTTATGTATTCATTGGTTGATTCTTCTATGTACCCTGGCCCCATATATTTTGGTGTGTATGTGTGCCTAAAAATATTTCTATTGACATTTTAGAGAGGGAGAAACACTGATGTAAGAGCAGATCATCGATTGGCTGCCTTCTGCATGCCCATTACCAGGGATTGAGCCCACAACCTGGGCAAGTGCCCTGACTGGGAATCAAACCAGCAACCTTTCCCATACACAGGATGATGCCCAACTGAGCCACACCAGCCAGGGCATATTTTAAACTTAATATACATCTTTGGGGAGCATTTTTTTCCTGTCCATTATTCACTTTTCATACAACCATGTAGTTCAACCAAGAAATGGAAAATTCATTTCCATTAATAAGAATCTAATATATTTAACTACAGACTATATTTTATTTCCTAACTAGTTGTATATTAAATGTCAAAATTTCAACTTACAATGCTCTGGCCAACTGAGCTACCTAGCCAGGAACAAGAAATAGCTTCTTTAAATGCCTAAGAGAAGTTACAAAAAAACCAGTAATGAGGATTTCTTAAGTTGAAAATGTAAAATTGGGTGTTTATAGACACAAAATCTTAAGTCCTAAAATCTACATATCGATAAGGCTT
>NW_006293784.1:4293912-4298564 GCF_000327345.1 Myotis davidii | reverse complement strand
TGTCAAAATTTCAACTTGTATCCTATATAATAAAAGCTAATATGCAAATTGACTGAACTGTGGAATGACCAGTCGCTATGATGCCCACTGATCACCAGGGGGCAGACACTCAATGCAGGAGCTACCCCCTGGTGGTCAGTGCGCTCCCACAGGGGGAGCTCTGCTCAGCCACAAGCCAGGCAGCGCAGCGGTGGTGGTGGGAGCCTCTCCCGTCTCCAAGGCAGTGCTAAGGATGTCTGACTGCTGGGAAACGGGCCTAAGCCATCAGTCGGAAATCCCCTGAGGGCTCCCAGACTTTGAGAGGGCGAAGGCCAGGCTGAGGGAGCCCCCCCAACCACCCCCTTGCCGAGTGCACCGGGCCTCTAGTTATTACCTAACACCAGAAGAGAGGCAGCATACTGTGGTCTCAAGGTTCGGAAAATTAGGTTCTGTTACTAGTTCTGGCATTAATTAGCTTTGAAACCTTAAATCATTTCACTGATCTTTGCCTCAGTTCCCCAAAACAAGGAAGTGAGACTGAGTCCATGTTCTAACTTAAAGTCTGATTAATTTCTACTCTTCACAAATGTTCATTCTTACTTTATAGCCAATCATCCTAAACTCAATTTAAAACTTTAGAGATGAAAGTTCTTAAATTTCTTAATTTCTTCCCCTGAATATGTAATTCATGTTACACTAAATCTTGTTTTAAAAATGCTCCCCAAAGATTTTTTTAAATTGTCATTTAGCCAGAAAAACATGTTTTATCTACAATTTCATCAGCCACACATGTAAAGATAACAGAACACAACCTTTAAAAAAAACCTCAATACCTACTACCTCTTACAGGTATTCGTATTTCAGCTTGACCTCTGTGAATCTGGCAGGTCAACATTTCCTCTCACATTTATATCCTTTGTGAGGCTTGTTTGCATAGCCTTTGTCTTTTTAAAAATGTTTTTATTGATTTTAGAGAGAAAGGGGGAGAGAAACATCGACAAAAAACATTGATTGTCTGCCTCCAGCACACCCCCTACTGGGGATCGATCCTGCAAACTGGGCATGTGCCCTGACTGGGAATCAACTTTCGACCTTGTGGTGCATGGGATGACACACAAGCAACTGAGCCACACTGACCAGGGCAGCCTTCATCTTGATGTGCTTTTAAAGTTTTAATACTTGGTGCTTTCTTGGTAATTTGTATCATGTATACTTTGAAGAACATTAAAATTTAGCTCTGAACGTATCAATTTGTTTCAGGAGAGCACAGAATGGGGGTTGAACATCTCAGCAATGCCCTTTCGATGTGTGGGCAACCACGGGAACTTCTGAAGGTTTTTAAACACACACTCCCTCCCAAGGTATTTGAGATGCTGTTACACAAAATTCCCCTGATTTGCCAGGTGAGTACTTATTTATCTTTGTGAAATGGGCAGAATAAACAAATTGGGCTTGGATGCATAGAAATAGCAAAGTAGATGTGTGACTGGCCCAAAGTTTTAAATGAGTAAAATCTGAATTTTTTATTGCCTTTCTTAAGGGGAAACAAGCCAATTCTTTCATGTTCCTTTGACTATAATGTATCGTATATTTTGTTGAGAATTGTTTCAGCATTTCAATTTTAAAGATAGCATTGTTAACATTTTGTCTTTGTACTGTCAAAGATACCACAATTATTGACCTACTGTACTGTCCATGGATGCCTTTAAGTTAAATGGTAATTGTTATTTAAATGTCCTAGAGTAGTGGTTCTCAACATTGGCTGCACATTAGAATCACCTGGGAATCTTTTTAAAATCCTGATTTCTGGGCCTCACCCTCCGGAAATTCTGTTTCTTTGTTATGGGGTGGGGCACATTAGTATGACAAAACATAGATATCATGTTGGTAAGTTTAAACATATGGGCTAATCAGTGTTTTCTAAAGTATAACTTGAGAATGGTATCAAATGAAATCCTTTCAAAAGCTAATTATTAATAGGTATTAGTCCACTTACATTTACCAAACTGCTTGATATGCTTATGGATCAACTAGAATGTCCTAAAAATGCTTGGATTTTAGGACTCATTTAGCCATAAGACACTACTTTTAACTTTGGTTCATTTATTACACTGATCACATCTTGGCTGAGATACACTATGTATTGTTGGTCTGACTCAGAATCATTCGCGTTAGACTCAGCTTCTGAACAAAACACACATTCCACTAGACTTGCAGTGGCTCTCAACCTTTCTAATGCCGCGACCCTTTAATACAGTTCCTCATGTTGTGGTGACCCCCAACCATGAAATTATTTTCGTTGCTACTTCGTAACTGTAATTTTGCTACTGTTATGAATCGTAAAGTAAATATCTGATATGCAGGATGTATTTTCAGGGGTCATGACCCACAGGTTGAGAACCGCTGCTAGAGCCTAACAGTCAACTCAAATATTCCCAAGTTAGTCTCAGATGGGTTGTTTCCTGAAAATATATGGAAATGTAGCTAGACTAAGATGTGTAATGCCCTCCCTGACACAGAAGAGAAGCAAGAAAAGGATTGTGCATTGAAATGATTAGTAACTATTTTATGTATTTACCAGCAATTTGAGGCAGACATGAATGAACAGGAATACTTGGAAGATGATCCTGATTGAAAAAACACTTCAACGTATCCACAGTCCAATCAGAATACTATATTATGATATAGCATAAACAACTGCGCAGTGATATTTCCATTTATTATTTAACTTGTAGAAATAAAAATTTTTTCTATCTCAGTCATGATTTTGCTTTAAAATTAATAGTCACTATTGAAGAAATAATGGTTTATTTTTCTAATCAAGTGACTAAGCTCCTGAATCATAAAGACTCAACAAATGTTGCATCTTACATTTTGATTGGGCAATAAGACCTTCTATTTTGATTATCCCTGGTAAATAGCAATTTTGTTTCTCCAGTGGTTTCCATTTGCCAGTCCTGACAGATGGTTAACATGGTGGCTACTGCGTTCAGGGGATCCTATCAGATGAATCCTCACTTCCAGTGCAAAGCTATTGGCAGCTTTTCAGGGAAAGTCCACCCATCAGACGCCTCTATCGTGGCTGGCCAAGGAGTCCTGCTTTGGCTGCCAGGGCTTCATTCTGCTGAATATGATATTCCTGAAATCTCATGGATATTCTTTGCGTCATTTTTAAATATTTCTGTAAGCAATGTTCTGAACAGGTGGTCTAGAAATAAAATAAAGAGAGAAGATGGAAGAGGCAATACAGAAATATTAATTTGAAAAAAAAAAAAGCATGTATTCTAAAAGACCAACCAGTAGGTACTTTTTTTTGAATATACCTAAGAATTAAATGGTATTAATAAGTAGCAGGTGACCATAGCTTTCAACTGTTAATACAAGAGGTATTACATTTTGATACCTACAGGTCTGTAGGCACTAAAAACAATGGTAAGTCCCTGCTATCTGGACTAGATTTTCTGCAGTTGTGTTTTAGTATTAACTGAAAGCCTACATTCCCATTCCCTTATTCTGATTATTAACCGTTTGACTGCTAAGGAGCGCTATCGCGCTCTTCTTATGTTACTCCAAAAATGCGAAGAGCGCGATAGCGCTCCTGTTTTTTTTTTATGCCAAGACTGCGGAGAGTGTAATAATGCTGCTCCAAAACACTAGAATTTGTATAAAAGTGTTTTACATTTTTTCCCATACACGCGCAATTAGTGCTGCAGTTTTGGCATATGTCCGAAAAAAATACGTTAGCAGCCAAACGGTTAAAATGTAGGCCCAGTACAACTTTGTTCCTTTTTAATGAGAAATTCCATTCTTAATATTAAGTTAATTCTCAACCTTTTACTTTTTTCCAATAAAAATATTACACTTAGCATCTATTAAACATTGTCATTTATTTAACAAGTACTTATTCATTGCTGGTTAAAAGTTAAGATCTTGGCATGAATGTTTTCAGTATTCTTCCATTGGAAGACGTTATGTCACTTTAAGCCAATACATAAATGTTTTGATGAGTAGATTAACAGTTATAACTTCTAATAGGATTGGGTTTTGAGAGTCTGTCTATGCAATATGAGCGACCAAATTCGAGCTCTAGTTTTTCCAAAGTTACCCTGGATTCTCAGGATCAGATAGAAAAGCCATGTCAAGTTTCTCTAGCTAGGTCATCTTAATGGAAAGCTAATTACTAAGACTTTGCAATGGAACAATAATTCAGCAAGCCCCAGGCATCGTCTCTAAAAAAGTCTGCCTTGATTCAATGTGACTATCATATTAAATTTGTCATCACTAAACTCAAATGTTATGGGTCCTTGGCTGATTTAGTTCCTCCAAGCAATGGAGCATAAAGGCAGGCAAAATTCCTGTAATAACTAGGAACAAGCAAAATGCTTAGGGGGATTGCATTTAAGTTGCTGATCACAGATTAGAGAATTTTTAGTGGGTACACTTTTCATACCTCTTCAGGTTTTACTTCTCTTGTTGTGAAGTCTTTAACACAGTCCAAAAAGCAGGTTTCTGTAAGTTTATTGTAGGTTCCAAGAAATTCTTTAAACTATAAACAAATAAGGTATTTTTAAAAAACATAAATAAGGTGTTAATATTTGGTGTTTTAGAAAAATGTTTATTGTTGCAAGTATTACAGAAGTCCCTTCCCCCCCAACACTGACCCTCTCTCCACC
>NW_006293784.1:4263277-4293847 GCF_000327345.1 Myotis davidii | reverse complement strand
CATTACTGTCTGTCCGTGGGGTATGCCTATAGGTATATAAGTTCACTGGTTAATATTTGGCTTTTAAAACAAAAATGTTCTGAAACTTAATTGAAGTTTGTATTTTAGGTGAAATGTCCTATAATATTTTAAATCAAACTTTTGCTAACTTAAATAGGTATACTATGATCTATGTAATATGAGTTACAAAATATAATCAGATTTTCTCATTGAATATTCTTTCCTGGATTACCTGAAAATTAAAATTCTTCATTTAATATCCAATTTTGGAAATGAAATATAAACCATTATTTTCTGAGATCACTGACATGGTTGCATTCAATAGTGCCTTAAACTGTTTGCCAAATGCCTTTTTCTTAATTATAATACCTTACCTGTTTTATCTGATCAGATTCTGGAATTTGTGCAGCCATATTCTTTCGGTACCTTTATTAGTCACCTGATTTAAAAATAAAAAACGTTTGTCAACCTATCAACAAATATTTTATTTAAAAAAATGTTTTTTATTGATTTTAGAGAGAGAGAGAGGAAGGGGGAGGGAGAAAGAAACACTGGTGTGAGAAACATCGCTTGATCATCTGCTTCCTGTATACTCCCTACTGGGGACCGAGCCCAAAACCTGGGTATAAGCTCTGTTTGGGGATTGAACCAGTGAATTTATGGTACATGAGACAATGTTCAACCAACTGAGCCACATGGGCTACAAATAAATGTTTTTAGGCTACTTGAAGAGTTAGGTAATCGAAACAAGAATAGTTTATGAAACAGAACTGAAACAAGTCTACCTGAAATACCACATTATTCACATTTTATCAATTTCTAACCATGTATGTAATTATACACCACTCCCCCAATTTCCCACATCATTAATGACAACAGAACCATAAAGTTTAGAATTAGAATTTTTAATGCTATTACCTGTGGGACCCAAAGACCCTGTCTATCTAAATCTTTAGTGGGTTACTTTTTTTGGTTAATACTCGCCTGAGGATATTTTTTCCATTGATTTTAAGAGAGAGTAGAAGGGAGGGGGTGGGGAAGAGAAAAAAAGAGAGAGGGAGATCAATGTGAGAGAGAAACACATTGATTGGTCTCCATCGCACAGGCTGGGATAGATATCTGCAACCCAGGTATGTGCCCTTGAGTGGGAATCGAACCTGAGACCCTTCTGTCCAAGGGCCTACACACTCTAACCACTGAGTGGCTAAATCTCCAGTTTTAAGATGAATTGCCCTGCTACTGTGCAGAAAAGCTACTTATTAAAGTTCCATTCCTAGAAGGATTTTTTTTAAAGGAATCTGAAAATTATTTTTTAGCTAATCCTCACCTGAGGATATTTTTCCATTGATTTTTAGGGAGAGTGGAAGAGAGAGGGAAAGACAGAGAGAAACATCGATATGAGAAACAGAAAAACATTGATTGGTTGCTTCCTGCACCAGCCCTGATCAGGGCTCAGGCTGGGGAGGAGCCTGCAACCAAGGCACGTGCCCTTGACTGGAATAGAACCCAAAACCATTTGGTCCGAAGGCTGACACTCTATCCACTGAGCCAAACCAGCTAGGGCAGGGGTGGGCAAACTTTTTGACTCGAGGGCCACAATGGGTTCTTAAACTGGACCGGAGGGCCGGAACAAAAGCATGGAGGGAGTGTTTGTGTGAACTAATATAAATTCAAAGTAAACATCATTACATAAAGGGGTACGGTCCTTTTTTTTTTTTTTTTTTAGTTTTATTCATTTCAAACGGGCCGAATCCGGCCCGCGGGCCGTAGTTTGCCCACGGCTGAGCTAGGGCCTTAGGATTCTAAGGGAAACCAAGAGATCTCTGTTGTCTTCTATAAGTACTTAAGTTAACTATTCCATTGGTTACTAATGTAACTTTGACCTGTGCTACTAATGATCCTTTTACCTTCTCTATGCAAATGCAGACTACTATTAATTGTTAACAAACACCATCCTAACTTATAAATCAATAACCCAAATGAGTTCTAATATACTTTAAAAGGAAGTTATAGGAGTTGTGAAGTCTGAAATTCAAAAAGGACAATAACTGTAACAGAAACTTCTAAACATGTGACACTTATGATCTAACTTGGGGGCCACAGAGAAGTGAAGATAAGCAAGTAAAAAGCCTTTCTGAATTCCTGGGATTTTCACATATCCTAAATGGAGGGCCCAGGCTTAGTTAATCCAGATATAAGAATGCATCACATTATTTATTCTATCTGGCTAGTTCTAAAATGGAAGAACATCTCACATAAAGATTTGTATAAAATATGATTGTTTAAAATAGAAATTAAACAGCATGTAAAGGAAGAAGCAAATACAATTTTGTACACTGTAGACTAAATGAATTTTTATGCATTATATTTAGCTTGAATTTCCTAATAATCAATGCAATAAAGATAAACTGGATGTGTAAGTCATTCTTATTGACTCATTATTATTTGAAGTGGCTCTGTAAAGCATGACTTTTCATGAAACTAGGAAACTCAAAGTGCTATTATCATGGAAAAAAATAACATTCTCATTTGATTAACAAATATAATTGACGGTAATTCCATTCTAGTATTTCCAACCGTGTATACATCTTCCACTCTTTTGCATTTATTCTTTTCTCTCTCTCTTTTTTTTAATATCCTATAAGTTAGGGTACAATCCATACTTACAGAACATTTCACCCAATACCACAGAAGGCACATTTTTATCAAGTGCCCACTGAACCAATATCCTGGGTCAAAAAACTAGCCTCAACATTTTAAAATAATTTAAATCATTCTAAGTGTGTTTTCTGACCAGATGCATCAAGCTAGAAATAATTAACAGAAAGAGAACAGGCAAATTTCCAAACATCTGGAAAATAAACAATAAATTTCGAAATAATTCATGGGTCAAAGAGGAAGTCTCAAGTGGGGGAAAAATCAGTGAACTGAATGAACTGAAAACACAACATATCAAAATTTGTGTTAACAGAGCTATATCAGTGCCAAGAGAACAATTTATAGCATTAAATTCATACATTAGAAAAGAAGAAACCTCTCAAATCAAAGATCAAAACTCCTACCTAAAGCACCTAGAAAAGGAGCAAAATAAACCCAAAACATGTAGACAGAAATAATAGAACAGAAATAATAAAAATGAAAACATAGGCCCTGGCTAATGTGGCTCAGTTGGTTGAGTATCGTTCCATGCACTGAGAGGTTGCCTGTTCGATACCCAGTCAGGGCATATGCCCAGTTGTGAGCTCGATGCACAGTAGAGGGCATGCAGGAGGCAGCTGATCCATGTTTCTAGCTCATCAATCTCAATCTCTCTCTCTCTCTCTCTCTCTCTCTCTCTCTCTCTCTCAAAATCAATAAAAACATACTTTAAAAAAATAAAAACATAAAAGCAAAAAACAATAATCAATAAAACAGAGTTGGTTCTTTAAAAAGACTATCATTATCAGAAATGAAACTGTGTGTCACTGTAGACCCTGCAGATGTCAAAAGTGTAACGAATTTACTATTATCCTGATATCAAAACCAGACAAAGGCCATACATAAAACTAGAGAAATATCCCTCATAAAATAGACCTATATGTCCTTAACAAAATAATAGCAGATGGGTATTACTCTGCTGACTATCCTCTACTTGCCCCTTAGTATACCTAACAACTCATGGTGACGAAAGATGGTTATTTGATAAGACATAGATATGGAGTGCCTCAATGGTGTTGGTATGAATCTTCTTTATTTATTATTATTTCCTTGGCATTATCTTTTTTAAAAAAATATATATTTTTATTGATTTCAGAGAGGAAGGGAGAGAGATAGAAACATCAATGATGAGAGAGAATCAGTGACTGGCTGCCTACGGGGTTTGAGCCTGCAACCCAGGCATGTGCCCTTGACCGGAATCGAACCTGGGACCCTTCAGTCCACAGGTTG
Source organism: Myotis davidii (assembly GCF_000327345.1). Classification (NCBI taxonomy): domain Eukaryota; kingdom Metazoa; phylum Chordata; class Mammalia; order Chiroptera; family Vespertilionidae; genus Myotis; species Myotis davidii. The sequence continues at coordinate 4,289,920 of NW_006293784.1, read as the reverse complement.
ACACTCTATCCACTGAGCCAAACCAGCTAGGGCTTCTTGGCATTATCTTTTAATGTAAAGTTTTTAATAGTATATATATCTCCTTAAAATGAAATAAAGTTTTATCATATTATAAAAGTAATGTAATATATTTCTTGAGAATTTGGAAAATAAAAGAGAAATACTTTACTCAAAAACCACTAAATTAACATTATGGTTTCCTTTTCTCTAGAATCATTCAATTATAGACTTTTCAAATATTGTCCCAGACCTATAATTGAACTCAAGCTAACAGTCAGCAATTTTCTTATGTCTGCCTAAATCTCTAAAGCTCTTCTCTGTAGTCATAAATAAAGGCATACTTTTTATTGTGCCTTGCTTTATTGCATTTTTTTACAAATTGAAGGCAAGACCCTCCACCAGCAAAAACATTACGACTCCCTTATTGCAGTGGTTTGGAACTGAGCCTGCAATCTCTGAAGTATATCTGTATCAAGGTTACGGTATACATAACTGTAGGCAACTGTTCCTAGGAGATATTGAAAGTGATTGATTTGCAAACTTACTTGCTATCTGGTGTCTTCTAAAGTCAGCCTTCTTTTTTGCAGTTATTTAATCATAAATTATGCTGACTGACAAACTCCAACAAGCCAAGCAAATCACTGATAGTGAAAACAGGCAGCAGCAATGTGGCTGCCCTTTTATTTGGTCCTAGTTTCCAGATATTACAGCAAATGTTTATTATTATAGAGACAAACATCTGCAGAGGAAATTACCTTTCAATTATACTCCTGAGACGTGGAGATGAAGGGAAGGGATAAGAGTTCCAGAATCTCTGGCTTAGGTTTTAGAAATGATACAGCAATGTTATTTTTTGCCAAACACAAATATGTCATAAAACCGGGTGAGTTAAAAGTAAAGGGAGATCTTATCAGTCATCAAGCTCAAACCTTTTCTGATGCATGAGTTTCCTTTCTGTTCTGGAAAAGTAGTTGTCCAACTTTTGCTTGAATGTCTCCAGTGAGGCCTTATTTCTTATCTGAAAAAATGATGGGATTACAATGACTGGGGAGACCTCTTCCAGCTCTAATAGTTGAGAAATCTAAACTTCTGTTGGCTAAGTCATTTTTAAAAAAGCCTCTTCCTTAGGTTTATTGTGATCATTTTGCAATATATACAGATATGGAATCACTATATTGTACATCTGAAACTAACAATGTTACATAGAAAGAAAAAAGCCTCTTCCTTTTCAATATGTGAAATTTAGTTTCCTCATTCAGAGGTTACAAGTCTTTAGCATATGTTACTATATATATTTAAAAAATAGATCATAGTCTGCCCTGGCCAGGTGGCTCAGTTGGTTGGAGAATGGTCCAGTACACCAAAAGGTTACAAGTTCGATCTATGGTTGGGGTGTGTACAGGAGGGGATGGGGCAATTCATCCCTGTTTCTTTCTCCCCCACCCTTCCTCTCTCTTCCTAAAATAAATTAAAACATATCCCTGGGTAAGGATTAATAAACAAACAAATATAATATTCTTATCTTTCCAGGTAGTTAGTATGTCCAGGTGAATATCGAAGAACAAGAAGCAATTCCCAGAAATTTCTGAACATTAAAAAGAAATTAGCAGACTAATCAGGATACGATGGAGAAGTCCACCATTTCTTTTTTAGAATCATATGCAGATTTGTATCAGGCCGGAAGCCAAATTTCTAATTCTGTAAAAATAGTTACAGCAAATGATTCTTCTGATGTCTTTGGCCTCTATCACTAACATGGTACTTACATGATTGGTACTGGTCATTGGTACTCTTGTGATTCAGGCAAGGATTACAAATTGATCATAAAACCACTAGGTGATAGCCGAAACCGGTTTGGCTCAGTGGATAGAGCGTCGGCCTGAGGACTGAAAGGTCCCAGGTTCGATTCCGGTCAAGGGCATGTACCTGGGTTGCGGGCACATCCCCAGTAGATGTGCAGGAGGCAGCTGATCGATGTTTCTCTCTCATCGATGTTTCTAACTCTCTATCTCTCTCCCTTCCTCTCTGTAAAAAAATCAATAAAATATATTAAAAAAAAAAAAAAAAACAAAACCACTAGGTGATTCCTGGGAAACAGAATATATTCATAATCTCAAAACATCTCCACAGGTCACCAAAGGAAAACTGTCCTCCTATATTGTAATGACCTGGCAGTCACCACCTTAATCAAGTGATCACCTCCGTGGTATTCTCCCCCAAAACGGATGATCTGACTCTGATCATGAGGGAATAATGAGAAAAAGCCACCATAAGGGACAATTTGTAAGACCAGAGGTCTTAAAAAAAAAAAAAAAAAGGTCATGCCCGTCCTGTGTGGCTCAATGTTTTCAGCATTGAATCAGGTAACAATTCCTGGCCATGGCACATGCCTGGGTTGTGGGCTTGATCCCCAGTAGGGGGCGTGCAGGAGGCGGTTGATCAATGATTCTCTCTCATCACTGATGATTCTATCTCTCTGAAATTAATCAATAAAAAAGGTCATAAAGAAAAGGGGTACAGGGCTGTTCTAGATTAGGACACTAAAGGGTCATGACAACTAAACACAATGTGTGAACTTTGGATCCTGAATTAAAAGGAAACATTTTTGAGTTAATAAAGACATTCTGGGGATATGTTACCATTTTAGGTATGATAACCTTATCCTGGCTACATAACAGATTGTTCTTTTTTTTAAAAAAAATATTTTATTGATTTTTTACAGAGAGGAAGGGAGAGCGATAGAGAGTTAGAAACATCGATCAGCTGCCTCCCGCACACTCCCTACTGGGGATATATCACAACCCAGGTACATGCCCTTGACCAGAATCAAACCCGGGACCCTTGAGTCCGCAGGCCAACGCTCTATCCACTGAGCCAAACCGATCAGGGCGTAACAGATTGTTCTTAAGGTGATTCATGCTGAAGAAATTAGAGTTAAAGGTCATGATGTCTGCAACTTACTAGCAATGGTTCAGCAAAAGAGTACTGTATCTGTGTATGTAGAGAGAGTGGAAAAGAGATAGCAAATAAGTAAAAATATTAAGAATATTATAACAATAAAAAAAACCCACAATCTTGTGAACCATATTTTTTGGCCCAGGGCTATCCGTGTCTTTTATTTGATAGGTCAGATGTTTAAACTGATCTGAACTAACTTGTTGGGTTGATAGGCTTTAACGGGACTATACCACATGTCCCTTTCCTTCAGATTATCTGCAGCAGGTTTAGGAAGTTACTGTCTGATTAAATGGCAACTTATTAATCAGAGCAGAAAATTCTTGCTATATACCACACCACTCCCACAGAAATTCTTCTGAAAGATTACGTCTATTGCTTTCGGGTTTAAAGGTTGGCCTCCAGACCTAAAGCATAGTCCTCTGAGCACTGGATTAGATGGGGGAGAGGGGCCAAGACTTCTTGGGTTTCAACCCAATTCAACTTGTAATGACTGCTTATGGTCACACTTTAGAGACTAGAGGGGAAAGGTTACTTTATTTCATATTTAAGTTACATTTAGAAAAAAGGGAATTAAATCATCTCCAAAGCTCTGACACTGTCACTTTATCTTTTAATTTTCCCTAAAACAAATCGTGAACAAGCAAGTACTACCCGTGAGCCCAGTAATGAAGAGGGAAATGTAACTGGAATAAGACATAATATTTTGCAAAGAATAATTAAAAGGTTCTTCAAAGCCAAGACTCTAGGGCCCAATTTAATTCTAGGATTTCTTCTATGAAAGCTGAACTGTAAAAAAAATTTTTTTTAAATGTGTTATTTAGCTTTTACATCAGATTACATTGTTTGGCTTTGATTCACCTTTTTCTAAAGCCTCTAGTAATGCGTAAAGGGGAACGTCCAAATAGTGCGTCCTTGAAAACGAGCAGATCAGATAAAGGTGCTGGGTCTGTTTTGTGTCCAGGGAGGACGGTTCAGTTAAAGGGGAGTCTCCTGCCTGTTAGCTCAAGGTCAAGGCAGGGTGCCTTCCAGCCTGACTCGCAGTCTCAGACCAAGACCCCGACTGCTGCAGCCCAGTCTGATGTGCCTCGGAGCCTCCAATTACGGTCCTCGCCCCGGTGACACGGACGTCAGGCAGGTCTCAAACCCGCTCGGGGACAGCAGGACCCGCTGCCCGGCTCCGCAGCCCCCCTCAGCCCACCAGGATGCGGCGGCCTCGTTCAGAGACCCACCGCCTTTCCGGAGCGTAGCCTGCCGCCCCCCGCCCGGGAACCCGGGATTCCGAGGGCAGAGAAAGAGGTCATACTTAAGCACAGGCTCTCGCTTCCGACAACAGTACGAGGCTGGGGGGACTGCGCTTCCAGTCGAGTCCGGGGGCGGAGGGTCGGGGTCACGGCGGGTGCCGCCGCCGCTGGATGCAGAACACGTGGGAGCGGTGATGTCAAATAGCCCTTAGATCCTTGGACGCCGATTCGTATAATGAGGGGAACTTGAGAGAAAAAAATCCGATATGACCGTATAACTCCGAAATCCTCTGAGAATTAATTTTTTGTGATTGTCTCCTTAGACAATGCTCCCTGCTCCTGATTTCCTTGCCATTAACTAACCCGAAACTGCCGAAACTGTTTGAAAGACTAATTTACTTTGCGTCCCTAACGGTCTCCAGGAGCTACGCTGTAAACATTCCCTAATGAGTGCGAGTGGTATTACCAGTTAGTTCGGGAGCGCTGCAGGTCTTCAACAAGTCTCTTGGGTTTTATCCAAAATTTAAATCCTTTGGGGCAATGTACTGCCTTAAAACGACCCACACCTGTTTTAAGCCTTTTACGTTGAGCGTTTGTTTCCACCCGGAAAGGGATGGAGGAGCACCCGGGAGCATTGAGCCTTTTGGTTGGCTGTTTCGGACAATATTCTAGGCGCGCATGCGTGTTGTGTCTCGGGGGGGAGGAGGGGCTTACAAGGAAGTGGGTGTTTACCCGCGGGCAACTGAAGGTGTTGTCCGATGAGACCTGTGGTTGTGAGGCTGCCTGGCGATCCGGAGACTCGGAGGCGTGAGTTTAGGTGTCCGGTGTTTGCAACTGGAGGGATGTGTAAGACTCATTGGCTGAATAATGCTATTAAGCTTCTTACGTGGGGAATTAAAAAAAAATAGCACTTGGGTTTTACCTGCTTGACTCCCTCCTCCCAGCAAATCTTAACTCCGCCTCTACATCTGTTTGATTTTGTCTTGCCAACTGGGACTGGAGAATGCACTGTTATTGTGGTGGTTGTTATGCTCATGCAGTCATTATCTTGTCATCTCCAGTGTTTAAGATTCATGGCATGGTGCATTTGTAGGCTGAGTGGGATTAGAGGATAAAAAGGTTCTAGTCATTATGCTGCATTAAGTACCAAAATTTCTAGCTTTGTGACTAGTCTGTTTAGACATTGTTTAATTTAGAAGTTGGTGACTGCATATTTCAGAATCACTTAAAATTCACGTTTTCCTTATCATCCCCGCCCCCCCACGCGCTTCTTAACCCCACCTTCTCCCCAGTCTTCAAAGCGGTGAAAATTTTGTTCTGCAGTTTTATGGACCCAGAAGAAAGTTCTGCTATAGAATTTCGAGACTAGTTTTGTTGCCAATAATATGAAAGGCCCCGAGTTTAGCCCGGAAAAGAAAAGAAGGGTTAAAATACCAGCGAAGAGGCTTCGGGAGGTAGCTTCTCCAAACCAGGGAGAGAATTTGGCTTTGCTGAAAGACGACCTGTCCTGTGTTGCTCCGGCGTTGTCTGCAAACAAACACCTTCCTTTTAGAACGGAGACTAGCGTGAATGGAACGTTACGTGGTATGTGATTCCACATAGTTTTTCAACTTTTCACTTTTGTAAATTTTTAGTCTTTTTATTGCTTTTTTTTGCGTGTGTGTTTCAAAATTTAGAGGATTCTTAATGTTTAAATTCACAAATGTGAGATGATTAGTTTGTACAGGTGTCAAAAACTGACTATGTTCCCTGGGAAAATGGCCAGGCATACCCTGCATCCAGTAGTACTGAATGGATAGAATGAATGAAACTTGAACATTTCCTATTGTGTTTTTTCTTTGTGTGGCTTTTGTATACTCTTCCAGTTCCATCTCTGATGGACATACTTAATTTATATGCTGAGCTTGTTTTTCACTGCTGGGCTTTTTACCAAATACTCTACCTGATGTTTGGATTATGATAGTCAGTTTGGCGTAGTAGAAAAACACAACTTATGCCATTTGATGGCTTTCACATCTCAATTCACTTAACATCAGTGAAAATGAAGATAACATATGCTTTATCCAATTCATGGGCAATTGTAAGGATTAAGTTAATGGATATATGTGCAAAAACAAAAAAAATGCTTTTATAATGTTGCTTTTTGGTTGGTACAGCATATCATACGCCTGCTGTTAAATCAGGCTTTTATATCATATATGTATTTTATTCATGGCAAGTGATTCTGCCCTTGTTTGTCCAAATCTAACAGAGTAATGATACACTTTAAACCATTTTATACTTATCTCACTTGCTTGTCAATATTGACCCATATTTTCCAAGATATGAGTTGTAAAATCTCATTTTTCCTAAGTGTTTTTTTTTTTTGCATGAAATGTGGCTTCCAATTTAGGTCTTGCATTCATATGGAGTTTATATATACTAGTAGCTCTTGAGTCATGCCTGTACAGTTTCTACATGTAATGTTCTGATTTGAAAAATCACTAAAATTGATTTCTTTGTTTTGGTAGGTTCATCAGACTTAGCTTTTGCTAGAAATGATTACCAGCCTCCATTAGAAAACCCCCCTGTGTCAGAAAGTGTAAGCAAAAGGATTCTTAATTGTGCTGATGTTGAAATTTTTAGTATTGTCAAATAAATGTATTCTTAAATTATGTTTGATTAGCAGCAAGCCTTGTTTTTAAATTTCACTTACCAAGAGAAATGTTTGACATACGACAATTGTGATTTAAGTAGTGTTTGAGATGTTAGCGAAAAAGCCTTCCATAGAATCAAAAATATCCATTAGTAAGATAATGACCTAGGAAAGAAATAGTGTAATTTAAAAAAACCGCTCTGCTATTATCTAAGGAAAAGGTATTCTAAACAAGAAACATTATGTAAATGTAAGGAAAAATAACATAGTAAAAAATGTGAGTGTGATTATACATCAGACAAACCATTATGAGGTCTTTTGTGGGTATTTTCTTGAGGGGTCTTTAAGAAACAAAAACATGAAATTTTCATGTTAACCTTTTTATAATGCTAAAAATATTTGATGATAAATATAATGTTTTGGTGATGCAATCTAATTAGGCTTTGACCAGTAATCATAATGTTGACCTATGTATTGTCAATTTAACAAGGTGTGTCTAAGGCAATTGAATAGAACATTGAATGAATCTAGTACTTTAAATCATAGTGTCTTACCCCTGAATATAATCTACACATGAACAGAAAGCTATTTGTCAGTAGGTATGACTTATATAGAGAAGCCTTCTGATGTCACATTATGAATTCAGTGACAAAGAATGTTTTGGAAAATTGGTGATTTTGTGCCATGCACTGGCCATCCTTATGTTCTCCATCAGACTCACAGTGAATCAGATTTTCACATTTAACTGTAGCAACTGAGATGTTATACAACTCGCTCTGCTAGAAGTGGCAAATCGGGATATGAGTGTGAATTTCAGGGCCATAGTTGCTTGCTTGTTAACTTACTCATTCACTTGTCTGACAGCTTCCTACTCATTCAACAAATCCTTGAGTAGCTTCAAGGTACCTAAGCATTCTGGTGGTGATGGGAATTAAGTATATAAAGCATACAGTCCTGCAAACCCAAAATATAGTAGTCACATGGCTAGTAAATAGTACTTGATAAGTAATAAATCATAACGTTTATTTAGCCTTTATTTCTTCCTTTCATATCCCAAAGGGTTTTTCTAAAGATGTTGCAGTGAAAGGGTTGCCTTTGGATAAAATAGAAGAGAACAATAGACAGAAAGGTAAAAGGATACATTTGATTTTTTAAAATTGTAGTTGAATATACATATCATAAAATTTACCATTTTTAAGCAAACGGTTCTGTGGCATTAAGTACATTCACATTGTTGTGCACCTGTCACCATCATCCATCTCCAGAACTTTTTCATCTTCTTCAACTGAACCTGTGTATTACCCAGTAACCCAGCTCTCCATTCCCCCTTCTCTCTAGCCCCTGGCAGCTGCCATTCTACTTGCCATCTCTGTGAATTGCACTAGACCTCAGATAAACGGAATCATACTTGACCTCTGTGATTGATTTATTTCAGTTAGCATGTCTTCATGGTTCATCCATGTTGGAACATGTGTCAGAATTTCCTTTTCAGCATAGAATTTTATATTTTTTATATATTCATTGACTTTTAGACATTCATTAAACAACCTAATAGTTTTTTCTTATTATAATTAAAATTTTTTCCTTGTAAATTAAGCTATTAATTGAATCTCAAAAATTCCAGAAAAGGGTTTGCAAGTTAATTTTATTACTACCAACCTGTTGTATAGGTTTGGTACTAGAAACCTGTTTATAAATTCTGAATTCAAATTTTGGATAGTCTTTGATAAGATAGTAAATTAAAGTGGTGCTTTGAAAAATTTAGTTAGTGATGCTTTTTTTAAGAAGTTGACTTTACTTTATTCTAAACAGTTTTCTCTTTAGAGTTTGAGCAAATATTCCCAATTTGGCCCCAGGTGTTTTTTTGTTTGTTTTGGTAACATTTTTTCTCTTGGGCCTCAGGTTATGACTATTGATATTTGATCATTTGTGTCTTGCCTTTTTAAAATTGTGAAATCCTGTTGCTGAATTCTTAAATATTCTTTAAATATTCTTTGAGTTTAAAAAGGTGGTTTATTTAGTAGTTTATTAAAATTTAACAAATTTTCAGGAATCTGAAGTGTATTTTTGTTTTTATTTTGCAGCAAATGACATCTTTATTTCCCAGTACACCATGGGACAGAAAGATGCGCTCAGAGCAATTTTAAAACAAAAGTAAGTTGCACTTACAGAAAATAGGTGGGCCACCTCTTGTGTTCATGTGGTTCTCTAAAATCAGTTGCACTTTATACTTTGGATATAGGAAAAACATTTTCAATGTGTGAAATATGTATTGTATGTCAGTATGTATAAAGCATTGTTCATGGTACTTGGCACATATATTCAATAGCTGTTAACAGTCATTATAGAAGAGGTACTGTTCAAAGTACTTTATGTGAATTAACTCATTTTTTTACTCACAAAATCCAATGAAATACATTCTATCTATCCCAATTTTACAGAATTCTGATTTTATAGATGAGGAAACTGAGGCACAGAGAGAGCGATTTTTCCCTACGTCACTTAGCAAGTAGAAACTGGGCTGGGGTTCAAACACAGGGAGTCGGGCTTTAGAGCCTGTGTCCTAATCACATGGCTACACCACTTACAGCAGAGGCCAAGTAGTCCAAATACGTAATGGTTGTTATTTACCGTCAGAGGATATTTAGACTCATCCCAGGTTGCTTAGAACTTAGTTGGGGAGAGAACACACACATATTTGGAGGAATGAGTGATTAGAGCTCCTAGGAAACAACATTGCATTCACTATATTATTAAGCTGTCCTGTATAGACATTTAAATGATAGCATGGCTGTCAAGTCTCAATTGTGTGATATAGGCAGTAAATGCAAAAGGAGTTAATGAAAGGAGAGATCAAGAAGAAGTATTATAAGGACAAGCTTATTTTAAAAAGTAAGGCTGACGTTGGAGAAGGAGAAGGTTGTAATAAGTGGGTAGAAACAGGTTGAGAGAACAGAGCGAGAGAGCGTGGGAGTGGTGTGGTACAGTGAGTGACGAGCGGACTCCAGAGAGTTGTTTTGTGAAGTGATAGGAGTGTATAGAGGAAGCTAGGGCAGAGCCAGAGCATGGAGTATGTGGAAGACCAGCCAGAAGAAATTAGCCTATTTAGTTGCTATAAGGAACAATTTTAGATTTTTTAATAGTGGAGAAATATGTGTGGGAAGTTTTTAAGCAAGTCAAAACTGGAAGAATGAAAATAGTTGGCAAGAGGTGATGAAATGTTTTACTGGAGAGGGAGAAGTGTTGTTCTGGGAGAGAAGGCTTGTGTCCTGGGAAGATCTCTGGGAATCAGATCCTAACGGCTGCTTACTAGCTATGTGACTTCGATAAACTAAGTTCCTCTGTGGACCTCAGTTTCTCCATCGGTAACATTAGGAAATTAGGGTAGATGGCCTATTGGTTTCTCCCACCTTTTGTGATTCTATGACCCTATTCCTGCAATTGTGATGAAATAATTGACACAACTTGATGACTCATGTGGGTATGAGAAGGTTAAGCGGAGGATGGAGAAGTCAAGATATTCTCAAAGTTTTGAGACAGAGGAAAATGATGCTCTTAGTAGAAATGAGGAAATACCAAAGAGGAGTAAGTTGGAGAGCTGCCCTATGCCTTCTTTAAAAATCAAGGAGGGGAATCCAGCACCTGGGAATGGAGCTCATTCCTGCCGATTTTACTTGTGTGTGTGTGTGGTTTTTTTTTTGTTGTTGTTTTTTTTGTTTTTTACTAGGGAGTCTTTGGTTTTGTCAGTGGTTTATGTCATTATCATCTTTAAGCCAAATATAGAGTGTAATACATTTTTTTTTTTAAACCAGGAAAAACCACTTTCAGCAGATTACCACTTAGGTATTTCTTGAAATGGTTCAAGGTAGCTTACTGAATATATTTTTATTCCTTTTTTATTTACAGAGCTCAGAGCATGCCTGTTTTTAAGGAAGTAAAGGTACAGCTTTTAGAGGATACAGGTACAGAAAAGGACACTGTTGCTCAGGAGCCTAGAACTTCACCCCGTGGCATTGACTCAGCTACAACTGTGGCTGCAGCAACTGCTGCCGCCATTGCAACAGCAGCTCCACTGATAAAAGTATATTTTTCTCCCCAGATATTCATTCATTCATAACTACTTTGTAAATGGGAAAGTATTTATTAGAAACTGATTCTATAAATGGTTGTGTTCAACTGTTGGTTAGGGACATTCTAGTTGCTCTCCATTTGAAAGCGTTTTCTTGTTTGTGGTGATGTATTACCTCCCAGGAGTTGTGAGACCCCTTCATTACTGTGAAAATGCTAGAGAACCCGGGCCTGTCCCAGTTTTAGCACTGAAGATATTTCATCTTGGGAGCCCCTCAGTCCTGGGCAACCTGGGACACTCGGCCATCCTTATTTTTAGAGCTGGAAGGGACTTTAGAAATCATCTCTGCCACAGCTCGTAAATGAGAAAACTGAGAAACAGGCCAGAGTAGCACAAGGTCCCAGAGCTAACAGGTGGCAGAGCCGAGACTAGAACTCCAGGCTGCTGACCTCACTCAGCCTGAGGTGAAGGAAGTATCAATAGCTATTCTGTTTTGGTATTTCCTTCCTTTTAATTCCCAATTAAGTGTTTTATTTCTGGCATTATAAGAATTGTGTGGCAGATTTGTTATTTTTTTATGAAGAGAAAAGATCTGCCTAAAGATAATATTTGTGCCTTTTGTTTCTGTGATTATAAAAATAAAGGCATCAAATCATCAGAGATTTCAAGGGTAAAAATCTAGTTCGATCATTTCTCAATACCAATTGCTTTAAATAACATTTTCAGTAATGGAGCATATTATTTTAATATCTTTTGATATTTTTATTGCCAAAGGTGCAGAGTGATTTGGAAGCAAAGGTCAATTCTGTTACAGAATTACTCAATAAGTTACAGGAGACTGATAAACAGTTACAGCGTGTTACAGAGCAGCAAGCAAGCATTCAGAATCAACACGAGAAACTACATTGTCATGATCATGAAAAGCAAATGAATGTGTTTATGGAGCAGCACATTAGGCATCTTGAGAAACTACAACAACAACAAATAGATATTCAGGTATCTGTCACAGAGCCAGCACCCATCCCATGGTCCTTTATCCCTTGGATTTCTAGGCTAATGTTCATTGATTATTGCAATAGCTCATTAGATTGTAAGAGTTTTAGTTCTTTAATAATGATTGCTTGTTTATCGTTCTTCCCTTCTATGTGGAGAACTCGGCACGTTCTAGTTCAAATGTCACTAGTTTTGTAAGACCTCCCTATAGTTGGCTTCTCCTTGTGTGGTATTTCTGTTCATGCCATTTTTAAAATGCTCATATCGCAGTGCAATTATTTCTTACATCAGTGTCTGTGAGTCTGGGAATGTGCATCAGAATCACTTGGAGAGCTTTATAGAAATAGACATGCTCTACCTCCCAAGATTCTGGGACAGCAGGTATGAGAAATCAAAAGCTCTCTAATGTGATGCACATACTTGGATGAGAACCATCCAGAATACATACTGCTTCTGCAATTAATTAAAGGTTTGAACATTGTTCAGTGTCTTGATTCAAAAGACACTAAATGATTCTCTCTCTCTCTCTCTGAAATCAATAAAATATTTCTTAAAAAGTAAAATAAAAATAAAAAGTTATCCTCACAAGAAGCTGATAGTGTAGTTTCTAATTTATTGTGGAATTTCCAGGTCTTGGGATAATATCCAGCATTCAGATACACAACATACTTTTTTTTTTTTCAATGAGTAAGTGACCAGCATTATAAATGCATTGATTTTATTTTACTTTTTCTCTAATTAAAGTGCAGCTTTAAAACTTAAAAAATTAAATTAAAATACCACATTCAGAAGACTATACAAAAATAAGTTTATTATAGCTATCACAAAGTGAACACTAATAAATTGTAATTCTCAAGACTTATTTTTTATATATAAAGTATTATCTTTTATTAAAATATTTTTATTGATTTTAGAGAGGGAGAGAGAGATAGAAACATCAAGGATGAGAGAGAATCATTGATGGCTGACTCCTGCACACAACCGACTGGGGTTCGAGCCCGCAACCCGGGCATGTGCCCTTGACCGGAATTGAACCCGGAACCCTTCAGTGTGTAGGGCGATGCTCTCTCCACTGAGCCAAACCAGCTAGAGCTTAAGACTTCTCAATAGAATTTGTCTTGAGCTCTCATGTGGTTGATGATAGTATTTTTATTGGAATGATGATGGGCATACAAGGTAAAGTTTTAGTAAGTACTCCAGGCATAACTAAACCTGAGTCTGCCACATGTTGTCTAGTGAGAGGCCGGGAGTGGGTCTATGAGAGTTCTCTTCTTAGTCTACAAATAACTGCACAGTGAGCCTTGATTTCTTTACCTTGAAAATGTATATTTTTGTTCAGGAAAAAATGAGATGACACAATTGAAAAGCACAGATTTCTTAAAGGAGGGTCCTTCTTGTCCTGTTTGTCTGCCATTCATCCATCCTTTCATTCATAAACATGTAATTATTGATTTTCTGGTTTTGGAAGAATGGAATTTTTGCTCATTCAGTTTTATTCATAAAGCTTATAATTACAGAGAAAGTTGAGGTTTCAGTGACATACTAGGTATATTAGTAGTTCCGTAAATGCTTAATGAAATGAAATTTATTGAGTCTCCCCCATGTAGAGAGATCTCTACACATTGATAAGAATTCTGTAAACCTATGAATAATTTTAGGTTTTTCTTTACTTGGCATAAAACCTCTTTTGAAGTCAGTTTTATTCGGTAAGATATTTATACATTTTAGATATTTTAATAAATAATGCTGAAAACAGTTACTACTATACTTTCCACTTATATATAAGTACATATATTATTGCTGCTACTAAATATGGCCACCGTTTAAATGCTTACTAGTAATGTTCTTAATCCTTTATCTCAAACAAAATTATCCAGAATACAAAAGATGAGATGTTTTGCTTTTAAATTACCTGTTTGAAGTAGAGGTCCCCTTTCTTCTGGTCATCTCCTAGCCCAGTGGTTCTCAACCTTCTGGCCCTTTAAATACAGTTCCTCATGTTGTGACCCAAACATAAAATTATTTTCGTTGCTACTTCATAACTGCAATGTTGCTACTGTTATGAATCATAACATAACAGTTATGCAGGATGGTCTTAGGCGACCCCTGTGAAAGGGTTGTTCGACTGCCAAAGGGGTCGCGACCCACAGGTTGAGAACTGCTGTAACCTAGCCTATTGCAGTGTCCCCTGAGCCATCTCTAAATTAAAGGGAAGAAACTGAGGTTTAGCATAATTAAATGAAGATTTCCAGGTCACACTGCAGAGCCAGGCTGAATCAGGCCTTTACTATATTCTTCCAGTGGTAGCGCTGCTGCAGTGGATCCTTTATGTAAGGTATTTATTTTCTTTGTTATGAAGTCTGATGAATGGTTTTAAGTCCTCTAATAAATTTGAATGCATTTTGTCACCTCTTTCAAATGATATTTGAAATCAATAACATATTTTTCTTCTAGACTCATTTTATTAGTGCTGCGCTCAAGACTAATAGTATTCAGCCTGTTACTGTGCCTCCTAGAGCCGTGGAACACTGTTCTGTAAAACTAGACCATTCTAATCCTGGTAGCAGTGACCTAGCTTCACATAACACGTTTGGTTGCAAACAAGGTAAAACAAATGTAATTCTCTATGAATTAATAATGTCAGCTCTAAATTTTCTTTGTGGTATATTATTGGATTGTAGAAGATTAAGCCTTTATTTTATAAAATTACTAGTACTTTTTGTAGGTCGTGTAATTTTTAAGTCATTTGGAAACTTGATCATGTCCTACTTTTTTGTTTTAATTAATAACCTTCATAAATTGTCAGAAGCACTTATAAATGTAGAAAAATTTTACTTATTTAGTATCAAACATGCTTATAATCAATTCTCTAGGTCTCTAACAAACTGACCATTTACTTTTTTTTTTTTTTATTCTGTTGGGAGAAACCACCTGAGTAAAATTATAAACTATTTCTAAGTATTTTCAAAGAGTTAGTAATGCACGTCTGTCTATCTTAATAGAACTTTAAAAATCTCTGTTTATAATAATAGAGGAATATATAGCTTATTGGTATTACACCTTTGGAATTTAAAATAAATGAATAAGTGTGTTCCAAATTATTGATACTTGAATAATGAATTAATGAGAAATAAGGGCTTTTCCTTTAATGATATACAGACACTTGTAGTACAATATCCCCGATATTTGATTTGTTAGAACATTGTTGTATTACATATTAACCAGTTAACTGCCATGATATTTTGAATTTAACTGAAAAAGGCCCACCGCTTGCGTCTATAAACGCTATTGCATACAAATGGTTAAAGATTCCTTATAGTTGTTAGTGCTTTACGTTTTACAACACATGAATGGTCCTTACACTATTGTGAAGTGAGATGAGTTCATTTTTAAGTTGTGAAGGGAGGAAGAGGAAGCACAGAAAAGTTATGATTTGCTTGGTCAAGGTCATCTGGCTTGAGAGCTACTGCCAGAACTCAGGTTTCAGTATGACCCACCCATGTGCTTTCTTTTTCTTTTTTAAAAATACATTTTTATTGATTTCAGAGAGGAAGGGAGAGGGAGAGAGAGATAGAAACATCAATGATGAGAGAGAATCATTGATGGGCTGCCTTCTGCACACCCCACATGGGATTGATCCCGCAACCCAGGCATATACGCTGACCGGGAATGGAACCAAGACTTCCTGGTTCATAGGTCAATATTCAGTCACTGAGCCACACCATTTGGACCCATGTGTTTTTCTGTAGAAGTAGACATTTGTTTCATCCTCAATTCTGGAAAATTAGTTGCTCATAATTTTGTATTTTTTCAGACTTGAGTTTTAAAGGAAGATGATGTTTGTTTTATTGATTGTGTACCGAATTGGTTTTTTTGTGTATTTTAGTGACAGTAAAAAATTTTTTAAAAAATGAGTAAATTAAAAATTCAAATTAAACTACATTTTTCTATGTTTTTTCTTGGGCATATATTATTTTTATGTCCTTGTAGTTGTAGCAAAAAATAATTTTATACTACTACTTTGCTAGCATACCAAAAGTATTTCCTATGTTTACATAATTATTTTCATAATATTAATTTTTAATGATTGAAGGATAGCCTGTTGGGTGTGTAGTACTTCCTATACTTAATACCAGATGGTCTTACCAGTTTTCATTGCCATGAGCAGTGTCTGGCTATGCCATTTTCACAACAGCACTGAATATTATATTGATTTTTTTCTTATTTATTAGCTGTGTTTATAAAATATTTATAGTCTGTTGATTTCTTTTAATTTCTAGTGAGGCTGAAGTTATTTCTGTATAGTTGTTAATAATTAGTATATCCTTTATAATTTTGGGTTTATTTTTAAAATATGGGGAAGAGTAACACTCTACAATGTAAAGTTTTTAAAAAATAAGTTAAATTTATTTTCTTTTAAGCACCTTCAAGAGAGGTAGTAGATATGGGTTTTGATAAACAGAAATCTCCTTTGGAGACACCAGCACCTCGAAAGTTTGCTCCTATACCTGTTTCAAAAGATGATAAAATATCAAAGAGGGAAAATCCTGCAGAAGAAAAAGAAAATATGGAGATATCAGGTCATCCAGGTAATAAAGCAATTATTAGCACCCACTCCTTCTGTTACACTGATGTCATATTAGGAACAGATTTCATGCAATACTTATAGTTTTCTAATGAGCTAAAGTAACTAAAGTGAGTTGTCTAATATTTTTCTTTAAATGATAAAGGCCAAATCAAGTTATTTTAGATTCTTCGTAGAAGGAGTTGGAAATATACACTTATGATTATATTTTGATTGTCTTCTATAGGTTACTTAATCTTTCATGAACAAATTTTGCTTTTAATAAATAAAAAATAATGTTCTGATCATTTTAGAGCATGTTTTCTTATATTATTTTTAGGTGTGAGTTTCAATAATAAAACTCGGAGAAATTTAACATTTGTTACTGTGTTCAGTTGAAAAAAGTGTTCGTGTATTAACTTTTATAAATGACCTGAAATAATTTAGACCCTCAAATATAGTAGTATTCCTTTAGGAAAAGTAAATGAACATGTTAAGTATAAACTTTTATTCTTTTCTTTTTAAATATATTTTATTGATTTTTTACAGAGAGGAAGGGAGAGGGATAGAGAGTTAGAAACATCGATGAGAGAGAAACATCGATCAGCTGCCTCCTGCACACCCCCTACTGGGGATGTGCCTGCAACCAAGGTACATGCCCTTGACCAGAATCGAACCTGGGACCGTTCAGTCCGCAGGCCGATGCTCTATCCACTGAGCCAAACCGGTTAGGGCTAAACTTTTATTCTTAAATGTATTTAAGTCCTGTCTTGAACACATTTAAGAAGTTTTAAGGAATTTTAAAAAATAATCTCTAAAAAACCAACTTCACCAAGATGAGGTTGTTATGTAGTCTCATTAAAGATGAAGCTAAAGAGAAGATTCAAGTAATAGTTGGTATGAAGAAAAACTTCTCTTTCACATTCCTTTTTTCTGTAATGGAAATAAAGTTGGGCCTGAACTTTCACCTGTATGGTTTTAAAATTTAGTTTTATTTGATGAGTGTATTTATAGCCTACATTATAGAGTGAATTGAGTTGATCACCATCATAAGAAGCTAATTTAGTATAAATATATGTGAAATCCTGTATACTAAAGAGCTAATATGCAAATGGTCATCATGTCATCACGCCATCATGCTGTAACGGCTCAGACACTCAACACTGGGGAAAGAGGAGTGGGGCCAGCCAGGCACAGATGAGCTCCTCTAAGAGGAATGGAGACTAGCCAGGCTGTGGCCTGGGCGAGGGACAAGCCACCCGCCCCATGGTCCCAGGCACCAGCGGTTGGGGGCAGTTAGGGGTGATCAGGCAGGCAGGCAGAGGTGGTTAGGGGCGATCAGGCAGACAGAGGTTGTTAGGGGCGATCAGGCAGACAGGTGAGCAGTTAGAAGCCAGGGTCCCAGATTGCGAGAGGCAGTCAGACATCTCCCGAGGGGTCCCGGATTGAAGAGGAATGCAGGCCAGGCTGAGGGACCCCTCTCCCCATGCATGAATTTTGTGTACCGGGCCTCTAGTATTATATAAAAAAGGAATGAAGTAGTAGTTGAAAAATGATACTGTATTTCTCTTATTGTAGAAACTTTAAGACTATTGGAACAAATTTTGAATAATCAAGATTCTTTGTCAAGAATAAATGAATCTTCAGACAAAACCTCACTAACTGGGACAAAAATAGGATGGAATCCTGAAAGGAAAGACAGGTAAAAGCTAGATTGAAAAGAGCGTTAACATTTCTAAAGTTTCTTAACTAATTTTAATATTTTATATTGCTTTCAAAAATTATCTTAGACTTACTTGCTATTTTCTGCTGCTAATGTATATTCCTCCTTTTCTGTAATATAGTTATGAAATGAGTATATTTAATTTTTAAAAAATGCAGGTTATTAATTTCTAATCATATTATTCAATTCTGATGAAATGCTATCTGAGAATAGCCTCAAAAATAATCTAATGCAGGATAGAGGAAGCTGGGTTATTCCTGATGCTCTTAAATGTAGTCTTTAATGAGACTACATAACTACATTTAATAACCTGTAGTCAGGTTATTCCTAGACTCTAAAGTCTCTATTCTTTGTCATATGCAGCAAATCTCTATTTTGTTAGCTAAAGTCTGCTAATGATTGGAAAGAGATTTCCTTAACTACTTTGAATGATTAAATCTCCCTCCGTTTGCCAAGTGGTGTGTGTGTGTGTGTGTGTGTGTGTGTGTGTGTGTGTGTTGGGGCTCGCCTTCAGTTCTCTGGCAGTTTGTCAGTCTTGGTTAGCCTTAACTTCCTGCTTGCACAGAGCCGCAGTTCAGCCAGATTGAGAAATGAGTCCCTTCTCAGGTCTTTCTTGGGCGTGCACACATAGCCCTGTACGTGCAGATGACCTTCCAGATCCCCAGTAATGTGTTGGAACTTTTCAAAACTACATAGTGGACATCTCATTCCTCAGATTTTTAGTTTATTGGCAACCCTCTTGTTCACCCCAACTGATATGGCCATCTCAGGCAGCTAAGATATTAGACAGTTGCCACTATTTTCGAAGAATGACCTGGGGGTAGGGCTTCTCACTGCGCTGGCTCTGAGGCAAATCAAATAAAGAGAAACCCTGTGAATGGGACTTGTTCCTCCCTCTTTAGTGGTTGTGATGCTATTGGTTTTCAGGGCTACCACAGAGTTGGGGAAAGGGTTTGTGGGAATGGGGCATGTTTAAAATGCCACAAAAATGCCTTTAGCAGGTTTGGTTCAGTGGATAGAAGTCTTTGTTTTACTATGGTTGCAAATATCAAAAAATTTCTTTATGTGACACGGCACCAGAGTTAAGTTGGGGTTTTTCAAAATGCTGACACGCCGAGCTCAAAAGGTTCGCCATCACTGGGATAGAGTGTCGGCCTGCGGACCGAAGGGTCCCTGGTTCGATTTCAGTCAAGGGCGCATACCTTGGTTGCAGGCTCCTCCCCAGCCCAGGCCCTGATTGGGGCTTGTGCAGGAGGCAACCAAAAGATGTGTTTCTCTCACATCAGTTTTTCTCTGTCTTTCCCTCTTTCTTCTACTCTCCCCAAAAATCAATGGAAAAGTCTCCTCGGTTCAAGATTAACAACAACAAAAAGCCACAAATCTTCCTGTTCTTACTTAGAATTATCTGTTCTCTTGATTAATGTTTCTCAGGTTTTGAAAGCCTTTGTTTAATTTCCAGAGTTCTGAAAGAGCTGTTTTTGACAATTTTTGCAACTGTTCTCTTTGCTCTTATGTAGAAGAGGATTTTTACAAGCCAGTACCATTCTAAGAGTATTTCTGCATGTTAGCTTCTTCAAAGTAAACCCTTTCCTGCTCTTTTTCTATTATGCCTAAAACAGTCCGGTCTGAGTAATTTTGTCCCTTGTGATATTTTGTATTATGTGTGTTTAATCATATGATTGATTAACTTCATTGTCCAGTTTTAATAGAACACCATTTAGAATTCATAAAACTAAGAATATATGTCATCAGATACTTTCTGAATTTGATAATTTAGGATACTTTATTTCTAAATCTCTTACAGCATTGCTACTCTATTCTCTCAAAGATTTCCTTCCTGTGAAGAACTAGGAGCGGCTAAGGTGACTGTGCAGAAGTCTGATAATGTTCTTCACGATCTTGGCCAAAAAAGGAAAGAAACAAATGGCTTACTCCAGGTAAAGTGGCAACAGGATACTAAAATTGATAATTAGCCAAGATAAAAATTATGAAGAAATGAAAAGTTATCAAGGCAGAAGCAAGAGTAAATATGAAGACAAAGCACTGAAAAAAGACGTGTTATCCCAGTCTGTTCTCTTTGCAATTTTTTTTCAGAAGCCCTCACTGATTTCTGCTTCCTGCTCTGTGGCTAGGATGGAGCCACATGGCCCACTCCAGCTTTATCACTTCTATTGGAGAGGAAGGAAGGGGGAGGGAAAACTATGGGTGGGCCCTTGTTTATCCAGTTCACAAAGTGCCATGCCTTCCTAGAGCCAACCCTTTTCTTGTTTTGATTTAGCTTATTTCCCCAGATACAGTTTTTATTGGCCACTGTAATGCCTGCCACTACTGTAGACATCTCAGCTCTATTTCACTTAACATACACATTCATACCTAAATGGAAAGAAACCTTAATTGCCAAGTATTCTTTTAAAATTCTGAAATTTGACAAACTGAGTCCTTAGAATATATTGGTAGAGTATATGGCCCAAACTATAATAAGAGCTCTTGTTTGGAATAAAATAATACTAGTTTACATGGTCACATTTTTGCCCTTTTTTCTTTTAAGCCAAAAGAATCTCTGCTGATGTCAAGGCTTGCTGATTTTCCACAGAATCCCGTTAAGCTTCACACGACCAGTACGAGGTCCATATTGAAAGAAGCTGAGAAGATTTTGAGAGGAGTGCAGAACAATAAAAAAGTACTTGAAGAAAACCTAGAAGCTATTATTCGTGCAAAGGATGGAACTGCCATGTATTCGTTTATCAGTGCTCTATCTAGCAACAGGTAAGACAGGATGTTGTTATCTTGAGGTTATTTATGAAACCACAGTTTACAGCCTTTCTTAATTTTTTCCTAAGCACTTTATTTTGTGTAATGTGTTTTAATTGTTAGAAAAGGTTCTTTATTTCCTTTGATGATATGGGCTTATGATGGAGTTGAATTTAGATCTATAAATGTTACTATTACTTTTACAAATGTGACTGCTCCCTTTACTTTTGTTTCTCTTAGTACATATCCTCTGAGATTTACATATAGTTTACAAATATACTTCTGTTTGATGAAAACTAATACCATTGTTTTTTTCTTTACGGATGAAGGATATTGGGCTACCCAGTGGATTCAAACTATGTGAGAGATCTGATCCATGTTCTATTCTCAGGACATTAAATGCTAATAAAGAGAAAATTCTTTATTTTGTAGAGAGATGTCAGAGAAGATTCGGATCAAAAAGACAGTGGATGAGTGGATTAAAACTATTTCTGCAGAAATTCAGGTAGATTTTGGAAAAAAAAAAATAGAATTAATTCCCAGGAGATAATATTGTTTCCAATTTATAAGTATATACTTATTCTCAAAATATTCCTTATATATAACTCCACTTATAATTCTTAATTTCACTCTATCACTATATTTATTTAATAATAAGTTTCATTTTACTTAAGTCCTTTATCATAAATTATATTAGGGCTCTTTTCTGGCAAATTGTTGGATAATAACTAGAATATGAGTATTAGAAAGAAAATCTAGCAAAAGTGTTTAGAAAATAAAGAAGTATACTTAAAAAATGTTTCAATGGGGGGGATGAGGACACATTTGTAATACCTTAACTAATAATAAAAAAAAAATAAATAAATAAAATACATATAAACAATAAAAAAAATGTTTCAAGACAGCAGATTTAGAGGCATTGGGCTACGAAAGTAAAAATACCAGTTATTTAAAGGGAAAATACTCTACAAGATTTCTCAGGTTACTGAATTGACAGAAGCCAGTTCCAGATGGAAAAATTTCCCCTTTCTCACATCCGCAGGGTGTCTTCAGACATTAGCATTGCAAAAATTTAAGAGGTTTTTTTTTTTTGGTATTTTTTATTTTTTAAATTAAATTTATTAGCTGACATTGGTTAATAAAATTATATAGGTTTCAAATGTACAATTCTGTAATATATTATTTGTATATTGCATTGTGTGTTCACTACCTGAACTCAAGTCTAGAGAATTATTTTTATTAGGGGGTCAGTAACTTAAAGAAAAGTCTTAAAATTTTATATATTTGAGGAAGTAGAACTAGACAAAGTAGCCCTGTTATTTTTATCTTTTGGTGCAAAGTGTTTTATTCCTAACTGTAAGGTGTGTATATATGTTTATTCACAGTGGCAGCAAGATGAAGTGTCAGTTCGGTTTCCACAGCAATAAATACTGAAATATATTTTTGCACTTCGTTGTTTATGATTATATATTTCTAATGTGGTTGTGAAGAATTTATATTAGCTATTATCTGATGTACCAGAAAAAAGCTGAACTAAGAGTGTGCAATTATCAATATATGTCATTATTACTGTGGATTCCATATAAAATGTTTGTTGAAACCTTCAAGCAACTTTAACTTATAAATATTTATTTCAGAGTTTTATTACAAAGTTGTTTACTTTTGAAACTTATTTTGTAATTTAATTTTTGAACAATTTCTAGTCATATAGTTCAAACATCAAAAAGCTCCATCATGAAAAGTTACCCTCCTACCTCTGTATCTCATCTGATATTTTTCATTCACCCTGCTCCATAAAACACCAATCTTCTTAGTGTTTTGTTTATTCTTCCCGAGAATTTTTATTCATATGTAAGCCAATATTATTTGTCTATAAAGCATTAAAAACTGCTAACCTATATTTTTATAGCAGAAAAATACAGATTTTAATGCTTTTGAAAGCATTCGTACTTGGATAGATTTTAAGTAATTTTAATTTTGATTATGTTAAGGATGAACTGGCAAAAAAGGATGAACAGAGGAGATTTGATCAGAAGAATCAACGGACCAAAAAAGCTCAGACTATGAGTAAAGATACTAAATCCAATAAACAAGACAAAACAGTAAATAATTCTGTAATTCCAAGAAAACATGGTCAAAACCAAAAAGAGGAACATTTTAAAAATCCACCTATGAGGAGCATGCTTGCTTCAAGCTTACAGAAAGAGAGAAAAGAGGTAAGATCGTACTCTGGTTATGTGGCATAAATGTTGCATTAAAACTATTTCCTTTAAGATATAAATTATGAAAATGTTTTAAAAATATGAAGTACTATACAAGTGTAAACTAATTTTAAACTATTGGTATTTAGGGTTTTGGATATCCATAATGTGGAAATCACTGCATAAAATACATAATTCCTTCCTGAGATCTCACACTTAGAATCACCGTTTTTTTAGATCATCTAGTCCAAAATTTAGGAATTTATAATACTAAAAATTGTATTTCATCATTGTGTGTGTGTGTATGTATGGTGTTTGTTGGTTTTTTTCAGTTTAACAAATGTATGTTTAGTGCAGCGGTTCTCAACCTGTGGGTTGCGACCCCTTTGGGGGTCGAACGACCCTTTCACAGGCATCGCCTAAGACCATCGGGGAAAACATATATAATTACATATTGTTTTTGTGATTAATCACTATGCTTTAATTATGTTCAATTATGTGACAATGAAATTGGGGGTCACCACAACATGAGGAACTGTATTAAATGGTCGCGGCATTAGGAAGGTTGAGAACCACTGGTTTAGTGCCTAGTGATTGATGAGGCATAGTACTAGGTATTGTGGACGGAATGTTTTGGCTGCTCTACCTAAGCTCTAACTTTCTATTTTTAAAAAAATATATTTTATTGATTTTTTACAGAGAGGAAGGGAGAGGGATAGAGAGTTAGAAACATCGATGAGAGGGAAACATCAACCAGCTGCCTCCTGCACACGCCCCACTGGGGATGTGCCCACAACCAAGGTACATGCCCTTGACTGGAATTGAACCCAGGACCCTTCAGTCTGCAGGCCAACGCTCTATCCACTAAGCCAAACTGGTCAGGGAGAGGCTCTAACTTTCTTAATGCCAAACATGAATTTAGGGGCACATTAATAAAGCATCTAACTCAGCCGTGGGCAAACTACGGCCCGCGGGCCGGATCTGGCCCGTTTGAAATGAATAAAACTAAAAAAAAAAAAAAAAAAGACCGTACCCTTTCATGTAATGATGTTTACTTTGAATTTATATTAGTTCACACAAACACTCCATCCATGCTTTTGTTCTGGTCCTTCGGTCCAGTTTAAGAACCCGTTGTGGCCCTTGAGTCAAAAAGTTTGCCCACCTCTGATCTAACTCAATGGTTAACACTTAGTAGATGCTCAATAAATGCTGCCTTTCTGTGTACTATTTTAGGTTATGATTAAAGGTAGGATCAGAAATGTAGAACATCATTTAAGGACTTGATTTATGTTATATTATTGTTCTTGAGTGTAATATATAAAGTGTGTTTAAACCTCACTTTTTGGTGCTGAAAGTATTCCTAGTAGTGTAAGAACCTTCATGTTTCTTGAGTGAATGATTTATATATTTAAGTTTCATGCTTTTAAAAACTATAAAACTTTAAAACTATAGCTTGAAAACTATATCCAGAATTTATTTAAAATAAAGGACTTTTCTGACCTGATCATTGTTATTATAATACTTAGGCTTGCAAAAAGAGGCTTTAGGAAAGTGAGATAAGTGTTTAATGACTATTTTGTTGGTGAGATCAATAACTTTGTGTACTTAGGGCTTTTTGAAAGCAACCGCAGCGTTACAAGATGAAGATTATATGTTACAAATTTATGGAAAACCAATTTATCAGTGCCATCGCAGCACTCTTAAAAAAGGACCATATCTCAGATTTAATTCTCCATCTGCTAAGTCCAAACCACAGAGACCAAAAGTAATAGAACGGGTTAAAGGTAAGAAACCTCATTTTTTGTGGTAAATCTCCTTTTTTATGGTATCAGTTTTATGTAAAGTTTAATTTTTGCTTTTTATTTATTACTTATAAATATAGTTCAAGTTATATAATGTCTTAGGGATGGAAAAACAATTCCAAGAGAGTAGGAAATAATAGACCTGATTCAAGGCACAGGGTAGGAATAAACGAAGAAAAATATAGAATTGGATGGTATCTTCAGATAAAACATGATAAAATTTGCATTTATCAGATGAACCCTGAACACTTTAAATTAAAATTTAGGGAAAGTAGACATTTCCTTGAAGGTCTTGGTCCATCATGTTCTTTGTGAACAGAAAGATCAGTCATATGCTGTATATTATCATAACAATGCTAATGGGCCCCTGGCTGGTGTGGCTCAGTTCTTTGAGTGTTGTCTCATGCACTGATAGGTTGCCAGTTCGATTCCCAGTCAGGGCATATGCCCAGTTAATGGGCTCGATCCCTAGTAGCGGGTGTGCAGGAGACAACTGATCGATGTTTCTAAACTCTCATCGATGTTTCTATCTCTCTCTCCCTCTCCCTTTCTCTCTCTCTCAAAAAAAAAAAAATCAGCGCCCAGTGGTGTTGCACAGTGTTTGAGCATCGACCCATGAACCAGGAGGTCACAGTTTGATTCCCAGTCAGGGCACATGCCTGGGTTGCAGGCTCAATCCCCAGGTAGAGGGCATGCAGAAGGCAGCCAGTCAGTGATTCTCAGCATTGATGTTTCTATCTCTCTGTTTCCCTCTCCCTCTCTCTCTGAAATCAGTAATAACATATTTAAAAAAATTAATGAAAACAAATTTTTTTAAAATCACCTTTAAAAAAATTCTCATGGGCACTTTTGCAGTTCTCAAAAAGCCTTTGGTAGCAAAAGTGAAAAAAACTTTTGGGTTATTTTGTACACAACTAAAAATACCTTCACTTATCACAGTATGTTTTGACTCACAGACATCATATCACTAATGTATTTAAATATAACTCTTATACTAGTATATTGAGCCTGTTGATCTTGTTACATTTTTAAATTCCTTGTACTTTAGCAGTGTATCCACTTTGGCAATATGTAGTAACTAATGGATACCTACTCAGTTTTCTTTCTTGTTCTTTCTGGAAGTTGGAGCTTTGGCTGGTGCTCTAGTTTTTTTTTTCTCTTCTATTTCATTTCTAAGAGTTAGGTGATTATATAAGCACTAGAGGCCTGGTGCACAAAAATTTGTGCACTGAGTTGGGGGGGGGGACCTTAGCCCGGCCTGTGCCCATTTGCAGTCCAGGACCCCTAGGGGGATGTCCACCTAAGTTCTTAGGCTCACTCCCCAGAAGATCAGGCCTAAGCTTGTAGTCAGATATCCTTTTGGCAGTCAGGGAGCCCTCAGAGGATGTCTGACTAAAGGCTTAGGCCCCCAGGGGATTGGGTCTAAACCATTAGTTGCTGCCACGGAGATTATTTAATTTGAAATAATTCTTAGTGCTGCCACGGAGGTGGGAGAGGCTCCTGCCACCACCACTTTGCTGGCAGCCATGAGCCAGCTTCTGGCTGAGTGGCACTCCCCATATGGAAGTGCACTGACCACCAGGGGGCAACTCCTGCATTGAGCGTTTGCCCCCTGGTGGCCAGTGCACATCATAGCAACTAGTCATTCTGCCATTCAGTCAATGTGCATATTAGCCTTTTATTATTATTATATAGGATGTCCCTCT
>NW_006293784.1:4254191-4261840 GCF_000327345.1 Myotis davidii | reverse complement strand
AGATTTGTTCATGTAATGCAGATACATTTTAATTAATATTTTATTAACTTTTTATTGTTTTAATATTTTAATTTGAAATAATCTCATACATGTAAAAAAACTATAAAATACTACAGCATATCATATGTGTCCTTCACCCAATTTCTTAGGCGTTAATAATTTAAACATAACCATTATACAACTAACGGAATTTGGAATATATTTTTCTTATAATCTCTTTAATGTTACTTAATCCATTTACTTTGTTTTTGTTAATCTTCACCCAAGGATATTTTTCCATTGAATTTTAGAGAGAGTTTAGGGAAAGGGAGAGACACATTGATTGGTTGCCTCCTGCACATGCTCTGATAGGGACTGGGGATCAAGCCAGCAACTCAGGTACAAGCCCTTGACTGGAATCTAACCTGGGACCCTTCAGTCCATGGGCTAATGCACTAGCCACTGAGCAAAAAATTAGACTGTGGCTTAATTCATTTACTTTTAATCTATATGTGTCTTTACATTTAAAGTGGGTCTTGTTTTTGATTCACCCTCATAATCTGTCTTTTAATTGGTGCATGTATGCCACTGACTTTCAGAGTGCTTACTGATATAGTTACTACCATATCTGGCGGCTTCTGGGGCTTCCGGGACCGGCCTGCCTGCAGCCCAGGACCAGATCCGATGACGGGCGGCAGGCAGGCAGCTTCTGGGGCTTCCAGAGCCGGTCTGCCTGCGGCCCGGGACCGGATCTGATGATGGGCGGCAGGCAGGCAGCTTCTGGGGTCCCCCACAGGGGCCTGGATGGCGGCTCTCATTAGTGGCTCACGCTGCTGGGCCCTGCCTGCAGTATGCAAATTAGCCGCCATCTTTGTGGGAGGTTAATTTGCATATCTCGCTGATTAGCCAATGGGAGCATAGCGAAGGTATGGTCGATTACCATGTTTGTCTATTATTAGATAGGATGTCAGTTTATCTAGAAAGCCTACTGAAGTTATTGAGGTAAAGCATCCTATCTAATAAAGAGGGAATATGCTAATTGACTGCCACGCCCTCAAAGATGGCAGCACCCAGTCCCCTCAGCCCTGCCGGGGCACCTTCCTCCGGAGTTCCCCAGTACCCTCAGTCCCCCAGCCGCCCAGGACCAGCCCGAGGCACAGGCAAGCCTCAGATGGCGGCTGCCCAGCTGCCCAGAGCCACCCGAGGCTCAGGTAACCAGTGGCAGCAGCAGAGGTGTAATGGGGCGTCACCTTCTGCTGATCACCAGGTCGCCTCCTGCCCCCAAGGGCTCCCGGACAGGCCGGGCTGAGACCCCCCTCCAGTGCATGAATTTTCATACACCGAGCCTCTAGTACAGTGGGGCCTTGACTTACGAGTTTAATTTGTTCCGTGACGGAGCTCGTAACTCAAATTACTCGTATGTCATATCAACAGTGAACGAGTGAGACACGTGATGCTGGGCTGATGTTGTGGTGTTCACTGTGATGTTCGCTGCACCAGCTAGCGGTGGGGTATCTGAAGCTGGCTTGTAACCCGAATTTGAGCTCACAACTCAAGGCAAAAAATTGGCTGAGAGACAGCTCATATCTCAAAAAACTCGTTAGTCGGGACACTTGTAAGTCAGGGCCCCACTGTATAGACAATATTTACCCTAGTGTTTCCTCTTATTTTTTGGAACTTTTCTATTATAGTTGGGGTTTTAAAAGCCTTTGCAAAAAATAACTTGAGGTTTTAAAATACTTTCAAATCTAAAAATAACTTTATTAAGCAACCCTTTTAATGCTAGAAGTGATTGAGAATCTGTGGACACTTGCTCATCCTTAGACCTCCATACCTGATGTTTCCTCTTCCTGAAGAGCTTTCCCCTTTGATCCTTATATGACGCACTCTCTCAGTTCTTCCCATCTCTCCTCTGTGATGTTGGCTCCTCAGAGAGGTTTACCCTGACCATCCTATCCAAAAAAATTGTCTTCTA
Source organism: Myotis davidii (assembly GCF_000327345.1). Lineage (NCBI taxonomy): Eukaryota > Metazoa > Chordata > Mammalia > Chiroptera > Vespertilionidae > Myotis > Myotis davidii. Next base: position 4,259,886 of record NW_006293784.1, on the reverse strand, counting down.
TCCCTTTATATCCTTTGGCCTGCTTTATTGGTTTTTATAGCACTTTCGCTGTCTGCTGTTATATTTTTGTTTACTGATTGTTTTACTTGTTAGACTGTAAGCTCAGTGAGTACAGTTGATTTATTCAGTGCTGTACTCCCTGTGTCTGCAGTGATGCAAAAACACATATTAAAGGCTTTGAATATATATCTTCAATAAATACTCAAGAAAAATATCTATTCAATTGAATACCAGAGAACAGGATGAAAAAATATAGTCAGTGGTAATGAAATTTTCTTTCTGGGATCCTGAAACTTTATTTAAAAATCTAGATTTATAAAATTACTCAGATATTACAAGTAAAAATGTAGTAATATCAGGAATTAATTTAGAAAATAGTTCATTTTCCTTTATAATTTTACTTTTCTTCACTTTTCTCATATTCCCTTTATCTTCTCTAAAGAGACAGATGACCAAATTTCTAATTCTTTAAGAATTAAGAATTTAAAGTCTTTACAGATTTATTCTATAGGAATAGAGTAATATATATAATGATATTAACGTCTATAAATATCTTTCCAAATATTTATTGAAGATTTTTTCCTAGTCCTTGTATCTGTTCTGTCATAGTAGTTATATACATTGTTACTTATAGTCAGGGATTGGGAAACCATGGTCTGAAGGTCAGCTGCCTGTTTTTATAAATAAAGTTTTATTGCAACATAACTCTGCTCTATGTATTGTCTATGGCTGCTTTCATGCTACAGTGGCAGAGTTGAGATGTTGCAGTTGAAATCACATAGCCCATAAGACTTAAATACTTACTACCTGGCCATTTAATAAAAAGTTTGCCACCCCCTAGTTTATATGCTGCTTCTTTTGGGGGCACTGTAATCATATATAGAGTGAGATTTTTCTGTGAAGAAGAGTTGTGTGTTTCTAGATGGGTGGATAGTGGCTGTTCAAACAATATTTTAAAATATCTGCCATTGATGATTATTACAGGCACTAAAGTAAAGTCGATAAGAACACAAACTGACTTTTATGCAACAAAACCCAAGAAGATAGATTCTAAACTGCAGCATTCCATTGCTACACTGCCTCCTGGTGATCAGCAGTATTTGTTCAGCCCAAGCAGAGAAATGCCTACTCTTTCAGGTACACTGGAAGGTCATCTAATTCCTATGGCGATTCTTTTAGGTAAGATCTAACAGAACACATGGGTAAATTTAAAATTCATATTAGCAGTAGCAGAACTTAAAGAATGGTGCTGACATTAAAGTCACCTACCTTTTCCCTTATATGTTGTTTACTAGGTGTACTGGTTAATAATGCAGATTTTTTTCAATATATCAACATATGTTGTATATGCGATTTGACATGTATGCTATTTTGTTGTATTGACAACAAGCTTCAAAATTTCATATGTCAAATATGCTGAAGGTGTTATCATCATAGATATTTTTACACGTAAAAATGTCAAATTTTGTGCCAATAAAAGAGCACTTGCGGGAAGTTTTAATTCATTACTTTATTTTGAAGAAAAAGTTACCATATACTTCAGGAAGCTTATGGTGAACATGCTCCATTTCAAGATACGTGTAAATGCTGGTTTAAACACTTTAAAAGTGATGATTTTGATGTGAAAGACAAAGAAAGTCCAGGTCAACCGAAGAAGTTTGAAGACCAACAATTACAAGTATTTTTGGATGAAGTTGCATGTCAAACTCAAAAACGACTTGCAGAAAGATTAAATGTTGCTCAGCAAACAGTTTCTGATCATTTACAAGCAATGGGAAAGATTTTAAAGGAAGGAAAATGGGTGCCACATCAACTGAATGAAAGACAAATGGAAAACGGAAAAGTCATCAGTAAAATGTTGCTTCAATGGCACAAAGGAAAGTCTTGTTTGCATTGAATTGTGACTGCGATGGAAAGGGGATTTATTTTGAGAATCCCAAATGCACAAAATCATGGGTTGATCCAGGTCAACTATCAACATTGACCACAAGGCCAAATTGCTTCCGAAATAAGACAATGCTCTGCGTTTGGTGGGATCAGGAAGGTGTGGTGTATTATGAGTTTCTAAAACCAGGTGAAATCGTTAATACTGATCACTACTGACAACAAATAATCAATTTGAACCATGCTTTGATTGTGAAATGACTAGAATGTGCCAGAAAACATGGCAAAGTAATTTTGCTTCATGATGACGCACCATCACACACTTCAAAACCAGGTAAAGACACGTTAAAAGATCTTGCCTGGGAAGTATTAACCCACCCGCTGTATTCACCAGACCTTGCTCCTTCACATTACCACTTGTTCCGATCAATGGCACACGCACTTTCGGAGCAGCACTTAAAAACATACGAAGAAGTGGAAAATTTGGCCTCTGAATGGTTTGCCTCAAAACAAGAAAAGTTCTATTGGGACGGTATCCACAAATTACCTGAGAGATGGGGGAAATGTGTGGCTAGCGATGGGCATTTGAATAAAGCACTTTTGATGTTTCTCTTGAAATTATCATGTTTTCTTTGATTACAAAATCCGCTATTATTGACTGGTACACCTAGTATATTTGTGGGTAAGACCTCAAAATGTCTCTGATATGAATTCTGCTCACAGGAAATATTGTTTTGGTATTTATAGTACATTGCTGTAGATGAAATGAAATTTTAAAATTGTTTAGATATCATAGACATTCATAAAAATTAAAGAATTCAAGAATTTTGACTGGTTTAATATCATCATGTGTTAGGGGAAATACTTTAAAGTACCTTTTATGTACATTTGAACTAGGCTGTGATAAGTAAAATAGTGTGGTTGTATATTCTAAGCCCATAATTGATTATTTACTTATTTGAGGTCTCAGCCTCATTATTGTAAAAACTGATCAAATCATTTTTGCTCTCACTAGTTAGCTATTTTTCTCTTTTAGTGTCATTACTATTCTTAATTTTGATGAATGATTTAAATATGGATATTTTTTAACATGAGAGAATTTTTTATATTTGATATTATGGGTTAATGACATGTTAGTTTGGTGGCTAATGTCTGTTCAAACATACCTTCTACTGATATAATACTAAAACTTAAAAAGTTCTTACTGTGTGCCAGGTACAGATCTAAGCCCTTTACATATGTTAACTACTTTAATCCCCCCTATAAACGCAGTAATGTACCAGTTTCAGAGATGAAGAAACCAAGGCACAAAGGAGTTAGGTAACTTGTCAAAGGCTACATAGCTAGAGTGGAGCCAAGATTCGAACCCAGGTGGTCTGGCTTTATCTAGAGTCTATGCTTTTTTTAAATTTTAACGTTTTTTTTAAATTTCAGAGAGGAAGGGAGAGGGAGAGATAGAAACATCAGTGATGAGAGAATCATTGATTGGACGCCTCCTGCACGCCTCCTACTGGGGATCAAGTCCACAACCCGGGCATGTGCTCTTGACTGAAATCGAACCTGGGATCCTTCAGCCTGCAGGCTGATGCTCTATCCACTGAGCCAAACTGGCTAGGGCTAGAGCCTGTGCTTTTAATGAATGCTCTGTACCATAATAAGTAGAACTTCTGAACTGAAAGCTAACAAGTTTTTGACAATTATAATAATCACCAAATAGTTGGCTTACATGCTGTTTATTGGTGGTCAAACATTGGTATTTTGTTGTTGGTTTTATTTCTGTCCATTGTTGCTCTGTGAAGATTTGAGAATAAAAATAATACAATATAATACATTACACTTTAGTCTGGACTTTGGCACTTAGAAACAGTTATGACCTTTGGCAAATTATGTTTCTAAACCTCTGTTTCCTCAATTATAAAATTATTGATACCTCATAGGCTTATATTGAGGGTTAAATTAGATAGTGTATGTGAAACGTTTAGTACGATGAAAGCCAAATAAATGTTGGTCATTGTTAAAAGGATGACATGGTTTGTTGGCAATGGTGATGCTAGATGGGAAAAGTGGTTGCAGATGGTGCTTTTCTTTCATATGAGAATATAGCCATAAAGATCTAAGTTGTATATGGATTTTTCCTTTATTTCTGAAATTGTTGACTCATTTTCTCCTCCAAACTTCTTAGGACAAACCCAAAGTAATAGTGATTCCATGCCACCTGCTGGAGCAATTGTAAACAAGCCACACCCTATAACAGTGACTACTTCTATTCCTCCATCCTCTCGAAAACCAGCAACTGGAGTGAAGAAACCTAACATAGCAATTGTAGAAATGAAGTCTGAAAAAAAGGACCCTCCTCAGCTTGCTGTACAGGTAGGTAACCCAGGGTGCATGAACAGAAGTTTTTCAGGAAAAAAATTTTGGCTTAACTTGAGTACTTAAAATCTGTTATGTGTGTTCATGAAAATTTTGCTTTTATCATGGGTCTTTTCTTTAAAACTATCATGGTGATGTGATGTTTCTTTCCTAGCTTTGCACACTTTAAGGTACCTTTTTAAGCTAGTGACTCATATCCAGGTGGCTTGATGATATTCCAAAGGGAATGATTGAACAATATATTGTAACTAATTTTAAAAATACAGTGTTTGTGATTTATTAATACATCAATTTTTATATAAACATACTAGAGGTCTGGTGCACGAATTCGTGCATAGCTGGGGTCTGGCCGGCCTGCCCTAATGGGGGTTTATCGAGCTTGGCAGGTGTGGGGAGGGGCCACAAGTGGTTGGCCAGCCAGCCCTGCCCCTGATTGGGTGTTGGGGGCCAATCAGGGCCCAGATCAGGCTGGTTGGCTGCTGCAGTGTGTGTCATAGCCACCATTGTTCTGGTGGTTCCACCGTTCCAGTCGTTCAGCTTTTATATATATAGATAGGTGAAGATTTGAGTAGAGAAAGAACTTATATGTGAAGATTATATATTCAAGTACTCAATTCTCCTTAGTTAATGTATAATTTAAGTGAAATGGTAATTTTTAAAAAATGACTTTTTTTAAAAAACTTGAACTTTGGAATCATTTGAAGAAACAAAGGGTTTTAAAAAGTTTGTGTTTTGGTACTGGTCCTTTATAAAAGTATTTCAGAAATTTTGTTGGTTAATTAAAATATAATATAATATGGGATGGATAAATCAGTTGAGAAATAGGATTCTTGTAAAAGAAAAAAATGTATGTTATAATTGGTTAGCAATGTGGAAAATAGATCAGTTTTAAGACTCTAAAATTCCTCTGTATATAGCAAATGAGTTCCAAGCAGGCAATAGGCTAATGTGTAACTACAAAATATAAAAATAGGAAAAATTAGAAGATAATTGCATGAAATCTTTATCAAAGTTGAAGCTAAGTCTGAATATGAGACAAGAAAACTTAGAAATAATATAAAAATAGATTTGAATCTATAAAATCTAAAACTTAAATATGTAATAAATTTTTAAATAAAAAGGAAAACCACATGTAGTGAGAACATATGAAACAAATATATTAGAAAGAATTAATTTTTAAATGTAAAAACCTCCATAAATTAATTTTGAATCATAGATACAAATCCAGAAATATTCAAAAATATTCAAAGAACATGAATAAGATTCTAGGGAAGAGGAAATACAGTTTATAATCAAGCAAACTGAATAATTTAAATCTTGCTAGTTACCCAGATAATACAAATTAAAATAATATACCTCCATTTAAAAACTATTATTGATGAAGCAGTTATATTATCTAATTTGGGGAAAGGTTGGGTAAAACTTATAATTGATCACC
>NW_006293784.1:4241300-4253980 GCF_000327345.1 Myotis davidii | reverse complement strand
TGATCACCTTTTTTGATGTTGTAAATAGAGCTCATTTGGATTGCATTTTGGCAGTAATTACCAAGAATCTTAAATATTCATGCCCTATGGCTCAAAAATTTAATCTAGTATCTGGCTATCTAGTATAAGGATATAATTCAAAATTTAGGGAAATAAACCCTATATATATTAAGAAGTTTTTTGTAGTGATATACATATAATAGAAGAAATATTAGGAGTATCCTAAATGTTTGCCAACAGGAGAATGATTAATAGTAAAGGCATGTGTATTTGTTGAAATATTATACAGTCATTTAAAATATAATTATGAAGTCTATACAAGGTACATCCTAAACAAGGTAGGATGTTTCTGACTTAATTACACTGAAAAATCAGGAATGAAATTATTGTATATTTTGCCTACATATAAGTGGTAGTAAAAAGATACGTAAAAGGAATAGTGACAATGAAGCTTTCTTAAGATGGTAGGGTTTTGTATGTTTCCCTTTATTTTCCAAATTTTGTAAATTATCCTTTCATAATTAAAAAATTATTTTCCATTGACTTTGCAATAAAAAGTTAAATATATGTTATTGATATATAGATATCAAGTATTTGAGTCAAAATGATGAACAGAAAGCTAGATGTTGTCTTCTTTTTTAGGTATTACCCAGTGTAGATATTGACAGCATTTCAAATGTCAGCATTGATGTCAGTCCATCTCTGCCTAGTCCCAAACAAGCATCTCCTCCTCCTCTGAGCACCTGGATACAGGTATTGTTCAGAAATTTATTTTATAGTTTTAAGTAATGTCTCACTATAGATTTTAACTAGTGTTATTCCCTGCAACGTCTTTCATTATCATTATAATTCATTATAATAATTTAGGTTTTAAGGAGAAGATTCAGAATGAACCTGGAATTGCTTTTGAACCTAAAAACGGAACTTTAAGATTCTTATATTTATAAATATTTTGAAAGTCATAATCCTTAGTGTAACTTTTTGGTCACATAAGTTGTAATACTCTCATATGTGAAGAATTTTTTCTCTTCAGAGGAGAATCTCGATTTAAATGGGAACTAAATATAGGTTTTCTGAATGTGAATTTTATAATGATGATTGGAGTTTATGTTTTGGGATGTTACTTTGTCATTGTACTATATGCATTTCTTCCAAGTATTTATTTGCTACTGAGTAATGAAGTTAAGATTCTACTACTACACATCAAAAAGCACCGTAATTTTCCCCACATTTCATCTATTGTAAGCAAATTTGGTCGTCAAGTATATATAGTCTTTTTTTAAAAAAATTTATTGTTGAAAGTGTTACAGATGCCCCCTTTTTTCTCCCTATTGACTCCTCCACTCCGTCCCCAGCCTTCACCACACTATTATTGTCTGTGTGTGTGGGTTATGCCTATGTGCATTTAAGTTCTTTGGTTAATCTCTCCCTCCTCCACCTCTTCCCTCTGAGATTTGTCAGTCTATTCCATGCTTCTATAAGAATACATTCTTATGGAAAGGGTGAAAACCAACAATTTTTCATAATCAGAAATAGTAAAATAGAACTGAATCTAAATGTATTTGTGTCTGATTTAATTTTTTCATTAGTAATATTTTTCCACCAGAAGTTTATTAAAACATATATGGTTACAAATAATAATTTCTGACTCTTTGTCATTCAGCTCTCAGGAGGCTATTTGTGGTTTTAGGTAACTAGATTACTTTCAGTGAGGCCTACAGACTAAATTTGTAAAATAATTATTTTATTTATTTTTTTAAATTTTTGATTCTATATCTGTCTTTTCGTGAGTTTGTATGTGTATACTTATATATCTACATATACAAGCACTTTATCTGAACTCTAGGAGAGAAATCACAATCATATCAACTTGACTTAAGTTGCATTGTTGATGGAATCCTTGACAGAAAAACATATTTAATTTTTTAGGACTATTGAAATGAGAACCTAATGGCTTTGGGACTGTCTTGGATTTTTTATTTTTTAGGAGTTGATTGTTAAACATATACAGTTTTATTGATTTCAGAGAGGAAGGGAGAGGGAGAGAGAGAGAGAAACATCAGTGATGAGAGAGAATCATTGATTACCTGCCTCCTACATGCTTCCTACTGGAGATCAAGCCTGAAACCTGGGCCTGTGCCCTGACTGGGAATCTTAACCGTGACCTCCTGGTTCATAGCTTGATGCTCAACCACTGAGCCACACAGGACGGGTGGGACTGTCTTGGATTTCATTTACAAATGAATTAAATTCTGAATAGGATGTTAAAATTTAAAAAATAGGGCTATTTATTATAAGCTTATGCTATGGGTAGAAATATGATAAGTCATGTGTAAATTAAAAAGAGTAAACACAACAAAAACTTTCTGAAATGCTTTCTTAGACTCCAGAATTAACGAAGGTAGATGAAGAGGTGAAGTTTCCAGGAACTAACTTTGATGAAGTAATTGATGTCATACAGGTAACAGATCTTGGAAACCATTTTCTACCAGTATTTTTCCATATGATAGACAAATGTGTATGTAAATAATGCGATCAAACTAGTTGAAATGCCATTGATTAATTTAGAAGTGTTGGTTAAGTTAACTCATCTATAAAAGTTCCCTGCCTATTCTTGTCACTCAGCAGTGTTGAACTGATATGTGAATATAATCATTTTGTTTTTATTATTACCAGGAAGAGGAAAAATGTGATGAAATTCCAGAATATTCTGAACCAATTCTGGAGTTTAATAGAAGTGTTAAAGTTGCTTCTACAAAATATAATGGTCCTCCATTTCCACCAGTTGCTTCTACTTTTCATCCCACTGCTGATATTCTGGATAAAGTAATTCAGAGGAAAGAAACCTTGGAAAGTAGTTTAATTCAGTGGTGAGTTTAAAGAGGCATTGGTGTTAACAGAATTGTAGTAGCAAATATAAATGGAAAGTATTGAGTTTCGGTTGAAAATCTTTCTTGTCTCTTTCATTTATTAAATTTCTTTGCTATAGTCATTGGAAACTATTTGATGTGATACTTAGTGTGTAACTGTTGGAGGTATTATTTCTGTCCTGGAATACTTGTACTTAGACTGTCTAAATGGCAAAAGAGCTATTGTTAAGTAAAAAAAGCCTTAAAAATGTACATGTTCTTCAATCTAGTGATTCACTTCCAGAAATTTATCCTAAGGAAATTACTGCCAGGAGCTGGTCCATCCTTGCTGTTTCAAGAGACCTGGCATATATGGCATACTGTTCTTAATATGTTTGCTCACCTTCTTGGCACTATGTGTTTTAACCAAGGTCACCTCTCCGAGAAAGGTTGTTTCCCCAGCTAGAGATTTTTCCCTGAAGTTAGGGAGGGAATAAAACCCCTTCACTAAGTGCCAGGCGGGTAATTAATCACTTTAACTATGAACAATCATGCTTAAGCTACATAATCTTTATCCCTGGAATGGAGATAAGAAACGCCCTAACCTTTGGAATAGAGATTGATAGGATTGGAATCAACTGGTATAAATACAGATGTAACAAGACAGAGAGAGACAGAACTTAGATGAATAACTTAGAAGACAGAACTTAGAACACAGAATCTAGAGACAGAAGAACTTCGCTGGAGAGAACATGGCAAAAGATCCTGGACAGAACCTGGCTACAGAACTTGGTTGGAGAACCTAGACAGAACCTGGCTGAAGAACCCGGCTACAGAACCTGGCGACCGAACCTGGCTGGAGAACCTAGCGAGAGAACATGGCTACAGAACCTGGCTGGAGAACCTGGAGAACGTGGCTGGAGAACCTAGCAAGAGAACATGGACACAGAACTTGGCTGGAGATTGTGGCTAGAGATCCTGGCAAGGCTGCTGATCAACTGAATGCTGTCTCCGTGTCATTCCTTCTTCGCTGACTCCGTCCACACCTTTGGGGACCCCTGGACCTGCTGGGGTTGGACCCCAGCAAATTACAGTTCTGCCACAGGCCATAGCTTACTTAGCAGCAATAGTGCTTGCTACAAACAAGGCACTGTTCTGTTTGTTACTTATATAAACTTAAGAACTTATTTTTATCCCTGTGAGAAACCTTAAGCAAGTTATGGAATAAACTAAATTGAATATTAATACAGTTATCAAGATTAGGTTTAGAAAAATATTTAGTCATGTTGAAATACATTATTTATACACTGGTACATAAACTAAGCAGGATTCTAATGATTTAACCATCTATAATAATAAAAGGGTAATATGCTAATTAGACCAGATGTCTTCTGGACATCATTCCGGATGTCCTTCCTGATGAAGCTGGGCCAGATGGAAGCAAGCCTGGGTCCCTGGTGCCTGCGGGTGGCTGGAGGAGGGAAGCAGCCCGGGTCCTGGGTGTTGGAGGGAAGTTGGTGCCGGCAGCCGGGGGAAGGAAGGCCTACCCTTGCACGAATTTTCATGCATCGGGCCTCTAGTAGTTTATAAGAACTCACTCCAAAATAAGTGGGCATAGAGAAAAAAATGGAAAATTATATTCCAAATTGTTAACTGTGTTTATCCTTGAATCTGGGATTAAGAGGGAGCCTTGCCTGTTTAAAATTTTTTTAATGTTTTCTGATTTTTCGACAATGAACATCTATTACTTGTATATTAATTTTATAAAAAATATTTTTATTGATTTCAGGGAGAGGAAGGGAGAAGATATAGATAGAAACAACAATGATGAAAGAGAATCATTGATCGGTTGCCCCCTGCATGCCCCCTACTGGGGATTGAGCCTGTAACCCGGGCATTTGCCCTTGACTGGAATCAAAGCTGGGACCCATCAGTCTGCAGGCCGATGCTCTATCCATTGAGCCAAACCAGCCAGGGCATATGATAATTTGTAATTGTGTATTAGCTGTTCTCATGTACAGAGGCAGTCTCCTATTTCATTGCATTTTTCCCCCTTCTTCTTCCTTTTCTCCATGTTAACATTGACTTTGGAAATAAATTATTTTTTTTTAAGAGGAAAACTACCTATCTATATTGCAGTCTATATATTTATTCCTTGAAGAGAGGGTAGCTGGACTTCTTTTCCAGCTCTGATCTTGTATGGTTTTATATGCATGCTTTCAGAGTAGAGAACCCAACATTTTAGGTGCATGATATGCTAGGTATAGTTGACCTAAACCTTCTTAGGAATTTATGAGGTCTGTTAAACTCTTCTTTAGACTAATCTGAAAGATTTTAATTTGATGTGATGAATTATCTCCCACATGGAGATCTATTTCATGTGGTTTATTTTGCTAGGGGATACATTTGATTGTTTCTTCTTCCAGATTCAGCTTTTAGAATGACTGCTTTCACATGTAAATTCTTGTGCTTATGGATAGTTAGAGGTTATTTTTAAGCATAGTATTTCTAATGTTTTCTACATTTCACTCAAATTTAGGAATCCTTAACTTTTATCCTCTAGGGTAGAACAAGAAATAATGTCAAGAATTATCTCTGGGCTCTTTCCAATCCAACAACAGGCCATAGCTAATGTCAGTGTTTCAGCCAGCGAGGCAAGTGAACCGTTGAGTTCTGACATTGGTAAGTGAAATGGAATCTCTTTAGTCTTTTTGTTATTAAAAGACAAAATTTTCAGGTCATTGTGGATTTGCATATTCTAGAAGTCAGGTATTCTTTGCCTGACAAAAGTTAAGCTCTTTCTACATCACTTCCCAGATCTTCTCTGGAATGGAGGTTAGCTCTCCCTCACCTCCTTACTTCATACTGCAGCATTCAGATGATGATAACATCCTCTATTCCTCCCACCCCAAATCTCCATTATTTCCAAACTGTTATATATAGCACTTTGTATACATCTTTGATATAGTAACTTTCACATTGTATTGTGATTAGTTTACATATCTGTCTCACTCACTAGACTATAAATTACTCAGGATTAAGGATGTTTCTCCTTTAGTGCTTAGCCCTTGACTAACATTTAAGAGTTTATGTGACGATTGAATGAATAAAGGAGCTTCTTTCTTTATGGAACCCACATCATTCATAGAGGTTATTTTTAAGGGTAGTATTTTTAAGGGTAGCATTCCTCCTTTTCTTCCTTCTGTTCTTCTTCCTCTTCCCTCCTCCTCCTCCTTCTATCTCTTCCCCCTCTTCCTCTTTTCTTTCCCCTCCTTCTGCAACAGCTTTTTTGAGATATAGCTTATTTGCCATAAAACTCACCAATTCTAAGTGTCCAGTTTGATGAGTTTTAATAAACACAGCTATATATTAGCCGCAGGATCATGATATTGAAAAACATTTCCATCATCCCGAAAAGTTCCCTCATACCACTTTGAAGTCATTCCTAACCTCCTCCCATGCCTTCCAGGCCCTAACAACCATTGATCTTCATTCTTTCATTGTGTTTTTGCTTTTTCTACAATTTTGTATATACATGATCACACAGTGCATATCTATTGTGTTTGTCTTATTTATCACAATCGTAATAATATTGACAGTCGTAATAATATTACACTGTATGTATATAACAATTTGTAATCCATTTACCAGTTGATAGACATTTGTAGTCTTTTAGTTTTTGGCTATTATAAGTCTGTGATATGAATATTTGCAAACAGGCTTTTTAGACACATTTTTAAATTTCTCTTGATCACATGGTAAGTAATGCTTAACTTTACCAGAGACTGCTAAATGTTTCCAAAGTGGCTATTCTATTTTGCATTCCAGTCAGCAGTGCGTGAGAGTTCCAGTTGCTCCACAACCTCAACAATGTTTGGCGTTGTCAGTGTTTTGAATTCTGGCATTCTGTAAACATGAAGAGATATCTCCTTCAGGTTTTTTTAAAAATATATTTTATTGATTTTTTACAGAGAGGAAGGGAGAGGGATAGAGAGTTAGAAAAATCGATGGGAGAGAAACATCGATCAGCTGCCTCCTGCACACCTCTTTCTAAGGATGTGCCCGCAACCAAGGTACATGCCCTTGACCGGAATTGAACCCGGTACCCCTCAGTCCACAGGCCAATGCTCTATCCACCGAGCCAAACCAGTTAGGGCTCTCCTAAAGGTTTTTATTTGCATTTCCCTAGTGATTAATGATTATGTACAATTTTTCATATGCTTATTTATCATCTGTATATTCACTTTGGTAAAGTATTTTTTTAAAAATATTTTGCCCATTTTAAAAATGGGGTTTGTGTCTTTCTATCATTGAGTTGTAAAAGTTCTTTATTCTGGATACAAGTTCTTTCTTGGATACATGTTTTGCAAACATGTTCTCCTGGTTTGTATGTTGCCTTTTTGTTTTCTTAACATTATCTTTATAAGACCAAAAGAGTAATTTTGATAAAGTTTAATTTATCAGTTTTTCTTATATAGCTTGTGGTGGTTTTTGTTTGTTTGTTTTGTGTGTGTACTATTTAAAAAATCTTTGCCTAACTTAAGATCATTAAGATTCTCTTTTAGAAGACACATGGGTCTCTGGTACATTTAATTTTTGTGTATGGTCTGAAGTAAGGATCAAGACTTATATTTTTGGCATATGGATATTCAGTTGTTCTACCATTATTGGTTGAAAAGATTATTCTTTCCCCCATTGAACTGCCTTGACACTTTTGTAGGGAATCAACTGGCTATACACATATAGGTCTGTTTCTGGACTTCCTATCCTGTTCCATTGAGCTATAAGTTTATCTTTATATTAATACCATACTTCTTGATTACTGTAAATTTAAAAATGATTCTTGAAGTTGAATAGTGTAAGTTCTCCTACTTTGTTCTTCTCTTTTTTTATATATTACTCTATTTTTTTTCCTTCTTTCCACACCTAAATAACCTACTCTACCTTCTCCATAGGCTATCCCTTAACTGCTCAAATCTTAGACGTCAGAGTCCATATTTACTTCCTCTTTGTCCTTATGGTTTGACTTTTTGCCCTCCCCCTAACAGAACTGTTCTCTCACAGTATTTGGTTGTTAAAAACAGTCTCTTCAAATCTTTGTCCTCCTGTATGGTTCTAGCATGGACACTGTTGACCACCTCTAGTTCTTAAAATGTTCTACTGGTGTTGGATTTTTATAATTTAGCTTCTTCTTCCCCTTATCTTTTTAATTTCTTTAAGGCCTCATTTCCTCATCTTTTTCCCCTGCTACTTGAATCAAAATTTTCCCAACTTTCTGTGCTCTTCTCTGTTTCTTTTCTGTTTTCCAGCCTTCTTGTGCCATTACTTTTCCTGCATCATTTATGACCCCTAAGACACACATCTAGGCTGTAAACTTGTTATTCCCACTTGTTCCACCGGCATCCCAAACTTGGCATGACTGAAATGTATCTCATTTTTCTAAACGAATGTGGTCTTCCTTTGTTTCTATGTCTGTTAATAATATCACAGTTTTCCAAGCACCCAATCTCCACAGCCTTGGAGTTACTGTTTATTACATGTTCTTATCCTTGTTCTTCCTCAGGCACCACCCAGTCATAGCCAGGACCCTAGCTCCACACAATTTATTGTTGCATTTGGTTCATTCTTCCTATTTAGTATTACTCAAAGACTCCCTACACTACTATTACCCCAGATTTTCTTTCATCATCTCATATTTTGAAGGAAAGTAAAAAATGACCAACCATGTTTTGAAGAAATTGATGTTTTCCTGTATTTTTTGTTTTTAAATATATTTTTATTGATTTCAGAGAGGAAGGGAGAGGGAGAGAGAGAATCATTGATCAGCTGCCTTCTGCATGCCCCACAGTGGGGATTGAGCCCGCAACCTGAGCATATGCCTTGACTGGGAATCGAATTGTGACCTCCTGGTTCCTCGGTCGATGCTCAGCCACTGAGCCACCCCAGCCTGGCAGAAATTGATGTTTTTCTGTATGAAAATCTTAAAATTTTCAAATTGGATATTTATATCCTGTTCTCTTCTCTGCAAAAGCATGTGCATTTGTTTTTTTAAATAAATCTTTATTGTTCAGATTATTACAGATGTTCCTCTTTTTTCCCCCCATAGCTCCCCTCCACCTGGTTCCCACCCCACCCCATGCTCTTACCTCCCGCCACTGTCTTCTGCATTTGTTTTTATTTTGCGTGTTTGGGTATTGCTTTTGTGCTTTCTGGCAGAGATGTTTTGATTTTGGTCACGCCCAAATAATGAATTATGGGAATGAAAAAGGAGATATGTCAACATATAATTACTTATCCTTCAACAAGACACCTATACCCACTTTTTAGGGATTTCTAGATATTGCTGCCCTAGGTGTACTAATTAATAGAGTGCTCTTTTGAGAGGTCACATCTCCCTCAAGTCATATAGATCATTGTTTACATGTTTTCCACACAAAGCCCTAGAAATAGAGCCACTTTAATTCTAGTAAAGTCTGTTGTTAAAATTTCACTGAATTTTCTGAACATTCATACAGGTTAAAAGTACAACATATTTGGAAAATTAATATACCTGTGGAGCTTCTGATATCAAGCACCTAAACCAGTGATGGCGAACCTTTTGAGCTTGGCGTGTCAGCATTTTGAAAAACCCTAACTTAACTCTGGTGCCGTGTCACATATAGCAATTTTTTGATATTTGCAAGCATAGTAAAGACTTATATTTTTGATATTTATTTTATATATTTAAATGCCATTTAACAAAGAAAAATCAACCCAAAAAATGAGTTCGCGTGTCACCTCTGACATGCATGTCATAGGTTCGCCATCACTGACCTAAACTGTAAATGTTAGTATTGAAACTAGAAAGGAAGGCAGGTTTGTTTTCATGTTTATAAAGCAGCTACCATTTCTCTGAGGTTCCCCCACAGCCATTGTATCCTTGTGTTTTGGCCAAGATCTGTCACAGGGTTTCCTTGGAAATATGGATTGTTTTCAGATAGAACATTTAATGTGCATGTAAATCCTTTTTATCACTAAGTTCTATGGTAGGGAAGAGGCCATATAAGTAAATTTTCATCTGTATATTTTCCTTCCCTTTTTTGTTTGCTTGGAGAGAATGTGCACTATTAAGTTATCTTCTTCTTCTTCATAATAAGTAGATTTTCTATCTTCATTTTTATTTCTCCTCCCATCCCATTGTACACATATGTTTGCATCTGTAAAATTTTAAGAATTAAGGTTTGGATTGTAAGCATGTTCCTTGCCCACTTACTCTGAAATTCTTTCACTTTGTAGTGGAAGGAACAAGTGGTGGCGTCCTCCAGCTTTTTGTTGATGCTGGGGTTCCTGTGAGTTCAGACATGATTAGTCATTTTGTAAATGAAGCTCTTGCTGAGACCATTGCTGTCATGCTGGGGGACAGAGAAGCAAAGAAGCAAGATCTTGTCGCTCCAGGTGTTGCTGGGGACGTTTTAACAAGTGAAACATGCCTGCCGGTAGGTGTGACTCTCCTTTCCCAACTTGGGTTCCTGGGGAATTTTTGATACATTTATTAAAAAAGTAAAATGGACAAATTTTATTTTTGTTTTTAAATTTATCTTTATTGTTGAAAATATTACAGATGTTTTCTCATTTCCCCCATTGACCTCCTCTACCCTGCTCCCCTCCCCTCCCCAGGCCTTCACTGAAAATAAGCAAATTTTAAACTGAGTATCATAAAATCATAGTTTGTGGTGGAGATTAATTGCCTGTTGTTATGATTACAGTAACATTTCCCCAGCATTTTACTTTAAAAACTTTTAAATTCATAGAAAAATTAAACATATGAGACAGTGAACATAGATCTCTCTGTTTTTATGTTCTATTTCTTTAAAAATCATTTGAAAGTTGCAGATACCATGACACTTGTAAATGCATCAGCAGTATTTTCTAAGAACAAGGCACTTTCTTACGTAACCAAAATACTATTGTTGCTGAGCTAAAGGGGTTTGTTTGCCTGCACACATCAAGGCCCAATTAAAGGCCAACAGGAGTTTGCAGCCAAGAAAGTAAAGGTTTGCATTTAAGGAAATGGTGCCATGCCCAGAGTCACAGGTTGAGCTCATGCTCAAAGACATAGCTCCCCCATGGCTTCGAGGGGATGAGTTATAAAGGGGACTAAGAGGTTAGGGTCTTGATCTCTATGGATTGGTCAGCACTAGGGTAGGGGCTAGTTGATTATTGCATCTGGTCCCCATGTCAGCCATGGTGTTACTTTGTCTAATTTTGCAAGGATGTGGTCAGTAGGTCGTTCTGGAGCTGAAACACAACTGAGGCCTAGAAGTTATCTGTAGTTTGGAACTCTGTCTCTGTGGTCAACAGATTTGAGGCTTTGTTCCTAAGATTATTTAACGCCACTGACCACCAGAACATCATTATACTGAGGGCTTGATGATTAAGGGAGTGGAGGTGCAAGGGAAGGAGAGGCAGGTGAGTTAGGATACTCTTAGGCTGGACAAGGCCAGTTTGAATCAAAAGGAAAGAAGGTGGAAGGGTCTTATTAAAGAAATGAAGTTTCTGCTAGGTTACAGCATTATCAGACCCTCACAATTTGACATTGGTATGTTAATACTATGTAATATTAGGCATGTGGACATATCCAGGCAAGTTACACACAAAAAAGATAGACAAATGGTCCCTATACATATAAAAAGATGGTCAGTCTCACTGATAATAAGAAAAATGTCACTGAAATTTTATTTTTACTGAATAGTTACACTGAAAGTTTGATAATGTCATTGTTCAGCAAACCTTGGGGAAGATGGGAATTCTCCACAGTGTTAGAGTAAAATAACAACCCTGTAGAGACAGATTTGGCAAGATGTATTCAAATTAAAAATGCAATTAGCCCTTTAACTGTTTAGTCCCACTACTAGAAATTTAATAATCTGTGCATATGAAATGCCTTAAGACAAGATTATATTTAGTAACTCTGGGAGGGGAACTAGATAGATAGAGCATGGCTAAGAAAGGAGACCTAATTTTCACTATCATCCTTTTGCACCTTTTGAATTTTGAAACATTTGAGTGATTGATTATCTACTTAACAAATTGATTTCAAACTGTAATTTTTTTCTTCCCCAGTATTTTTCATCTCCATATTGTCTTTATTTGATCTCCCCTACTTCTTATTCTTCCATTGCTTTTTAAAAAATATTTATTGTTGAAAGTATTGCCTATGTCCCCTTCCCCCCCCATTGACTCCTTCTAGCTAGCCCCCATCCCCCACCCCAGGCCTTCACGACTCTATTATCTGTGTCCATGGGTTATGCCTATATGCATTCAAGTTCTTTGGTTGATCTCTTCCCACCCACCCACTCTCCCCCCGCCTTCCTCTGAGATTCCAGTCTGTTCCATGCGTCCATATCTCGATCTATTTTGTTCATCAGTTTATTTTGTTCATTAGATTCCACATATGAGTGAGGTATTATGATACTTGTCTTTCTCTGACTGGCTTATTTAGTTTAGCATAATACTCTTCAGGTCCCTCCATGCTGTCTCAAAGGGTAAGAGATCCTTCTTTTTTACTGCTGAATAGTATTCCATGGTGAAAATGTATTAGAGCTTTTTTATCCTCTCATCTACTTATGGGCACTTGGGCTGTTTCCAGATTTTAGTTTTTTAAATTGCACTGCCATGAACATAGGGTGCATATATTCTTTCTGATGTGTTTTGGGTTTCTTAAAATATAATCCTAGAAGTGGGATTACTGGATCAAATTGGAGTTCCATTTTTAATTTCTTGAGGAAACTCCATACTGTGGCAGCACCAGTCTGCATTCCTACCAGCAGTGTATTAGGGTTCCCTTTTACC
>NW_006293784.1:4238848-4241258 GCF_000327345.1 Myotis davidii | reverse complement strand
ATGAAATTGGGGGTCACCACAACATGAGGAACTGTATTAAAGGGTCGCGGCATGAGGAAGGTTGAGGACCACTGGCTTAGATGTTCAAGAACCAGGGTATTTAGGTTTCTCCTCCCCGCCCCCCGCATCCATTTAAAATGTGTGTAATCTCTGAATAAGCTCATTTTATTGTTTTAAATTACCTTTGCTGGGGTGATTATAAGCACCATTTATCTTATTTTGTTAATTTATTTTAGGCAAGAGTGTGTACCCCAGTGGCCACCCCACAGCCAACTCCTCCTCATTCACCTTCACCTCCTACGGAGCACGTGTTGGTGAAAACTCCGGATTCTTCTCCCTGTGATTCAGATCACGATACAGCTTCTCCTGTGAAAGAAATATTTGCCGGAAAAGGTACACACCTTATTTCTATAGTTCAGTTTTAATTAGTAACTATGAAATAAAATTCCATGGTTCGTTTGTTTCATAGATTAGTATACAGATGCATGTTGTTTACTAGGTGTTAGTAAATCATTTTTCCTTGCATGTAAACTAATCAATTGGTTGCCACTTTTAAAAATATTTAATCTAATAAACACTTACACTACTATAAGTTCATGGTAGTGTTAAAAGTGATGTCTTTTCAAGGTTATTTTCTTATACTTTACTAAATTAATTTGGGAAATTTTCCATTAGTAGCTATTGTCATGTTATGGGATTTCTGAAACAATATATCTTGCCTTCGTATGGAGTAGTTTTATCTTTTTTCTTTCTTTTTTAAAAAAATCTTCAGGAAATGACATGCCTGCTGCCACACTTGTTAATACTCCAACAGTTACCCCTGCTACTACACCTCCTCCTGCAGCTGCTCTTACCCCAACTTTGTCAGAGATTTCCATTGATAAATTGAAGATGTCAAGCCCAGAGCTTCCCAAGCCATGGGGTGATGGCGCCCTGCCATTGGAAGAAGAGAATCCTAACTCTCCTCATGAAGAACTTCACCCGAGAGCTATGTAAAGATAACATATTCACTTCTAGAAACTGTACATTTCCTCTGTAATTGACTTATGTGACCCATTGAAAACATCAGAAATGATAAGTGAAGTTTTATAAATCACAAGCTACTTTATACTTAATACTTTAACTAGAGGCCTGGTGCACGAAATTCGTGCAAGGGGCTTGGCTCTCGCAGCCCCGGCTTCGTCCAGAAGATCTTTCGCTTGGCTCTTGCAGCCCTGGCTTCGTCCAGAAGATCTTTCGGCTGTCTGGTTTAATTAGCATATTATGCTTTTATTATTGTAGATAGAAATGTCATAAATTTTAAGTTTTCAAAATTTTTACCAAATTTATACCTTTGTTTCTTTTTTTAAAAAAAAACATTTTTTGGAGACACTGAAATAAAGATTTCAATCATATTGTTAATAAAATAGAAAATTATTTTTTTCCCATTATGAATATTTACCAGGCTAAGTTGACTTGATAGTACCATATATCCCTATGTAGATTTATTTTGTGGATGGTAGAACTTTCAAGATGGTCTATGGTTAGAGCATGAAAACAATCTTGGAAAAATATATCTTGTTAATTATAATAGTGCAGGTTATAGTCTTTGTATCTTATTTTGAATATCGAAATTAATATAGGTCTTCAGTGACCTAATAGGTTCAAAATATGTCTTTTTCTTCTTAGTGTAATGTCTGTGGCCAAAGAGGAGGAACCTCAGAGTATGGATTTCCCTGCTCAACCTGTTCCTCCGAAGCCAGTTCCTGTGATGCCACTTCCTGCTGGCACCAAGGCCCCATCCCCCGTACAAATGCCAAGTTCTGATACCTCAACAATGGAGAGCACCTTGAGCACTGAACCTGAAAGACACATCTCTGAAGGAGAGCTTCTATATAACTATGGTCAAAGAACAGCTCCCAAGGGTACGTTAACTTGTATAAATTGATTTCATTGGTTAGATTATGGTAATTCCTAACTAATATTTGGATGTTGATAATTCCTAAGTAATAGTTTCTCTAATTAAAGTGTTTTTACTTAATTCTCAAGATTTGAGTAAAAAGAATATGGACTCTGCAAGTGAACAATTCTGGGCCTTAACCTTAGAGAGTAAAATCTCCCTCATAAATCCAGAATTAATATCACTCTTTTTTTAAATAAATCTTTATTGTTCAGATTATTACAGTTGTTCCTCTCCCCCCCTCCCCCATAGCTCCCCTCCACCTGGTTCCCACCCCACCCTATGCCCTTAACCCCCTCCCCCACACTGTCCTCATCCATAGGTGTACGATTTTTGTCCAGTCTCTTCCCGCACCCCACACACCCCTTTCCCCCCAAGAATTGTCAGTCCACTTCCTTTCTATGCCCCTGATCTATTATATTCACCAGTTTATTCTGTTCATCAGATTTTTTATTCACTTGATTTTTAGAT
>NW_006293784.1:4236516-4237381 GCF_000327345.1 Myotis davidii | reverse complement strand
TACCCAGCAGGAGCTACAGAGAGATCTGCAGATTCCTCTTCTTTGTTTGGAGTTTGGAGGTGCCCAGATCAGGCCCAGCTGTGAAACAGTGCAAGCTGCTATGGAGCCTTCGGCCTTCTTTTGGATGTTCTGGGTCTCTCTGACCCAGCTGCAGTTTGTTAGGTAATTTTAGATTGCACAAGGGCCAGGCCATTCATATGCAAAAGTCTCTGCGCACAGCTTGGGTGGGGCGGGGTCTCAGGGAATCAACAGGGCGGAGCAAACAACTATTGCTGATCCTCAGCTCTTCCCTAAGAGGCCTCGGGTCTCAGTGTCCTGTGGTAATCGATAATCGCTGCAAGCACCTCTGAGAGAAAGCTGCGCTCGAGTTCTTCTTTTAGTTGTATTTTTGAAGTGGTTGTGCGAGGCAGCAAGTTCAGGTGTTTACCTATGCTGCCATCTTGGTTCCTCCCAATATCACTCTTAATATTTGGAGTCTTCCCTTCCAGTCTTTCATTTTCTATGCATATACAGAAACAAAATATAAAGTGTCCCCCCCAAAATGCATACACACACTTTGAATAATTATAAAGATAGTGTTTGTTAAAAGACATTTCATTGTCAAAATTGAGCTATCAGCTGTTAAAGTGGTATATATTTTTTGGGGGACACCCTGTATATTTGTATATGTGTGTGTGTGTTTACCTTTAAAAATAAGCTATACTAGCCCTAACTGGTTTGGCTCAGTGAATAGAGCATTGGCCTGCGGACTGCAGGGTCTCAGGTTCGATTCTGGGTTGCAGGCTCAATCCCCAGTAGTGAGCGTGCAGGAAGGGGGGAAGCAGTTGATCACTGATTCTCTCATCATTGATGTTTCTATCTCTCC
>NW_006293784.1:4218955-4236306 GCF_000327345.1 Myotis davidii | reverse complement strand
GAAACCTGAATATTTTAACTTAATAACATATTGTATACATCTTTTTATATCAATACATAGAGTTCTTTTTTCTTATTTTTGAAGGTTTCTTTTATTATTTTATGTACAAATGGAAAGCAAGATAGCATTCTGTCATAAGGTAGATGTCTTGAACGACCCATTCATGGACGTTCTCTTAGTCCAACTTAATGAAGCCTATGTCCTTCGTGTACTGACGGAAACACTGCGGCACACGCTGAGGCCCTACTTCCTGATCAGACCGTGGCGGTTTGAGCAGATACGGCAAGAACGAGAACCTTGGCCGAATTTCCTCGGGCGGCTCCAGTAGAGTTGCTGGTGACTCATCTTGCTCACTCTGTAGCAACGAGGCAAAAGGCTTTTTTAAAAATCTTTACCTGAGGATTTTTCCCATTCATTTCTAGAGAGGATGGGAAGGATGGAGGAGGGTCAGAAAGAGAGAGAGAGAGAGAAACATTACTATGAGAGAGACACATCAGTTGGTTGCCTCTTTAATGTGCCCCAACTGGGGAATCTGCAATCGAAGTATATGTGCTTGACCAGGCATCGAATCCGAGACCCTTTGGTCCGCAGGCTGATGATCTGTAAGCCTAGGTTTCTCTGTTTCTTCTCATTACAACAGTTCCTTTAGCATTTCCTGTAATACTGGCCTGGTGGTGACGTACTCCTTTAGCCTTTTTTTGTCTGGGAAGCTCTTTATTTGACCGTCTATTTTTTGAATGGTAGCCTTGTGGGATATAGTCATCTTAGTAATCTTGGTTTCAGATCCTTGCTTTCCATTACCTTGAGTACTTCATGTCATTCCCTTCTGGCCTATAGAGTTACTGATGAGAAATCAGGTGTCCTTGTGAGAACTCCTTTGTAGGTAACAGTTTGCTTTTCTCTTGCTTCCTTTATGATTCACTCTTTGTCCTTAATTTTGGGGATTTTAATTATGGTATTTCTGGATGAGGGCCTGTTTGGGTTCTTCTTACTTGGGGATCTCTGTTCCTCCTGAACTTGTGTGACTTTTTCCTTTACCATGTTAGGGAAGTTTTCTTCCATTATTTCTTCAAACATGTTCCCTATCCCTTTCACCCTTTGTGCCTCTTCTTGCACACCTGCTATTTGAATAGTGTTATGTTTCACGTTGTCCCACAGCTTCCTTAAGCTGTCCTCGTGTTTTTTAATTGTTTTTCTTTTTGGTTCTCTCATTGAATGATTTTTTCAACCCTGTCTTCTAATTCACTGATTCGATCCTCAGCTTCCCCAAATTTGCTGTGTATTCCTTCCAATGTGTTCTTTATTGGTGCTATGCTATTCTTTATTTCTCTTTTCATAGTTACTATATCTTTTCTGCTATTGAGCATCTTTACCATCATTATTCTGAATTCTATATCAGATAAATTTCTTACCTTCATTTCATTTATCTCTCCTGGAGAATTCCCTTGTTCTTTCATTTGTGGTTTGTTTCTTTGTCTCCTCATTTTGGCTGCCTGTTTGGGTTTGTGACTCTGTATTAGGGTAGATCTTCAACACCTCTCAGTCTTTAATGCAAGACAGTGTCAAATGCTGTTTCTGACTAATTAGATCCTTGATGAGGATCTAATTGAGCAAAGCAGCCAAGGCCTTATTTTTTTTCTTTTTAGTGTAGTTTATTAAAACAGTGCCATGGTGGTAGGCATTTTGATTGTTTTGTGTTTCTGTACTGTACTTAATTCTCCAATGACCATCCTTACACTTACCTGATAACTGATACATGCCTAGAAGTGGAATTGCTGAGTCAAAATATGCATGGTAAAGTAGCGATAAATTGCCAAAATGTTTTCCAGAAAGGTTAATCAGTTTTTAATTTTAACCAGGTTTTAATTACATCAGTAGTGTATAGGAGTGCCTCTTTCTCAATTGAATAGTTACAGTTGATATTTATAGTTCTTTTTAAATTTCTGACAAGTTGGTAGGTGAAACAAAAATTCAGCTTTGTTATTCAATGTACTTTAAAAAAAGAGGTGACATTAACTTGTGATTTATTACTTTTGAACTTTGCCAGTATTTTCTTTGTGTAAGTTTAAATGTAATGTTCTATAGCTGTATGGTCAGATTATTTACTTAGTTATGTTTCTTCTTTTTTCTAAACTTTTACATTTTATTTTCTAGTTTTAGGACTATACCTGACAAACCTAAGTGATAGCTTATCCAGCACTCTACATGATGCCCATGATATGGTAAGAAATGACTGACTCATATTGACTTCTGACATCTGACATGAAGATGAGCTTACTACTACTGATCAGGCTTTTTTCTCAAATATTTGAGTCATAAACATAAAATTTAATAAAGTACCCATGAAGGAATTTGCTTTCTTGCACATCTCAGTATTATAATTGTGAGAATGAGAAGGAAATTATTAAGTTCTTTGGCTCCAGTAGTTGAAAAATACACAGTTAATGTAATTAGGTAATGAAAATCTAGCTCTGCAAATTGCTACCTGAATATGTCACCTTTACAATACTTCAGGTAGGACCTTAGCAGCTTAAACCTCTGTCTTGTAATACATTTGTTATTTTTTCCTAACCATGATTATAATTCTTTGTTCTAAAAATAATTGACTTCAATATATTTTGTAAAATAAACTGAAATAAGACCCAAGGACACTAACCCTTCCTAGTTACCATTTAGCTAGCTCTATAAAAAAAAAAAAGAAGAAGATGGCATTTAAAAATTTTATTTTTATTGACATAATTTATAAAATAATATGGAGGGAAGTCTTAAATGAGATCTCTTTATTTTTGGAGAAGCATTATACTCACATTTGGCCTACTTAATGTGTCACTATC
Source organism: Myotis davidii (assembly GCF_000327345.1). Classification (NCBI taxonomy): domain Eukaryota; kingdom Metazoa; phylum Chordata; class Mammalia; order Chiroptera; family Vespertilionidae; genus Myotis; species Myotis davidii. The sequence goes on along the minus strand of NW_006293784.1, from coordinate 4,233,472 downwards.
TCATCTTTTTTGTTGTTGTTAATCCTCACTTGAGGATATTTTCCCATTGATTTTTAGGGAGAGCAGGAGAGAGACGGAAAGAGAGAGAAACATCCATTGGTTGCCTCCTGCACGAGCCCTGACCAGGGCCCAGGCCAGGGAGGAGCCTGTAACCAAGGTACGTGCCCTTGACCGGAATCGAACCCAGGACCCTTTGGACCACAGGCTCTATCCACTGAGCCAAACTGGTTAGGGCTCACTATGTCATCTTTATCCATTCATAGAACTTGATCATGGTGCCAAAGCCTGTTTAAGTTTGTTCTAAGTAAATAACCAAACTAAACCAGGACTAAATGACAACATCTTTCTTTTTCTATATTTGAAACCAAATTCTAATTTTGATATTTTTACTAAGCCTAAATCAGATATACTACATATTCAGAATAAAGTCAAATGCAGAAGTACAATCTTGAAGACCTGGGAATAACTCATGTACCAGTAGACATTTATCTGTATACAGCTGGGGAATAAGGACTTGTAATCCAGAGTTAATAAACTTTATTTCATGAGAAATAAAATACCCAAGTAAAAAACTACTAATGGAATTAAATATCATGTTAATACTTGCATTTGCAAGGGAATCCAGTTTCTTTGACTCCTAGGCCCACGTTTCTGGGACAGTTCTATTTTGAGGCACCATGAAGCCTAAGCAGGGTGTTCCAATGAGGGCTTTCCATTACCTGCTCCCTAGCCAAGCACCAGAGATCAGTGCAGGCAAAGGAAAAGCCGAAGGTCTTAGAGCTGCCTTATCCTATGTCTGCAGTTCATTCTTGCTTGTGGTCCAGGTGACAGCAGAACTACAGCGCTGTGCCTCATCGCCACACGTGGCATTGCTGTGTGTACTGCACAACCATGCAAGTAGGAAACTGTCTGAGCCAAAATAGGAAACATTTGTGAGTCATTGTAACTCAGTCACATGACAGAGGATTTAATTTTCGTATGTTTTTATAATAAATCTCCAGTCTAAATGTAGGCAAATTACTGAATATTATTATTTATATTTGAGTCATATATAGAGAGTGTTTAGTGTAGTCAAATGGGAATGAGAACTAAATGAAAATAAAATGTCCATCTTTTTTTCCAAAAGTACTAAATGACTATTCTCATGATTCTAAGCTCTATTAATCATAAACTGAGAAAAATGCAGTTGTTTGATAAAATTTCTTGTTGTGTTAATTGTCTCAATATTTCATTTAGGAATATGATCCTCCCAGTGAAGTACAAGTGATTAGAATGCCCCATAAAAAATGTCATGGCGATGCAATTTTTTCTCTTCTTGCTAAACAAAACCAGGAATCAGTAGTTCCACAGCAAGGTGTCTGTCATTCAGAGGTACTTTTTAACCTTCATGGTTTTTTTTTTCCTTTTGATTAGATCCACATGCAGGAAAAAAATAACAAAATATTCCTGTTTTTAGTTAATGCATGCTAATACTTCAACTTATTCAGGGATCGTCCTTGTAGTAACTTTAACCCGGAACATAGAGTTATCCAGTTTTACAGCACAGGAATTTGGGCCATCTGTTCCAACCCTCTTGTTTTACAGCTGAAAAAACTGAAGCCCTTTCCACAACCATTTACTGAGTGTCTACTATGTGCCGGACACAACCTTGGAAAAGATAAAGAGATGAGATAGGACTCCTACCTATAAGTAGCTGATGGTCATATAGAAGACAGTTAAATAGTTGCTGTACAGTGCAATAACTGGTCATAAAGCAGAATTTACAATATGAGTTCAGAGGAGGGAAAACTGCTTGAAGTTTGATGACCCTTCATACAGGATATGCTATTGATGGAGTTTCTTAAAGACCCAATAGGATTTTTCTAGACAGCGGTGAAGGGGAAGGACATTTTTAAGCCAAAATAGCATGCGTTAAGGGATGAAAGCCAAGAAAGATGAGGGCATGTTTAGAAAGTGTTGAAAATCTCAGTGTGGCTAGAGTTGTAGGTAGATCAGTCTGCAGAAATAGGTTGAACCAGATGATCATAAAGAACCTTTTAGGCCATGGGAAGCCTTAATGGGCACTGTAAGCCATTAAGATATTTCTGGGCAAGGGGGTCACAAGCTAAGATATTTAGGAAGGAATACGGAGGTTTTGTAAGATAGTCCTGGAGTTTGGAGGGAGGAGGGTGAAGGAACAAATGCCCATGGGTTCCTGGTCAGGTTTCCCTATAACTTTTCACCCCAGTTGGGCCTTCGGGCTCCCTGATGTTACTCTGGGCTAGTAGTGTCTCAGCCTGGGTTGTTGCCAAGATCTCTGTGTGTAAGGGGCAAGCAGTGGTGATCTCAGGCTGATGAGGCAAAGAAGCAAAGCTCTTTGTCCAGTCGTTCCTCTCACTGAACCCCCTCCAGCCTCCCTCCTCCTCCGGATGCAGCCCCTTTCCTCCCACACACAGCAGGTCAAGTTAGCTGTCAGTTTTCCCAGTGGTTTTTCACAGTTTTTACTTAGCTTTCAGAGTCCATAGTTTCTTTTCATTTCTGTAGTTACTCTAAGGCAGTGGTCGGCAAACTCAGAGTCAACAGAGCCAAATATCAACAGTACAACGATTGAAATTTCTTTTGAGAGCCAAATTTTTTAAATTATATAGGTAGGTACATTGTTATTCACTTAATTAGGGTACTCCTAAGCTGGCCTTTGCTAAAAACGTCCTCAATCTGGTTGAGGTACGTTCGCTGAGGTTGACCCCTTCCAACTCTCCCATCCATACTCGTCTTGTATACTTGTCCCGCCTGTGCCGTGTCTCCTGTCGCCCGCCCGACTGACACCCCCCACTTCTTCTAACGCCGCTTCTTCAAAATAGACTCGCCCAGGCCGAAAACCGATTTCTGCGCATGGACCACGAAGTTTCTGTCGCACTGTATGTGTGCGCCCGCACGTGGTATTTCGTGGAAGAGCCACACTCAAGGGGCTAAAGAGCCGCATGTGGCTCGCGAGCCGTGGTTTGCCGATCACTGCTCTAAGGCATTTTTGGGGATAGGGAGCTTGGCAGCCTTTGTTAGTATGCAGTCCTGGCCAAGCCAGAGGCCCAGAAGTGGGAAGTTTATCCTTTCCAGATACTTTTCTAAGAATCTAAGCATGTGCATATGTGTGCACATGCATGTGTAAAATGCTGAGGTATGTTTATGTAGTATTCTGCAACCTGTTTTAAAAATGTTAACTATAAATTCTGAAGATCTACCATATTCTTTTAATTTACCATAGAGTATACCATAATTTAATTATCCTGTTGAAGGATTTTTAGATTGGTTTCACTTTTTTCTATTCAAATTACAATAAGAAAATTCTTTTTTCACTTATGAGGAATTGTTTTTGTAGATCAGATAATGGGGGTGGAATTGCTGATTCAAAAGGTACAAGCATTTATAATTTTAGTAAGTATTAATACATTGCTTTCTTACTATGAGTCTCTCTTCTCATTATGACATGTGGTGTTCTTAATTGCCGGGGTTCTTATCCCAGCATCAAGAAGGGTTCAGGAATCTGGAGAAGGGGCTGTGCGTAGATGACATAGGAATCCGGGGACTAATAAAGAGTCCGGAGATGAGATATAATTTTGAAAGGCATTGGGGGGCAGAGGAGCTTCAGCTAAAGGAACTGAAGACTCCCTCCTCGTCTGGGACCCTTGCTTTTATTAACACAATTTGTCCTAAGGCAAGGTGGAGATAATACACGTGGAAGGGTAAGGTTTCAAAGGTACAGAAGCATTGTCAGTTTGGGGGAATTAGCCTAAGGCTGTTCAGGTATTTGGCCAGTAGGAGGCAATAACATGTAGATTAAGATGCCCTTTAAACTGTCTGGCAGCCACAATCAGTTTCCTGTTCAAGTTTGGGAAAATGCCTTTAGCCATTCCCAACAGGTAACTACATGTGTGACTCAACCCTGTTGAGTCTCCAAGTTTCATCAACCTATTGATGAAACTCTTGAAATTATGACATGCTGGAATTGGTCTACGGCACTTAACCTTAAGTTTTGCCAGTCTTATGAACAGTGACATTTGGCATATTTTCATATGTCTACAAAACTACTAAGTATTTGTTTGTTTGTAATAATGATATATTTATGTGTTAAAGTATTGCTTTGTTAAGAAAATAGTGGCTTTTCTTTGTGCTTATAACTACTAGCCCAAAGGGAGCTTCAGGTCAGCAAGAGCAGTCTCATGGCAAAACAGCAATTTGTACATTTATGTAGTTGGGCTAGGTACATTAATTACTGTAGCTTACAGACAATGTAACTTAGAATTACATGAGTCTAAGCTTTGAGTATAATACAAAAATCATACTTACGCTACAAGAGCATTTTGTGAATAGGCAAACTAAATCTTCAGTAGGGTCATAGAGTACTAAGGTGTCAGCAATTACAAGTACCCTGGAAAAATTGATTCAAATAGAAAAGGTAGTGTATTTGGCACAAAATTTTATATGGTAGTGGCAGAGTAATATAGGCACTGTGAAACATTCCTAATTTATAGAGAAAATGTATCTGCCATCATTCTAAACGTAAGAGTCTTCAAGGATTTCATATTAATTGCAGAACAGTCCTTTTCTATTTAAAGGATGTGAGGCAATTGGTGTTCCTAAAGAAAAGTCAGATTAGGGAGTAAGGGGAGATAGACATGCATAGAGAAGAATGAGGGCAAGTTGTAGAAAATCTTGAATGCTGAGCTAAGAAGTTAGGTTTTGTTTGTAGTCAATAGAGTCATCAAAGATGTTTCAGTAGTGGTTTCTTCATATATTCTAGTAAAAAAAACCCACTTGGTTAAAATTAATCTTTTAAATGAGAAACTGGAGAGCTTTTTAGATATTGGAATTTTTATTCAGCTCTTGAGTAATAAACTTAATAATTAGAATATCTCCAGGTCACAAAATGTGGTAATGATTAGATATCTAATTTTTAATACAGGAAGAAAATAGAAGTCTTAGTTTTTAATGTTTTTTATTTATTTCATATATTTGACAAAGAAACATATTTTTACTTTTTTAACTTTTATACTTTCCCAGGGAAATAACTTTATTAAATATGGTAGTCTTCTTTAATTGGGATACTTATAAAAATGCAATTGTTTACATATGAGGGTAATCTTTATATCATTTAAGGTATATTCTCATCAGCTGTTTAATTATAAAGTTTATACTAACAATTTTAAGCAATTTTTATTAATGAAGAATGAGAGATAAATTTTTATTCTAATTTTAACTTTTGTGAACAGTATATATATGTTTCAGTATTTAGCGTTTTAAATAATAACAATTTTCAGTGTTTTTTTATTTAAATATATTCTATTGATTTTTCACAGAGAGGAAGGGAGAGGGATAGAGAGTTAGAAACATCGACGAGAGAGAAACATCGATCAGCTGCCTCCTGCACACCCACTACTGGGAATGTGCCCGCAACCAAGGTACATGCCCTTGACTGGAATCGAACCTAGGACCCCTCAGTCCATAGACCGACACTCTATCCACTGAGCCAAACCAGTCAGGGCTTCAGTGTTTTATTGATATCTAATTTGAAGGTTGGAAAAATAGATAATGGTTATTTAGCTTCATAAAAAAAAAGATTAAAATGAAAGCCTATGGGTAGATGCCTCATTAAACTAACTTTTTAAACTTGTCTTTCATGTAGGGTGTATGTGGTGTAATAAGCACTTTCTAAAATACCTTTAAGTAGTCCAGTGGTATGGATCACACATGGTGTCTGACAAATATTTCCTGTTTTGGCTTGATTTTAATATAATGGTGTTAACCATTGTTTCTACCTTTTACAGGACTTGGAAAGCAGTCTGGGTGAGAGACAAAGGCCCGGGCTGCCAGCAGCAGCAGAGAACTTACTGGGACATCCTGTCTACAAGCAACAGCCTGTCGCTAATGCGGAGTCTTGGCATCAAAAAAGTACTCTTAAGCCTTTATCTCAGCAGTTTGACACAGGTACAGGTATACACCAAAATATTGCTGCTTGATGTACCGCCTGTTAGAATATTCCCTTTGAGTCCCATCGTACTTTTCCCGTACTGTGTCTGTGCCGAATGCTGTGGTCCATTTGTATTACAATCCATGGTAGTGTTCCTAATATGAGCTGAGAGAAGCATAACTACTTTCAGGTGGGGGCTTGCAAGATTCCTTTACTAAAAAGGGTCTTCATAATTGAAAAGTTTGGTAACAACTTTTTCTATTTATATAGCAGTGTTTCTCAAAAAGTGATCCATTTATCAGTTGGTACATGAACCATTGGACGGGTGTGTACATGAGATAATTTTGGTAATATGTATATGTACACTTAAAAAATTTTTTAATAGTCATATTTATTTTACTATATACTGGAAGAGTATAACTAGCACATCAAAGCTGTGATCTAACAGATTTTATTCAGGACAGGTTAAACTAGATAATACCGTAGAAATTCACTCTTTTTGCTGTATGAATTTCTGGCTCAGTGCTAAGTGTGCTCAGGACTTTTTTAGAACTTCATTAATGAAACTCTCTGTTGTAGCACTTTGGGATAAGAATAGAACAGAGAACACCAATCACTACCATAGTGGATTCTCGTTATCTGCAGGACTTACATTCTATAGAGTCACCAGGAACACTGAATTAACAAATACGGAACTGTTGCTCCTAGGGAAAACACAGTTTTAGCTTCCTATTAACCTCTGATTATAACATTTTTGTCAGTTAACCAATACATCACCTTGTTTTATATTGTTTTTTTATTTAAAAGCATTTAATATATATTGTTGGTTTGTTAACATTGAACTCAGAGCCAACAGCACTATAACTCATGTGAACGAAGCTTATTTTATATATATTTTTTTCTGTAAGGCCCATCACAGCCTTCTTGTACTCAGCCTATGTCATTAACTAAGTGCTAGAGAGCACTTTAGCACTCTGCTTGGGGGCCATTTTAAACAGCAGAATCAGCCAACAAAATGTACATAAATGTGAAAAACATGTCACTAAATAGACAGTAAAAAGGGCACTTGTTTGTAGTAGAAGAGTTGAGATAAGGAAGTGGAGCGAACCTCTTTCGCTGTGTTCAGCCTCAGCTGGTAAAGGGTAGGTAGGGTGGTTCAGGTTTTTCGCTTCTCTGTACATGTCCACATATGACTGAAAATGCTGCAAGTATTGATTTTGGTTGACAACTGAATTTCATCAAGTAGGCGAATTTGCAAACATGGAGTCTTCGCATCAATGAGAATCAGCTGTTTCTCATTTAACTCATTTTTCCATTCCCATTCATGCATTCTCTTAAGTGAAGAAACTTCTGGAGGTATGCATATTTTCTAGAAATCTGAAAGGGAAAAACCTGGAGTTAGAAAAACGTTGGAGTAGAGTATTTAAAGTTTCTGTTTTATATTGAGTGAACACATTCTATTTGAAGAAATTCAAGACAGTTTTCCTTGGAATTATCATTTTGTGCACATAGTGAGCATTAAATGTTTTATGTTCTTTTAAAATTGGATTCAAAATTAGTACGATAAAAAAACAGATGGTGACATTTTTATCCTATCTATGTGGATTGCAATTAAGCGGAATTGACACTAGATGGCTCTCGAAGATCACTTGAGAGATGATAGGTATTTGAGAGCGACTAGGTGCTTGTTCAATTGTTCTAGAATAAAATCTGTGAGAGCATCTTCCATTTAGACCCTCCTTGTACCTGTGGTATCATCTAGCAGATTATCTACAGTACAGTGTACCTACAGGTACACTATTAAACTATTTGTTTAAATTAATTGGAAAAAATAATAAGTAATGTTGCATAACATAGGATTGAGCATATAGATGAGGCATTATAGCAGAATGACTAAGAAATGGAGCTTTTGGCGTTTCAGATATCAGTTTGAATTCTAGCTCTGTGTATTGCATGGCAAATAACTTAATATCACTGAGCCCAGGTTTCTTCATCTATCAGATTGGGGGTAATTTAGTGTATTAGTTATCTATTGCTATGTAATGTATTACCTCAAAGTTTAGCAGCTGAAGAGCAAACATGTACAGTATTACCTCACAAGTTCTGAAAGCATGAACCTGGGAGGGGCGTGGGTGGTTCTCAGATCTTTCATGAGGTTGCAGTCAAGCTGTTGGCTGGCGCTGAGGTCATCCGAAGGCTGCAGTTGGGGTGGAGGATCCGTTTTCCAAGCTCACTCACTTGGCTGCTGCAAGAGGCCTCAGTTCCTCACTACAGGAACCTTTCTGTAGAGCTGCTCATGACACAGAAGCCGGCTTCCCCTAGACTGGATGATCTGAGAGAAAGTGAGCAAACAAGATGGAAACTACAATGTCTCTTACAGTCTCAGAAGTGACATGCCATTGCTTATGGCACGTTCTAGCAATAACTCAGACCAATCCTAGAATAACACAGAAGGGGGCGACATAAATGCGCAAATACCAGCAGCCCGGACCAGGGGGCATCTTGGATGGTGGTTACTGTAAATAGTATCCACAGAATAAATGTATTGGGTAGTAAGTGACAATGCATATGAAGCCATTAGCACAGTGCTTGGCACATGATCAGTGTGACTCTCGTTAATACTACCTGGGGTATGTAAACATACCTTCTTATATGTATTTAATAGAACCAGAAACTATCCACAGTTGCCTAAAAGGAATGTGCCTATAGAGTTCATTAGTTTTGAGTATTTTGTTACATAATGGTTACTATAGAAAAATGAGTCCTGAGAATCATCATTTCTGCTGGTGGCAAATCTCATGCCTTTTATATCAATTTTTAATAACTTTGCTTATAGTATCTCATTTGTTTTTACTTTGCTTCTGGCATGAGTGGAATTTGAGGTGCCTTAGGGTTTGGAATAATCTACATAAAGTGTCCTATTTGCAGTCCATAGTCCACTATCACTATTTCTAATTATGAGGCTTTTGGGTTGAGAAACAAAAAGATGCAAAATAAACTTTGAAGAATTGGGAATCCTAAAATGTAAACTGTATTTTGAACAAGTTGTGAAGACTCTTGGATTTTACTACCAATTATAGTTCTTAATTTACTCAGAAAACTTATATTGAATACCTGCTGTATACCTGTTATTATATTAGTACTGTATTTGGCACTTGAAGTACAGAGATGGTAGACATGTGCTCTCAAGGAAGTTTACAAATTAGTAGAGGAGAAATACAAGAAAGACGGCACTTATAATATTGTGTGATTGGTATGATAACACGGACTGCTGTGAGCACAGAGGAGGAACTCGGCCACACGTGGTAGCTCAGAGGTTTCCACACGAGCCAGTGTAAAATTGAATCTTAGAGAATTAGCCAGATGGGGAAGTATGATGAGCATGTTCCAGTTTGTTCATTTACTTATTCATTCAGAAAATATCCTTTGAGTGCTTGCTATCCTCTAAGCCAGCCGTGGGCAAACTACGGCCCGTGGGCCGGATCCGGCCCGTTTGAAATGAATAAAACTAAAAAAAAAAAAAAGACCGTACCCTTTTATGTAATGATGTTTACTTTGAATTTATATTAGTTCACACAAACACTCCATCCATGCTTTTGTTCCGGCCCTCCGGTCCAGTTTAAGAACCCATTGTGGCCCTCGAGTCAAAAAGTTTGCCCACCCCTGCTAGGTGCTAGGAATACAAAGCCTGGTAAGGCTCTGCCCATAATGAGTTTTTTCTCTAGTAGAGGTAGTAGATGAGAAGGCAAGAACATGTCATACATGATTGTATTATTGTAAAGAAGTCCATCTGGGATGGGGGTACAGGTCCGTTGTACCTGTGGAAGACCTCATGTAGCGGGGGAGGCTTACCTGAAATGAGCTCTCTAAGATGAGTAGGTGTTTGCCATGTTACTGTGAGAAGCAACCTTTCAGGCAGAATATGCAATGAGATAAGGGAATAAAGTCGAAAAATAGGAAGACTTAGGGAAATATGTCTTTATTAATTAAAGTTTAGGATTCAATGAGATTGGAGCAGTGAATGGAAACCAGTCCTAAAAACCCGAGTGACATATCAAGTAGTTTCTGGATTTACTCTAAGATGGTAGGGATCCATTTGTGTGCAAAATGGAAAATATGCCAATCTTACTCTATTCCCATGGAAAATTTAGTCTTGAATTTCTACGAATTCTTAATGTTTTATAATCCATGAAGGATTATAAGTAAATGAGTGATTTAATCATATTCTCCTTTTATTTAGCAAGATCATCTGAGGTGCCATGTGATGGATAGATTGGAGAGGATTAAGACTAGAGGCAAGGAGCCTGATTAGACAGCTATTAAAGGAAACCTGGTGAGACTATTCAGCAGCAGGGGTATATATGAAAAGGGAGATTTGAGTGACAACTGAGGAGGAAAATGGACAATTCTAAGAAATCTGAGTTTCTGGCTAGAATGATTGGATAGATGGTATTTTCATTCACAGAGAGAAAGGAAATATGGAGGAAGGACAGATTTAGGAAGAAATAGGATGAGTGGGGTTTTAGGATGAGTGGAATTTGAGGTGCCTTAGGGTTTGGAATAGTCTACTGGACATGCCAGACCCAAATGTGCTGCTGGCACGGGCAGTTCCAAGTGGACTTAGTCTTCTCTGAAAGTCTACTACGTTGCTTTGTCATAACAATGAGATTCTAGAAAAGCAAGAATAGGGATTGCAAGTTATGATGAACTTAATAAATTTGTCTTGAGTGAAATAATACTTGAAGCATCTCTCTTACAAAGTTTAATGTGTAAAACTTAAATTATACCAACAGGACACCCACACTCAATGAGCATACTTTTTATTTTATTTTTTGCATTTTAAAATGCTGTAGTAATGTGTATATTTTATTTTTCTCATCACCATTTATGCCCTCTTTCACCTCAACACCACCCCCCACCCCCCGTACTTTTTAGAAATGACACTGTAAATTCAGCATTTTTGTTATTCCTGTCATGAAACTCTTTCCTGACCCCTTATCTCTGGGTTGGAGACCCACCATGTGTTCTCTGTATAGTCTTTTAATGTCCCGGGCCTAATGTTACTCTTATCACACTGATTTGTAATCTCACTTGAGGGTAAAGACTTTATCTTGCTCACTGTCATATCCCTGTCACTAGCAGAGTATGTAGCGTCTATTGCATAGTCAGTAAATGTATGCTAAATGAGAGGGTGTTGTATAAGCTGAAAGCTATTATGTACTTTTAATGCGTTAGGGGAAATGTTTGATTATATTACTTTCTGGGTTTCTACATTTAGTTTTTTTTTCTTTTATCAGCATGTAATACGTTGTCCTTTTAATTGATTTTTTCTTTACATCCATATATTATCCACATAAAATTTTACATAAAAATAAAATGTGATTATATCACGTTACTTTAAATTGCAGACTTTTTTTAATGCCCTCCATCCACTCTCCTCACATTTTTTCCTGTCACAGTTTACATAACTCATGTTAAGATTCTGATATGTAAACTTATCTTTTTCCTAACACACACACACATATATATATATAATTATACAATTATACACATGCACACAAGTATGACATATATGATAGGTACATAAGATGTGTGTGTGTGTGTGGTTATCTTACAAGTTGAGGTCATATCCTGCTCCCTTGCCTGTATTTTGTTTTTACTCAGTAAACTCTGTGGAAATTACTTTAGGTCAACTGATATTGCTTAAGTTCAGTCTTTTAAATAATTGCAAAAAGCATGTTTTTTTTTTCTATTATGATCACCAAATTATTTATTCACTTGATTCTTAGATTCACTTGTTGATAGATGCATGTTTGTTGTTCATAATTTGTATCTTTACCTTTTTCTTCTTCTTCCTCTTCTTAAAGGATACCTTTAGCATTTCATCACTTTAATTATGATGTGTCTTGGTGTGGTCCTCTTTGGATTCCTTTTGTTTGGGGTTCTCTGCACTTCCTGGACCTGTAAGTCTATTTCTTTCACCAGGTGGGGGAAGTTTTCTGTCATTATTTCTTCGAATAGGTTTTCAATATCTTGCTTTCTCTCGTCTTCTGGCACCCCTGTAATTCTGATGTTGGTACGCTTGAAGCTGTCCCAGAGGCTCCTTAAACTATCTTCGTATTTTTGGATTCTTTTTTCATTTTGCTTTTCCGGTTGGGTGTTTTTGGCTTCTTCGCTTTTCAAATCTTTGACTTGATTCTTGCGCTCCTCTGGCAAAAAGCATGTTAATGTGGATTTTCAATAATTTATTCAGTCATTGCTCTGTTGATGGATATGTATTTTATTAGCATTTCTCCCCACTATGAATAATGTTAGAGTACATATCCATAGACATGTATCCTAACATATTGTTGCATTTTATGTTTATGGAATAGTTTCCCAGGAATAGTTACTGGGTCCAAGGGCAAATATATTTTTAATTTTAAAATAGATATGCCAAGTTGCTGTCTTAAAATCAAACAAATTTATTTTTATCTGTAATTTATTAGAAACTTTTTCCTTAATCTCTTCCAGAAATTGTGTTTTTTACTCTTTTTATTTGTGTTACTTGAGATATAAATATATCAGAAAGATAAGACTCATTGTATGTATTTTGCTTTATGCAAAATCCACCTAAGAATATTAAAAGTATCAGAGGGTGATTGTTTGCTAAACCTAAGGAATTGTGAACAGACTACCTTTAAATGGAAATATCTATGAGGTCTTTAAAATATTATTTCATTTAAAACAGTTTACTGTATATAATGCTTCATGTCTACAGGTTGGGACAAAAGTAGGTTTACAGTTGTTCGTATGGAAAATAATACAATAACTAATAAATAACACAAGAATAAATTCTGTTTCACGTATTCACAATTATAAACCTACTAGGGGGCCCAGTGCATGAATTTGTGCACCTTGAAAGGAACTGTGGGCCATGAGGCTGCAGTGGGCACAGGAGAGGGTCTTGTACCATCCTCCGTGCCCCCGCCCAGCCCCTCCCACTGTGGACCCCAGTCCTCTCTCTGCTGGCAGCCCTGCTCCCGCTGCCACTGCTCCCATGTGCTGACAGCACTGGCCCCGCTCACAGGTGCAAGCAGCAGCTTCTGTCCTGATCACCTCTTAGGAGCAGGGGGAGGTGGACAAGTTCTCAGGGGCAATAGGGGCCAGCAGTTGCCACTCACACCCGCTGATGGCGCCGAGTGATCAGGCACAGTGCTGGGTGCTGGCAGCGGGTGCGAGAGGTGGCTGCCAGCCCCAATTGCCCCTCAGGAGCAGGGGGGAGGTGGAGAAGTCCTGAGGGGTGATTGGGACTGGCACCGGACGCTGGCAGCCGGTGCAAGCAGGGTGGGCGCCAGCAGCAGATATGAGCGCCGGCAGAACCGTGGCGTGTGGGAGCAAAAAATTTTTAATAACCACCAGAGGCTTGCCCTGGTGACAGCGACTGGCTCCCAGCCTTGGTTTGGCGCCTCCGCTCACCTGCTCCATCATCCCACGGTGGCGGACGCCCACCATGTTCCATGCACGCTCCCTGGTGGTCAGCACGTCATAGCGACTGGTTGTTCGGTTGATCCATTATTCAGTCTATTTGCATATTAGGGTTTTATATATATACTAGAGGACTGGTGCACGAAATCCCTTAACTGCCCTCCTCTGCAGGGCTGATCCCCCCTTCCCAACTGCCCTCTCCTGCTGGCCTGGTCCCCCCAACTGCCCTCCCTTTCAGGCCTGGTCCTTCCCAACTGCCCTCCCCTGCTGGCCTGATTGCCCAAAGCTGCTCTCCAATGACAGCCATCTTGTGTGTTGGAGTGATGGTCAATTTGCATATTACTCTTTAATTAGATAGGATAGATTTTTGCCTCACCCTGTATTTCAGTTAATTAAAATGAAATAGATTATACTGTGCTGTATTTAAAAGATGGCCATTATTAAGAAAAAGCCAGATTTTTCTTAGAAATATTTTAGCAAAAATGTGAAATAAAGAATAGTGACTAGGAGGTGGAAGATGGGGATTTTTTTTCTTAAAATATTTTTTTTTTATTGATTTCAGAGAGGAAGGGAGAAGGAGAGAGATAGAAATATATGATGAGAGAGTATCATTGGCTGCCTCCTGCACACCCCCCACTGGGGATCGAGCCCACAACCCAGGCATGTGCCCTTGGCCGGAATCGAACCTGGGACCCTTCAATCCACAGGCTGACACTCTATCCACTGAGCCAAGCCGGTTAGGGCAAGGAAGATGGGGATTTTAATTTCTTTGAACCTTTTACTAGCTCTCTGAGTTTTGGACAGTTAACTTTCCTGAGCCTTAGCTTTCTCAGTGAAAGACAGTTATAATATTATCTGACCTGCCTACCTGACTTAATGATTTCAAGATTCAGGTTAAATGAGATAGTATATATGAAAGTGCTTAGAGTATCCTATATAATAAAAGTCTAATATGCAAATTGACCAAATGGCGGAACAACCAGTCGCTATGATGTGCATTGACCACCAGGGGGCAGACGCTCAACGCAGGAGCTGCCCCCTGGTGGTCAGTGCGTTCCCACAGGGGGCACGCTGCTCAGTGGGTAGCCGGGCTCATGGCTGGCAAG
>NW_006293784.1:4216223-4218919 GCF_000327345.1 Myotis davidii | reverse complement strand
GGGCAGGAGCCTCTCCCACCTCCACAGTAGTGCTAAGGATGTCCGGCTTATGGCTTAGGCCCACTATCCGGAGTGCATGAATTTTGTACACCGGGCCTCTAGTTAAGTGTAATATAAATGTACAGTGATATTAGATAAATATCTTTTATTGTTCTTATTGTCTTCTGTGTTTTGTTTTGTTAATCCTCACCAGAGGATATTTTTCCATTGATATTTTTAGAGAGAGTGGAAGAGAGAGGGAAAGACAGAGAGAAACATCGATGTGAGAGAAACACATTGATTGGTTGCCTCCTGCACAAGTCCCAAGCAGGGCCCAGGCCAGGGAGGAGCATACAACCAAGGTACATGCCTTTGACTGGAATTGAACCTGGAACCCTTTAGTCTGCAGGCCAACACTATCCACTGAGCAAAACTGGCTAGAACTCTTATTGTCTTCTTTTTATTGATTTGATTGAGATACCATTTGGATAAGGAAAAGAGGAACTCAATCATTTGAAGAAAAATATTTATAGAACAGAGCTAAGCAATTTCTAGTCAAGAAATTGCCCCTTGCTTTAAGGGCTATATTTTAGAATAGAAAATACTGTATTGACTTTTCCTGATAGAAAGGTAGGCAGAAGTGTTATGGTTTGGGTTAGACTGCATGAGCAACTTGTTGATTGGAAGCTTAGAATATTCAATAGATTTGTTTGAACAGAGGCACTTTTTGTATTCTCTATGAGCTTTGGTTTTAATTGCAATAAAGGCTTGGTACCAGGTGTTTGGTTACTACTTCTAATTCTGCAGGTAAGAAATATTGATAATTTTAGCCAATTATTTATTCTGTGTCTAAGATAAATTAAAGAATTTATTTTAACTTTTTGTTTAAATATTTGATAACAGGTGGTGGTTCTGAAGATGCATGTGCTAGTCATGGTCCAATGAGTTTGAAAGAATTGGGGTTGCAGCCAGATTCTCATCTTGCTCTTCCCACAACACGTCCAACAGCACAAGAAAATTATGTTAAATTTTCAGTAGCAGCTGGAGATTTTCCTCAGGTATCCAATCAGTAGCACTTGTATTTTATTTAAAGTGAAAATAGTTACACTGAAAAAATAGGATAATTACTCTCCAAGAGGAACAAAATGCTCATGTTATTAAGTATAGTTTTATATCTGTGTGATAGCAATGGATATCACATTGTGGGTTAATTTACTTTATAAGGATTCGTTGTATGGTGTTGTGTAGCATAGCATGATGTTGAGGGTGAAAGCCAAAAATATGTAAAATAAAAATTGTTTATGTAACACCACTATGTAGGGTTCAGTATTAACAACCTATGATCAAGAAAAGATCAGGAAAACTAATTAATAATGAATAAATATTTGTTAATAACTTCTGTAGAAAATAAAAATAGTTTTTAACTTGGGTTAGGCAAAAATGACACCAGAAACATTATCCATGAAAGTAAAAGTTAATACATTGATCTTATCAAAATAAGAACTTCTGTTCTTCAAGACACACTGTTAAGAATATGAGTAGACCATCCATAGACTGGGGAAAAATACTTTCAAATCACTTATCTTATAAAAGGCTTATGTCCAGAATATGTGAGGAACAGAATTCAATATTAAGAAAACAGTCTGCCATGGCTGGGTGGCTCCTTTGGTTGGAGCGCCATCCGGTACACCAAAGGGTGGTTGGTTCAACTCCTTGTCAGGGCACATACCTAGTTTGCAGGTTTTATCCTGGTTGGGGTGCGTAGTACATTTTTAGGTACATCTTACACACACACACACACACACACACATCAATAAAACATTCTCGGGTGAGGATAATGGAAAGAGGGAGGGAGGGAGGGAGGAAACAATCCAATTAACAAGTAGATCAAGTATTTGGAAAGATACCTTACCTAAAGAAGATATACTGATGGCAAGTTAGCACATAAAAAGAATCTCAGTATTATTAATCATTAGGAAAATGCTAACACCACAAAGAAATACTATTTTTTATTTTTTATTTTTTTAAGAAATACTATTTTTTAATTTAAATTTTATTTTTCAATTACAGTTAACATTAAGTATTATTTTGTAGTACTTTTAGGTATATAGGCATGGTGGTTAGACAATCATATACTTTACAGTGTTCCCCTGATATTTCCAGTACCTACCGGGCACCATACATAGTTATTTCAATATTATTGACTATATTCCCTTGGTTGTACTTTTATATCCCTGTGACTATTTGGAACTACCAATTTGTACTTTTAAATCCCCTTTTTTCATCCACCTCCCAGCCCCCTTGTCCTCTGGTAACCATCAGTCTGTTCTCTGTATCTATGAGTCTGTTTCTATTTTGTTTATTCATTTATTTTGCTCTTTAGGTTCCACATCTAAATGAAATCACAAGGTTTGGTCTTTCTTTGACTTGTTTCACTTAGCATAACACCCTCTAGGTTCATCCATAATAACGCAAATTGTAAGATTTCATTCTTTTTTTGTGGCCAAGTAATATTTCACTGGATACCACAATTGTTTTATCTGCTTGTCTGTTGATGGGTACTTGGGTTGCTTCCAAATCCTGACTATTTAAAATAACACTGCAGTGAACATGAGGGTGCATATATTCTTTTTAAAAACATATTTATTTATTGTTGATAGTATTACAGATGTCTCCCACTCCCCGCTCCCTTAATTCCCTCCTCCCAGCTCCTACCC
>NW_006293784.1:4204855-4216129 GCF_000327345.1 Myotis davidii | reverse complement strand
CTAAGTTCTTTGGTTTATCTGTTCTCGTCCCCCCAATCCCCACACCTAAGTATGTCAGTCTGTTCCATGCCTCCATGCTTCGGGTCCTACTTCGTTGGTCAATTCATTTTGTTCATTAGATTCCACCAATAAGTGAGATCCTGTGAAATTTATCTTTCTCAGATTGGCTTATTTCACTTAGCATAATACTAGTAGTCTCCAAGTCCATCCATGCCGACCCAGAGGGTAAGAGATCCCTCTTTTTTTTTTAACAGCTGCATAGTATTCCATTGTATAAATGTCCCACAGTTTTTTAATCTATTTTTGTTCATTAGATTCCACCAATAAGTGAGATCCTGTGAAATTTATCTTTCTCAGATTGGCTTATTTCACTTAGCATAATACTAGTAGTCTCCAAGTCCATCCATGCCGACCCAGAGGGTAAGAGATCCCTCTTTTTTTTTAACAGCTGCATAGTATTCCATTGTATAAATGTCCCACAGTTTTTTAATCTATTCAACTACTGATGGGTACCAGGGCTGTTTCCAAATCTTAGCTATTGTAAATAACGCTGCTATGAACATAGGGGTGCATATATTCTTTCTGATTGGTGTTTTGTGGTTTTTTAGGATATATTCCCAGAAGTGGGATCGCTGGGTCATAAGGCAGTTCCATTTTTAATTTTTTGAGAAAACTCTCATACTGTTTTCCACAGTGGCTGCACCAGTCTACATTCCTACCAACAGTGCATGAGGGTTCCCTTTTGTCTACATTGTCGCCACACTTGTTTGATTAATTGATGATAGCCATTCTGACAGGTGTGAGATGATATCTCATTGTGTTGTGTTTTTTTGTTGTTGTTAATCCTTACCTGAGGATATTTTTCCATTGATGTTTTAGAGAGAGTGGAAGGGACGGGGAGAGAGAGAGAAAAACATTGATATGAGAGAGACACATCAATTGGTTGCCTCCCACAGGTACCACACAGCCAAGGCCAAGAATCAAGCTTGCAACCAAGGTCCGTGCCCTTGACTGGAATTGAACCCAGGACCCTTTAGTCTGCAGACCAATGCTCTCTCCACTGAACCAAACTGGCGAGGGCTTATTGTGGTTTTAATTTGCATCTCTCTGATGATACCCAAAATAGTCTTTCTAAATTTAGGATATTAACCTTTTACCAAATGTATCATTAGTGAATATCTCTCCCATTCAGTATGTTGTCTCATAATTACTATTACACACCCATTAGAATACCTAAAATTAAAAAGACTGACATGCCAAGTGTTGGCAAGAATGGGGAGCAATTGAACTCTCATACAGTGGCGGTTGGGAATATGAACTGATTCTACCACTTTAGAAAACAGTAGCAATTGCTTAAAAAAAGTGAAACGTACACTTACCATATGACCCAGGCATTTCACTCCTAGGCATTTACCCAAGAGCATCTAAAACATATGACTACACAAAGATTTGTACATGAATGGTCATAGCAGCTTCGCATGTAGTAGCTCCAAACTGGAAACCAAATAAACATGAATCAATTGGTGATTGTACAAATTGGGTATAATCTATTCAATGGAATACTTCTCAGCAATAAAAAGATGTGAACTACTGAAACATACACTAGCATGGATGATTCTCACAGAAGTCTAATCAATAGTAATGGTAGGAAATGCAAAAAATATCAAAATTCGTGAGATTAATGGATTTATTCATTACCTTATCTTGATTGTGGTGATGGTTTCATAGGTATACATATATACCAACACTTAGCAAGTTGTATACTTTAAATATGTGAAGATCATTGTCTATCAGTTATACCTCAATAAAACTATTAAAAAAATAAAAGAATGATTGCTTTCCCTTAATTGTTGGCCTGTTTTAACATAAAACTCTGAAGTGTTACCAGAAGGGCCTCAATAATTCATTTGTGAGATTTCTCTAACATGGCTAGTAATAACAGCACACTTACAGTGCTTATTCTGCTGGATGCTGTTCTAAGTTTTTACATATTTAACTCATTTAATCCTTATAACCACCTAATGAGATAGTTATTATCATCCCCATTTTATGAATGAGCAAATTGAGGTCTGAGGAATTAATAACTTGCCCAAGGCCGAAGCTCAAACCCACAGCCAGGTTTGAACACAAAGCATTTTAGCTCCACAATACTCAGCTCTTAGTCACTGTGGTTAAGGAAGGGAGCCAATTAGGCATGAAGCTGAGGCAGCCAGAGACGGTCAGAGTCCCCATGGAAGCACACATTATATGTGTATTTCCTTCAAGGCAGAAACCTACATGACTAATGGCTCTAAGCTTAGAAGACGAAGTTAAAGCTTGTCACTGCTGCAAGTCTAAAGTTACTTTTATTTGAAGGTAAATAGATGCCAGAGCTGGGGTGCTTACATTTGCGTCCATGTGGACAGGTGTTTCAGGTTCTGCTTTGCTTGTATTTGTTGATAAGAATCTAGAGATAGCTTTCTGAGTTCCTGTCAAAGTATATCTGATAGTTTTCAGGGACTTATTTAAAATTAGGCTCAGAAAGTAGAAAAAGGAAGAAGGAAAATGGCTCAAGTCATCAACAATTAGCGATGTGTGATTGTGAAGGGATTGCGACTGCTGTAAATTTCAAATTTGGTTTGGGTATAGGTAAGGAGGAGAGATGATGGGGTTTACTGTGGAATATATATTTCTTGAATGGCAAAGGAGGATAACAACAGTACCTCTCACACATGTGAGAATTAAATGATATGACTGTTAAAGCTCTTTGAAATTTGTAGTGCAGCATGCAAATTTTATTTGGGAGAGCTTACAGCTCTTCAAATTAAGCTCTTATTCTGTCCAAATCCATCATGTATATGTATCTAAAATAGTTTGATTTCTAAGTAGCTCTGAATTTCCTGTTAAAAATAGACAAATTACTTGAATATTTGAAATCTGTATATATTATCCAAATCTTTTTAAAGAACCTATTTGCATTATTTTTCCTTTAGTAACATTTGGCAATTAGAAGGCATGTATAATATTCAAATTTTACATAATTAAACTCGTACGAAATTTAATTGCTCAAATTATTTCAAAGTAACTTTAAAAATAATACGGTGACCTCATGTCTTAAATTCTTTAGTACCAACAAAAGCAAGACCATGATGCTAGGCAAGTTGAACACAAGCCAGCACAAACTCGTGTAATACGTGTAAGAAGTAAATCTGATATTTCACTTTCAGAGCAACAAGGTAAGATTCGTTTTCTTGTAGTAATATGTTTGATACTTAATCCTGATATTGAACAGATATATAATGAGAATCCTTTACTTTTAAATACATCTTATCTCTAGGTTTTCTTTGTATTTCCTTTTTCTCATTTAGTCCATAGGGATAAAGAATCTAGCATCGTATTTGATGGTATATTTAGTTCCTTTTACCAATAAACTCTATTTCTAATGGATTTGAAAAAGCTCTCAGGTAGTTTTTTTCCTTTTATGTTACCTTTTGGTTCTTGTACAATTGATGAAGGCAGGGATATGGCTGTTAAGGTGCTTTGTAAAGGCTACTTAATGGTGTGTGGTGATGCTGACCAAGTACAACTTAAAAAACAGGATTCTCATGTTAAATGCTATTATATCGAACTTTTCTCCACTGTTGGTTGATTATCAACATTGTGTGGTTAGACTTTAATTCTGTAACCTGTGTCATGGCATTTTGAGGTTGTCTTTCTGTTTCTGTAAGGCTGTTAGCTTTTCATGTGCCTTCTTGCTGCTTAGGCATTTAAATTTTATATAACCTAAATTCTGAAATTTGGCAGCAGAACTTAAGATATCTACTGTTTAAAACTTTCTATTCACAATCCAGGAAGAAGTACTAGGAATACTTTAAGCAGTGGAATGTTTTTCTTTGTTTTTACAGTTGTGTTTTGTAATCTCATGTATCGAGTGCCAATATAATTGCAAATATAACTATGCATTTGGCATTTGGGGAGGACTTAAATAGGAGGCACCAAGATATTTATTAGGATCATGCTGTATGAGGTTTAGATTTTTACTTTTCTATTTATTTTCTGATCCTCTCTTGCTCCAACTTGTCAGAACGACGACTACTTTTTAAGCTAACTGTGGCATAGTAGTGTTAATAATGTATTTTAGACTCCTATGAAAAATTGCCTATAAAACTTTTCTCATGGTCTTTAAAAATTAATCATGTCAGTATATAGAGCAAATGAATGTTCTTAACATAATATCAGGACTGACTTGATATCCTTCTACTGAATACTGTTACTATTCATGGCCAATCACTTGACATTTAATTTCGTTTTTAAAAATTATAATTTCTTAAAATTATAAATGAATTTTATCACCTTGGGGATGTTATATGTAATAAAATCATTTTTCTCAGCTGACAGGAAAATATCTTTGTTTGTAAATATCTCTCTTTAGGGAGGTGACATTGTTTTTTGTTTTTGTCTGACCACAAGATGGCAATAGTAAATTTTTTGTTGACTTAGAACAATGTCATTAAATAACATCCAGTTAACATTCAATAAGTCAATAAAAATCATAAGAAGAATAAGAGAAACCAAGGTGTTACTAGTAGGGAGAAGTTTTATTTAGAAAGAGTTTAAAACAATGGACTTAATATGTAAATTTTTGAATTTAATTTTTCATCTAATACAGAAGTTAGGAGAGCAGACTTATGTCAGCTTTGACTAAGACAAATACCCAGTGAGAATTTTAAATAGAAGCCAAGTGTTTCACTTTATAATTGATACATATCTTCATCCTGAATATTTTTGAATGAATATAATTGCCTTGGCAAATACAGTCAGTTATGACTTTATTTCCATAAAATTTTTAAAATTATTTTTTATTTGATGAAACTCTGAGACATTGCCTAATGTTTCAGAGAATAGGAGAATCAGAGTGGCAAAGTAATCCTTTAGGGCAAGCATGTCAGACTCATAGCAGGTGGGCCACATGCCCACAACAAATATTTTTGCGCCCAGCCAGTATAACGATGTGAACAGGTATTTACAATTATGAAAGGAAATAAGTCTCCTGTCAGATCCAGAATTACTGACATTCACCTTGGGTCAGTTTTGAAAGTAATCACTGCGAATAAGACATCCCCACAGCAGGAAAGATAGTAGCAGAGAACAGTGCCAAGTGTCAGGAAGAAAACATTAATTTTATCATTGCTCTTGTTCTTTTTTGTATGCTATATTTTTTAAATAAACCTATGTTTCTATGAAAATTGAAGCTTTTGTTTTTTGCAGCCCACATAAACTTAAACCTTATATATTTGGCCTGTGTTGGCCTTTGAGTTTGACATGCTTGCTTTAGGGTCCTCAGGCCTTTGGGTGACCTTGAAGGAATTCAGTTCTATCATACAGAGGCCTTGAAGCCAGTGAAGGAAATTCACCTTATTACAAGGGAATCAAACCCACATCTTGTCTGGCAGGTAAATGCTTCTAAGAATACATGGACCCCAAATTGTGGCTGTTTCAGGGTGAAGTATGTATTTCACTTTGAATGAATAATCTACATATATAAAAGCGTAATATGCAAATTGACCAAATGACAGAACGACCGGTTGGCTATGACACGCACTGACCACCAGGGGGCAGATGCTCAACACAGGAGCTGCCCCTAGCCCGCAGGCTCCGATCGCCCGATGGGGAATGAGGAACTGGGGGTGGGTGGTGTGGACACGGGCAATGCTGGAGCCTTGATCGCCCAGCCAGTTGCCCTATACACCGAGGGTGACTGGTGGTGATGAGGGGTGGGGCCGGGGAGTGGGTGGGAACAGCCAACCTCTTGGTCCCTCCCCCCAGCTGGCAGGCTCCGGTCGCCCAATGGGGAACTGGGAACTGGGAACCAGAGGTGGGCGGCACTGGGGCCCCGATCGCCTGGACGACCGGTGGTGGCATGGCAGGAGTGGGGCCAGCTGCTGGAAGCCAGGGAAGATTGGCCCTGATCTCAGGCCAGGCCTAGGGACCCTACCTATGCAGGAGTTTCTTGCGCCGGGCCTCTTGTCCTATATAATAAAAGGCTAACATGCAAATCGACTGAACAGTGAACGACCAGTCACTATGACATGCATTGACCACCAGGGGGCAGACACTCAATGCAGGAGCTGCCTCCTGGTTGTCAGTGTGCTCCCACAGAGGGAGCGTTGATCAGCCAGAAGCCCGGCTCACGGCTGGTGAGTGCAGCAGCGGTGACGGGAGCCTCTCCTGCCTCTGTTGCAGGCAGGTGGTAAGGAGCGAGGGGTCCTGGACTGTGAGAGGGCGCAGGCTGGGCTGAGGGACGACCCCTCCCCCACCCCACCCCCAGTGCACGAATCTCATGCACTGGGCCTCTAGTATTTTTATAGAACATATCTTCAATGTAATGTAAGTTGGATATTTAGGTGTTTACTTAAGAATACATTCCATTCGCCCTACCCGGTTTGGCTCAGTGGATAGAGCGTTGGCCTGCGGACTGAAAGGTCCCAGGTTCGATTCTGGTCAAAGGCATGTACCCAGTAGGGGGTGTGCAGGAGGCAGCTGATCAACGTTTCTCTCTCATCGATGTTTCTGACTATCCCTCTCCCTTCCTCTCTGTAAAAAATAAATAAAATATATTTTAAAAAAAGAATACATTCCATTCAAGCTAAAACTCTGGAACATTTATGCTTTATAATTTATTGTTAACTAGAAACAAAGAACAAGAAGATACTGTATGTGCGAATAACTCTAAAGTGTTTGATAGAAAAACTTGTTTTAAAAATAAATGTTTAGATTTCAGAAAAGAATGATCAGTTCAAAACCTATCCTTATTGGCACATTCAATATAAAGTGTAATCAACCCAGTTCAGTTCAATAAACATTAATGAGCCCTCTCCACACACTATACTTCTGTCTGAATGCCTTTGCATGTTATCTTCCCACCTGGAGTTTCCTTCTTATCCCATGTCTACATGTCTACCAACTTCTTAGTCTTCACAATTCAGCTTTGAGTCCTTACTGAGCTTCCAATTGAAAAGAATGACTTATTCATCTTTAACCCCACCCCCACCCTCAGTATTTTTGTGCCCTGAACACAGTCATAATCTTAGCAATAGTGTCTATTTACTGAAACCTTGTTAGGCACACTGTGTTATTATCTAATTTATTTCTTACAATACCGTGCCATAGAGGTAGTTTTATGCCCATTTTTTAAGAGAGAAGTTTCTGGAAGCTTGAAAATTTGGGATTCAAGCCCCTGTGTGCAAAGCTGATGCTCTTTTCCTTGT
The DNA here is from genome assembly GCF_000327345.1 of Myotis davidii. NCBI lineage: Eukaryota > Metazoa > Chordata > Mammalia > Chiroptera > Vespertilionidae > Myotis > Myotis davidii. The sequence goes on along the minus strand of NW_006293784.1, from coordinate 4,208,882 downwards.
TTTATGGCATTTTCCCAAGCTCTCTATTAGTTTGATCATATTCTACTCAAATATATCTTTCATAGAGTTACACTAGGACAGAACACAATCACTCTCAAGTGTGATAGATCTGTTTCTTCCCCCTGAACCCACAATGGTGAAACCTAACATTTGTCAAATGCTTTACAACTGACAAGGAACCTCTCTCATATCAGAGCTTTCATTTTCACAGCAAACTTGTATGTAAAGATGTTTTTATTGTTGTTGTTTTATTATACAGATGAGAAAACAGAGGCTCATGGAGGTTATGTAACCTCCCTTTGCTTGTCTCAGTGACCACAGAACTTATTAAAAACTGTTGCTTGATTCTGTGGTATTCTAATAAAACTGGTCAAGATTTATTTCAGTGACTTGATATCAAACTAAGTTTTCTACCTGCTATAGTTGTGCAGTTAATTTTTTAAGCATAATATCCTTCAACCTAAATATTATCCTGAGAAGTTTTTCAACTGGTCTTCCTATATTCATTTTTGATCCCCTATTGTCTATTAGCCACCCAGAGCAAGAGTAATCTTTTAAAAATACGAATCAGATCACATGACTCCTTGCTCAAAATCCTCCAAAGGCTTTGTTTTGTACCAGAATAAAGTCCAGACTCCTCACGGTGACCTGAAAGGATCTGCATGATCTGGCCCTTGTCTTCTCTGAAATTATAACAGTGTCAACTTCTGAGATTAAAAACTTGTTAAATGCAGTTTCTTGGTTTTTTTTCCTTATAAAATTTATGGCACTCCATTAGGATAGTGTGTGTGTGTGTGTGTGTGTGTGTGTGTGTGTGTATAATAAAAGCCTAATATGCTACGTGTCCATTTGTCCAGTTGGCCATTCACTATGACGCACACTGACCACCAGGGGGCAGATGCTCCAACCGGTAGGTTAGCTTGCTGCTGGGATCCGGCCAATTGGGACTCCACTGACCATCAGGGGGCAGACAGTCGACGAGTCGCTATGAGGTGCACTGACCACCAGGGGGCAGATGCTCCGACCGGTAGGTTAGCTTGCTGCTGGGGTCCAGCTGATTGGGACTGAGTGAGATGGGCTGGACATGCCCTGGACCCCTCCTCCGGCGTCCCTCCCTGGCCCCACTGGCCCCGAATTCGTGCACTGGGCCTCTAATATAAATACACACACACACACACACACACACACATAAAAGTAGAAATAGGCAATTTCTGAAGAAGTGCATGAATAATTATCATTATGCCTAATAATTGGAATGATACAAATCTATATTTTTCATGAGTTAACTCAGAGTCTAAGAAATAATTTACTAATAAATCCAAGATAAACTACTTTTCTTAATCATTTTGTAAGAGAGTTGATTTCATGTGTTGAAAAATAACTTAACAGAATTGCTTCGTTCATGAGTGATGTATTCTTAATTCTTACATAAGATTTTAATAACACTTTAAAACATTTTTCTTTTCCTGCTTTTTACATGGTAATTCAGCTTACAATAGCACAAAATGATTTCTTGGATTTGATCATTACAGTTAAAGTGCTCAGTTATTTAGCACTGTTGCCACAAATTAATTTAGACTTTAACAATGTGTGTAAATGTGCATGTGCAACCGAGTGCAGAGGGAAAATACCTGTGGCTGAAAATGCTTATGAGGGTATCAACCTACACAACAAGTCGTTACTCCATTTCTGCTTCTCTGGGTTACTTCAGAATTACCTTGCATGGGTGGAAGATCTAACGCAGTGAGAGAGGTGTAAGTGTTCGGCTTAAGTTTCTAGGGTGGAAGAGTGAGTGAGAATAATGTGGACAGTGCAGCAAATGCAAATCGGGAAGCCTGTGTTCATGGACTATAATAATTTTCACAATTCCATAGATATATGTCTTCTCTTTTAACCTAATTATTATTTATTATTATTATAAAAGCGCAAAACAAAACAGGATTAAATTCATTTAATTATAAAATATATTCAAATAGTGTGTGTGCATGAAAATGCTTTTATTTTCGGAGTTTCTCTGATGGGCTCCTTAGGCACCACCTAAGAATGGTTTCTTGAGTGTATTTTTACATTCGTGGTCAATGCAGAGGCCCGAAGTGTGCTAGGGTTTCCAGTGGAAGAAATTCAATGCCCTGTGAATTATTTTAAGCGAGGATGCTGTTTACTTTCTTTTAAAATAGTAAAACCAATTACTCTGTTGTGGAATACATACGTAACAAAAGTCTTTAAGTGAAATATTCCTGTCAATATTTACCTTAAAATCTAATTGTTCATCTTTGTTATACATGTCAATTCAGAATGGAGAGTAACTTTGTCATGTGATGAGCCTCACACAGTAAGGTTGTGGAGAACCCTGCAACTTTTTTCTTGTGAATATAGTTGCAGGAATACTGTCCTATCGAATGAGGTAAAAAAAAAATTTATTAGATGGAAATGTAGTTCCAAGACTTGTGATTATTGCCTTTCATGCCCTTCTGCCTACGTTAAAACAAATCAGACATAGGAAGTCCTGGAAATATTATGTTGGATATTTTCTAATTACTATGTCAGCATGATCAATCATTCTCTAAATTCGCCAGTTTCCTGAAATAGCTTAGCCTGTGTTCATGGCACTTTACAGGAAGCAGCACCAAATTAGTCTCCATGTCCCCATATATTTTTCTCGGTGTCACAAAGAATCTGTATTGTCTAAATGAAATATTTGTCTTTGGCAAAAGGCCTGTGCACCAAACTACAATTAATGAACACAAGAATTAGAAATCAAAACTTTGTTTAGTCTGAGGAAAAACAATTCTTTAAACTGTAGCCACATGGCTGTTTCTTGTTTGCATCAACTCCGGGTGACTGTTATTGTCTTCTGTGAATTCTCTGGGGCAGGGGCCTGACTTTGTTGAATGAGCCAATTGTTTTCCTTTGTGTTGCCCATCTAGTAAGTTCCCATCTGGTTTGTATCAGACTGTTTTCACAGCCAACAACTGCTGCCTTCTCTATATCCTGACACTTCAGGGCCCCACGCTATCAAAGCACGGCTGCGCCGGCCTTGCTGGCAGGGCCGCTACAGCTGTGCCTCACAGCTTGGAGCTATTACCCGGAGCACGGGTAACGTAGAACTTGGACTGGTCCCTATTCCCATTGGTGTCGTGTGTACAGTGAACAGAAATCCACCCTCAGCTCCCCACCCCCTCGCCCCGAAACTCACTATTCAACAGAAAAATCGTTAAGGCTTGAATGCTAGGATCTGGAGTGGTGGTGTTCTTATTTTCTAGTGGCTTCCTGTGTTTGAAAGCTCATTTTTCATTCTTTCACTCTTTTTCAGAAGTTACCAGGTCTGGCCTTGGTGAAGTGAACTGGTCACTATGTCACATTTAATTCTTGTTTCCAAGTTTAGTCGGGAATGGCTAGATATGGAAAAATCCACCGTAAAGGCTATCCAAATATTTCAGTGTGTTTTTAGTAATCGTCACAGGCCATAACCTGAATGAAATGTTTATATTTAAGAAGGATTTCCATCTCTGAAATTGGATTTTCTGTGTGTGGATTGAAGAGGCACTTAGGTTCAAACTGCTTGGTAATTATTGGGGAGTTTCTTTGCCTTCAGCTTTGTTTGCTATCAAATGTCATTTATAAGAATGTGATAATTGTGGCCTCCTCTAACAACTGTGGCCTTGGGTAATTAGAGTTATAGGAGTTACTGTTGAGGAAGAGTTAAAGTTGAGCTTATTTATTTTATATATATACTAGAGGCCCGGTGCACAAAAATTTGTGCACTCGGGGGGGAGGGGAGGTCCCTCAGCCCGGCCTGTGCCCTCTCGCAGTCTGGGACCCCTCGGGAGATAACGACCTGCTGGCTTAGGCCTGCTCCCGGATGGCAGAGGGCAGGCAATCCCTAGGGGTGCAGCCCCTGGTCTGGCTCAGAGCAGGGCCAATTGGGGAGGTGGGGCGCCTTCCCCTGTCACACTCAAGGCAGGGTCGATGGGGAGGTTATGGCTCTACCCTGTCACACGCAGAGCAGGGCCAGTTGGGGGGGGGC
>NW_006293784.1:4185853-4199310 GCF_000327345.1 Myotis davidii | reverse complement strand
TCAATAAAAAAGAAAGAAAGTGGGCTACACACTGGTGATGGGAAAACATGTGGCACTATTCTCATTTAATGATTTTTTTGTTTTTCATTTGTTAGTTGTGTGTGTTTTTTCTCAGAGAGGAAGGGAGAGGGAGAAAGAAATAGAAACATCAATGATGAAAGAAATCATTGATCAGCTTCCTCCTGCACACCCCTACCAGAGGTAGAATTTGAAACCAGTGCGTGTGCCCTGACCGGGACTCAAACCGTGCCCTCCTGGTTCATAGGTTGACACTCAACCACTGAGCCACACCAGACAGGCAAAGTTGAGTTTATAGGTACATAGATACATAGTTATGATACCATTGCTTTTTATAAACATGAACTGAAACAGCAAACTTTTTTGCACTAAAAATAATTAAATGCCTTTCATAGAATGTATTAAAATTTATAAATATTATGCTTTATAATATTAATAAAGTACTTTCAAGATTAGTTAAAATGATAGTAATTTGTGCTTTTAATTTAAGTGAGTAGCTAATTGTTGCAGAACCCAAAGTTGCAAGTTCTATGAGTGTCAAACTAGAGTTACAATGACAAAAGCTCACCTTCTGCTTCTGAACAATTTCAACTCACAGGTATTTCAAGATTTTAAGAAAAGAAATAGGAAGGAATTTGTCTTTGTACTTAACAATATAGCCTGTGACTTAGCAATAACCATTCACTTGATATTAAGTCTGCCTAATCAGTAAGGTTAGTTATGTGGCTATTTTAATCATTAGAAAACACTTCAGAACTATAGGGTATCCACCAAAAATGTGTACACACTTTTAATTATTATAAAAGCAGAGAATATTGAAATACATTTCATTTTCAAAATGTAATAGAATCAGATGTTAAAGTGTATATACACTTTTTTGGGACACCTTGTATAAAGAAATCACCTTTCATTGCTGAAACTAATCTATTGTTTTTTTTTCCAATATAATATTTTTATGGAAGTGTAATATGCAAAAATGTACACTTAGGAGTATTACAGCTGAAAGAATTTTCAAAAACGAAGCTACTTGTATAACTCATAGCCAGCTCAAGAAACAGCACGTTGCCAGCACCCTTGACGCGCCCTCACGTTCCCTTTCAGTGACAACCTCAGCCTCGCTGGGTTAACCACTGTCCTGCCTTCTAACAGCATAGATTAGTTCTCTGGTTTCTGTACTTTGAATAAACAAAATCATGTGAAATGTAAGGCTTCTTTCATGAGGCAAACCTATTGTATTTTTTAAGATTCTTTTCATTTTCAAACCGTTAGGGCATGCTTTTATAAAGAATTATCCGAGAGGAATTTATTTTAGTAGCCGTGTCACGCAGGAAGTGTATTGTAGATAAAGTTGTCTACCAAAACATCGGGTCTCTCAGCTCTCAACCAAATTTTAATGCTGGAAGGTCCCTCTAGACATTCCTTCCCCTAAAAGGCAGGAACTCTCTTTGTCATAACACCACACAGCAATACATTCAAGCACTTAAATGGTTTTTAAATGAGCTTTAGTAATTAAATCTACACTATTCAAATAAATCATGGTTTGCATTCAGGATCGGGTGGCTCACTATTTTCTGAATTATCGATCAGCTTCTTGGCAGTTGAATGTAAGCTTTTATGCTGCCACGATACTGTTTCTCACAGTGCTGTCATTGGAGGGAGCCAATGAGTAACTAAATTTGCTTAAAAATATCAACTTCTTTTTATATATTTTAACTACTTTAATATTTACAGCGTTACTTTTTTGACAGTGAACTCAAATTAGTATAAAAGATCCAGCTCTTCTGAATCTTACTACATTTTAGATTTCTCCTTATTAGATTTTGTTTCAAATTCTGGACATCATCTATTTACAATCTCTTGTGAGTTGAAAAATTCATGTTTGAAAGTCTTTGTCCTTATATTCTTATTTTGCAGTTAACAGCTTTATAATACCATACAGTTTTAAGAAATAATCCATAAAGGATTTGTAAAGCAATAACATAGCGATTTACAGATTTAAGTATTACTGTGAGAACTCTGGGAGCTCTGCCTGCAATGGCTTTGCGTTTCCATCCTTGCCTTCTGTCTCCAAACCCAAAGTCACTTGTGTGTGTTTTGTGGGTGTCTTGAAATATTTAAGTAAAAGTTGACACATTCGCCTTTTGTGGTAAAAGTAAAAGGATAAATTACATTCATGGGTAATTTATGACTCAATTTTTGTTCATATTACCCACTCTGAATTTCCTAGAAATTTCTAGATCAAATATTTAGATATTTTCTCTTCTTATCCTTTGACTTAAATATCAATGAGTATTAGGTTTCTTCAGTTTTGAACAACAGGGTAAGGTAATGTAAGAACCAACAGATTTGATAAGCAGTTTTCAGATCATGTTGGCCAGGGTGTAGGTTGTGTTTGCTACTTTAATTCTCACCTGCAGAGCCCAGTACTCACCGTTCCAGTAAACCCATCATCCAGCAAGTCAGAATTATGAGTCAGCTACTTGTTACAAGAATAAATGACAGTAATCACTGATATTGACATTGTAGCTTTTTCATACCGTTAGGAGAAATCAAGATGCTCCCCCGGTTTTGGTAGAGGTGAATGTTGTTTATAACAACAGCAACAATCTATATATATAAAATCCTAATATGCAAATAGACCGAATGTCAGAACAACCAAACAACTGGTCGCTGTGACGTGCGCTGGCCACCAGGGGATATGCGCAGAACATGGCAGGCGTCGCCTGTGTCAGGATGGTGAGCAGGGGCACCAGACCAAGGCGGGGCGCCGGTCACTTTTATCGGGGCGAGCCTCTGGTAATTACTGAAAATTCTTTGCTCCCACACGTTGTGGTCCTGCCCAGCACTCGCACCTGCTGCCAGTGCCAGCCCTGCTCACACCCGCTGCCAGCACCTAGTGCCGGTCCCAATCACTCGGTGCCGTCAGCGGGTGTGCGTGGCAGCTGCCAGCCCATATCGCCCTGAGGGCTTCTCCACCTCCCCCTGCCCCTGAGAGGCAATCAGGGCAGCAGCCGCCACTTGCACCCGCTGTTGGCGCCGTCCCCAATTGCTCTGCGCCGTTAGTAGGTGCAAGTGGGGCTGGCACTGTCAATGTGTGGGAGTGCCAGCGGTGGCAAGAGCAGGGCTGCTAGCAGACAGAGGACCAGGGCCGAGGTGGGAAAGGCCAGGTGAGGGCATGGAGGATGGGCCAAGACCCGCCCCTGTGCCCACAGTTCCTTTCAAGGTGCACGAATTAGTGCACCGGGACCCTAGTAATCTTATACTAATAAAAGACAAACATGCAAATTGACCGTACTTTCGCTACACCTTAAGCCACGCCTACCAGGCAATCAGAGTGACTATATGCAAATTAACTCAACCAAGATGGCGGCCGGCAGCCACAGAGCTGGAGCGAGCAGGAGGCTTGCTTGCTCCAGTGATGGAGGAAGCCAGGCTTCCCTGCCTGCTGTGGCCCACCTCTGAGTTCCACTGAAAGCAACAAAGTTTCGATTATAGAAGGTAAATAAACCCCAGATACCTGCTTTCAGCCTGCAGTGGCCATGGAGCTGGAGCGAGCAGGAGTGGGTTGCCCCTGGCGATGGAAGAAGCCAAGCTTTCCACAGGCCTCTGCTAAAGGCAACAAAGTTTCAATTATAGAAGGTAAATAAATCCCAGAATAAAAAAAAAAAAGAAAAAAAGGAGAGGCTGGGAGCTTACGTTGCCAGGGTGCTTGGCCAGCCTGAAAACGGCCCTCAGCCCCTCACCCAGACTGGCCAGGCACCCCAGTGGGGACCCCCCACTGTAAAGGGGGTGTGGCCAGCCTGAAAACAGCCATCAGCTCCTCATCCAGGCTGGCCAAACCTCCATGGGGTGAGGATCCCCACTGGGGTGGACATCCTCCAAGGGGTCCCACACTGCAAGAGGGCATAGGCTGGGGTGAAGGACCCCCCCAAGTGCACAAATTTTTGTGCACCGGACCTCAGTATACTATAATAGCTACCTTCTAAGTATACTTCCTAATATAATGCATTCTGCTAAGATCTTCAGTCAACCCAATTTGTTAGGTAATAGTCTCATTTTATACTTGAGAATCTGAGGCTCAGAGAAGTTACATATTTTGCCCAAGGTCACATCCTATATAATAAAAGCCTAATACTAGTATGTTAAGTGTCTGGTCGTCTGGTGGGCCATTCAGCCAATCAGAGTGTAATATGTTAATGATATGCTAAGGCCGCTCAGCCACTCTCTATGACATGCACTGACCACCAGGGGGCAGTTGACCAGTCAACCAGTCACTATGACGTGCACTGATCACCAGGGGGCAGACGCTCCAACTGGTAGGTTAGCTTGCTGCTGGGGTCCGGCTGATCGGGACTGAGTGAGATTGACCAGATACAACCTGGAGCCCTCTTGCGGTCCCTCCCCGTCTAGCCAACCTCCCGTGTCCCTCCCTGACCCCCATTGTGCACTGGTGGGGTCCCTCGGCCTGGCCTGCTCCCTCTCGCAATCCGGGACCCCTCGGGGGATGTCGGAGAGCTGGTTTTGGCCCAATCCCACTCAACACAGGAGTTGCCCCCTGGTGGTCAATGCATTCTCACAGGGGGACCACCGATTAGCCAGAAGCCGGGCTCACGGCTGGTGAGCGCAGCGGCGGTGGTGGGAGCCTCTCCCGCCTTTACAACAGTGCTAAGGATGTCCAACTGCCAGCTTAGGCCCACTCTGGGGAGCAGGCCTAAGCCAGCAGTTAGACATCTCCCAAGCACTCCCAGCCTGCGAGAGGGCGCAGGCCAGGCTGAGGGACTTCCACCCCCCCCCACCCCCGCACGAATTTCGTGCACCAGGCCTCTAGTAACTAATAAAAAATGACAGAGCTGGGAGTCAAACCAAGTCCAACTCCGAAAGCAAAGGCTTTACTCTTAAACATCGTAGCTCCTTCCTTGATAATTTTTAAAGAAAGTATTAGAGATAATTGCTGGTTATTCGTACAGGGCTCAGTATCTAAAGACATATCCTAGTAGAAGAGTATAAAAAAGTGAGGAGGTGGGGAAGAACTGTATGCTGTGGGTTGTAGTCCCTACTACTAATTTGTGACATTGATTTCTTTGTCAGTAACCTCTCTGAACCATGATTTCTTTATTAGTAAGAATAAGATACTTTGTGAAGTCCCTTTTAGCTCTACTGCTGTGATATGTGATCAGTATTTTTTCCTTTTTCTTTTTTAAACAAAAAGTCTCCTTGTCAAAATTATTTTGAAAAGATTGCCTAACGAGAATGATTTTATTTTTTTGGCAATGGGAAAAGTTAGAAAATAATCATAGCCTAAATAACAATAAAACTACCATTATTGAGTGCCTACTTTCTAGTTACAGCTCTAAGTTAGTTACATGCATCATCTTTGTTAATGATCATCAGAAACCTATGAAATAGAAGAGTAACTTGAAGCACAAAGTGCTGGTATTTCAGGTCTCACAGCCAGTTCGTGTTGCCACTGAGAGTTGCATTTAGGCAGTTTAGCTTCTGAGTTTGTGCTCTTAGCTACTAACTTACAGCTGATACAGTGTTCGATTATCATTTACTTGCAGTTTTTGATCTTACATACCACAGTATAAAATAGATAGGAGAAGTGTTTTTCCCCCTAAAAACTGATCTATAAAAGATCACAGAGTGGTATCTCTATTTGACATAAAGGTTTCAGAAACATCGTTCTGCTGGATATATTTCTTGAGCCACTATATGCAAAGAATTGAATCTTGGGGGAAATGAAGCGGTAAAATGGAGGGAAACCATTTATTTTCCTGTCCTTTACGTAAATCCAGCATTACAATAATTTTACTTCAACCTATGAAGTGGTTTAATGGAGATCTAAAAATAATAACAGATTTGATATGTTATTTCAATTTAGATGTTTTTACTAATGTAATTTTGTATGATACAAAGAGATGACCGAAGTATGTTTTGGTTTAAAGTAATGAAATAGTTGTAATTTTTTTGAGCTAAATTTTTTTTTAATGAAACATTCTTTTTTTATTACAAATAAAATGGAGTGTATAAAATTCACATTTAGGTTTTTATGAATTTAGAAGAGTGTTTCACTGTAGCAGCAACTCCCTTTGGGGATACACCCGGAGTGCAGGCCTATCAGAATAGAAGGGAGCCCTTGTTAGTTTGAAAAGTCCCCAATGTGATTCAGACTTTCCCTTCTCTCTACCCCAAACCTCGGTTAAAAAAATCACTGGCTTAGAAAGGGCTTCACAACGCCCTTACGCAAACCCATCCAGGTATAACATATAGCACCTTTTTAAAGAGAATAAAACAGAAGGTCATAGAACAAGAAGAGGAAAAGAAAAACTACCCAGCATAGCATTCGAGTTACACAAGTGGAAACATTAGCAGATAGAAATGATAAAATTTTAAAAGGCAGAGAGCTCAGTTGGGTGTTAGCCTTTGAAATCTCTTATATTTTAGGTGGAACAGGAGTCGTTGGAAGATTTGCTGACTACTCTCATTCTGCTCTGTGTTCATTTTGTCTTTCCAATGAAAGAGGATTGAGATAATGTCCTACCCTTCTTTGGGGCTTCACAACACCCAATGTAATAATGATGGGTACATAAAAGGAACTTAAATTTTTTAAGCTGAGCCTTACATAGACTGAACGTCCTCTTTCTTAGTTTCTAGCCTGTTTTGTTAAGTATGAAAGGGAATGATGTTGCTGATTTCTTACCATAACACAATACATATGCTTGAACTCTGGGCTTGGAGGCAACCACTGCAGAGAAGACTGCTACTTACCTGCTACAGATAACCCAATACATGAGAGGCCCAGTGCATGAAATTCATGCACTTGGGGCGGGGGGCGGGGGGCGGGTTCCTCAGCCTGGCCTGCACCCTCTTGCAGTCCGCACCCTCTCTCAGTCCGGGAGCCCTTGGGGGATGTCCGACTGATGGCTTAAGCCCGCTTCCTCCCCACCCCCCAGGCCTAAGTCAGCAGTCAGACATCCTTAGTGCTGCTACGGAGGCAGGAGAGGCTTCTGCCACCACCACTGCGCTCGCCAGCTCAGAATGGGGCTCTCTAAGTGGGAGCACAGTGACCACCAGGTGGCAGCTCCTGCGTTGAGTGTCTGCCCCCTGGTGGTCAGTGCACATCATGGTGACCTGTTGTTTCGCCTTTTGGTCAATTTGCATATTAGCCTTTTATTTTATAGGATAAGTAAAGTATTTGCCCACAATCTTAGTCTTATAAAACTATATTTTCCTCTAAAACTGTTCCTTTTAAGATTTTATTTCTTCATTGAACTGTATTGCATTTTAATTTCTAAACATTTAATTTTGATGTCTCTTGTAGTATAACTACAGTAGTTTAACAGGACTGTTTGTCTCCAGTGAGAATATATTGCTTAGTTTAATGAACTATGTAATGCTTAAAATCACATTCATTAATAATCTTCTTTTAAATCCACCTGAAATTTTTGTGAAATAAAGGAAGCTTGAGAGATGACTTTTACCTTAGAGAGAATCAGAAAATACTGGTTATGCCATATTATGACTTTATTCCAAATCATTCTGTCCTAAGAATTTGTTCAAAACAGTGGTTATTGGCAGTTATTGGTGCTTTTCAGAGCATGGGTTGACAGCGGACTATGTGTACTACAGGCTTCTCTCTCCAGTTATTTAACATTTCTCTGCTTCATAATTTTCTAACCATAAAGAGAGTTTCCCCCGGCCTATTTCATTTTAATGTTAACATTTGGCTTCTGTTGAACAGTGTAGGGCTCTTTTGTGCTCCCCGACAACTTTATTGGTTGTTTCACATAGATTGTGTTAGGCAGCATGTCCCTGGCTGGCCTAGGGAGAAAGGAAATTCTAAGCTGCTTTTTGTGATTATTAAACCCTTAAGTAAAAATATCTGTGAAAACTTTTAAAATATCTGTATAAATGGCCTGTGGGTTTCTCTTACTTAATACAAATTGTGAATTCTCTTCTGGTCTTTTGCTTCTTCCTTCCCCTAATCTTTGATGCATACAGATAATAATCTATTAGGTAAAGTATTATTTTATTGATGGTCATTAAAATCCAGCTGTTTAACTTCCTTCTTTATATTAAGGCCACTATATCAGGCTTCTGTTTACCTGGTTTTATGAGAGCAACTGTGGGGAGTGCATTTGGTTTGTGTTCTTTTTAGTGAATGGAAATGAATCATGATTATTTCTATGCTTAACTGATTTTCTTATGCAAAAAAAATTTTTAACTGTAGCTTCACCAGGTGATATAGATCTCGGACACATTGAGCCCAATCCGTACCTTACATCTGACTTACGGGGATGATTTTTACTTTAAAAGTTGTTGGACTTGGGAGCTATTCAGGTTTTTTCATTTTCCTGCAATTTCTTTTTCTCATAATAATCAATATAGTAGAGAGAGTAATTCTAGTTTTTTTTTTCAAATTATAAGAGAAAGTTTCTTTAGAAAGTTACAGAGGAAGTAGATGTAAGCCAGCTGGGTTGCATAGGCTCAGGAAACAAGTTATGGACGCAAAAGAAGGGTCCTCGGAGCTTAGGAGAGGGAAAGGCAAAGGTAACACACCTGGGGGAAGTAGAGGGCGATGGGAAAGGCTCCTGAGAGGGAGAGCGAGCCCAATTTGTTATTTGCCTAAATATCTATAAACACTCCCCAGGTATAGAACTCCCTTCAGGCCCTGAGCTCAACTCTCCGGAAGTTAGGGGACAGGAAAAATTTATCATTTCCCTTTGGAAAGTTTATAAAATGTTGAATTAAAAGGCTGCAGGTGTGGTATTCAGAACTCTGAGGCTAGTACTTGAGATAATTCCATCTGGGGGAGGTTATTTGTTGGGACAGGACAGTGTTTAAACTTTGAAGTCAGTTTTAAACAAAGTGAAGCAGCTGGAACCTGGCATAAGAAGAAACGAATCCTTCACATTAACTATTGCTTTTTAGAGGAAAAAGAATTGGAGTTGTTTTTACAGGTGCCGATGCAGTTATTCTTCCTATAGGAAGAATTGTATCTTAAATTGTAAATTTTAGAATAAGCATTTGTCAACTCAGAAAACAGAAGCAATAGTAAACTTAAAAAATGTAATGGGATTTATGTCTAAACATATTTTGGGATGAGACCATACTAACATATTAAATCACTTTTAAACATGAAAGCAAGGAAAGAAATGTTTAATAGTGACTAATTCTGGAAAGCAGAGGCAGATAAAATATTACATACTAGACATCAAATGACCAGGCACCTTCTCCATCAACACTTACAGTATTTTTCTCAAGCGCTGAAGCTATAATGTTGCAAAATCTGCAGGGCTGGGTTAAGTATGTGAGGAGAATTGAATGCAGCAGGATAGTTTAGCAGCTGCTTAAACAAGGAATTAAAGCAAGAGGAGATGTGTCCAGGGTGGACAGGAAAAATACTTCAAGAACTCAATAAAACACAGCTGACATATTGTTACATTTTCAAAGACAGCTGGGAAGTGACTGCATTGCTGGCACTCAGGGCTGATTCTAAAGACCAGATCTGGTCAGCCGTGAATCTAAGCAAGCTGTTAGTCATGAGGAACCACAGACTCGAGGTGGAAACCAATCAGGGTCGGCCATCACTGCAAGGCCTGGCATTATGCTACAACTTTATAGAATGCAGAGAGAAATAAGACAGTCGCTGACCTCATGTAGCCCACATTTAACAGGAACAGCAGACCCACAGCAACTAATGATAATACGAGATGAGAAGGTCACAGGTGCTTACTGTGTACCTGCTGTACCGGTCACTCAGAGGGCAGTGACTGCAGGTCCCAACCCATGCTCTTAAGGAGTATACTATCCTGTGGAAGTGACAGATACATAACTAATTACAGTGCAGTTGGTAAGTGCTATATTAGAGCTGCCTTTGGAAAATAAAGCATCCACAATTAACAGGAGAGTTCTTTTGCCACTACTGTCGGAAAAACAACTCATGGAGCTGTGGTATCCTTTGAGTCAATGATTCTTGAGTATTTGGGGCTACAGACTCCTTTAAGACATCAATAACTATGCCCATCTGTCTCCTTCCTCAATTGTATTTACATGAAAATAATTTGCATACTGTTTCAGGGTATTCACAGATCCCTGGTTGTCCATCCATGAAATAGGGGTTAGGATCCTCATTAAGGTTAACCCCTTCCCCAACAATTTTTTTGTTAAAAACGTTTCTTTTTCAGACTAATTTTTTTATTTTGGTTCTATATAGTATTTTTGATGCTGGTTATGAAAACAGTCTGTAACTCGTCTTCCTATAAACCATATATTTTTTACCATATTTTCTTAGTATACTCGTCGACGACTGAAAAAGAACATTTTGTGAAAACGAGTATACACGTTTCTGCCGGGGAAGGGGTTAAGTACTTAGATTAAAAAGTTGCAGGTTTGATTGCTGCTCAGGGTACATACCTAGGTTTCAGGTTTGGTCCCAGTCGAGGTACACACAGGAGGCAACCGATCAATGTTTCTCAAATCAGTGTTTCTCCCTTCCTCTCCCTCAAACCAATAAACATATTCTCAGGTGAGGAATAAAAAAAAGAAGAAGACCATTGTATTTCTTTCCTTTCTAATTTTATTTTTAAATGTGCAGTTTATAACAAACTAGTCTTTATCTGCATGTAGAAAACACCAAAACCTGGCAATTTAAAGTACTTCTATCTACTACTCGTCTCATAGAAGAATACCACAAATTCATATACAGTGGGGCCTTGACTTACTAGAGTCCCAGCTAACGAGTTTTTTGAGATACCAGCTGTCTCTCTGCCGATTTTTTGCATTGAGTTGACAGAGTAATTTGAGTTAACGAGCTCCTTAATGAGCTACGTCTCGGAATGGATTCTCGGAACGAATTCAACTCGTAAGTCAAGGTCCCACTGTATGTGGCTTGTGCTACATGCAGTTATCTGCTTGTCTAATGTTGTTTTAGGAGAGAAGGCTTTGTTTGGATTTCTCGAAGTTAACAAATGACAGAGATATACTAGTAATAATAGGTGTTACCAAGTGTTTGAAGATTAGAGTCAGAATGTAAGACCTGCTGATGAAATTGAATTATCTAAATTTAAAAACCTTTTCAATAGTTATATATATTTTAAAAGTTATACAGACAATATACAGGCAAAATCTTAAATGGACATTTAAAATCTTTATATTAAATTAAAAAAAATCTTTATATTACTTAAAATAAATTAGTTTTAGCTTTTTTTGTTCCTTAGTCTTATAAATCCAGTATCAAAGAACAGAAAGCATAAAATTTCTTAATAAATTTTAAATATTTGTAAAGCCAAAAAGATTTGAACTTCAAATTCCGAATGTCTACAAAGTATATTAAAATACATCTTAGGAACCTTCAAGCTCATGGTCTCTCTCCCTCAGTGGCTTCCCAGCTTAAATGCATGCCAGGTTAAAGACATACTGCAACCCCATTGAATCAAGAAATGGTCTCTTTAACAACAAAAATCTGAAAACAGCTGTTGAAACAATTACATCATAGAGTAATGACATGACTGTGGAAATTTTTGAAGTCAAATTCAAAAGCATCAGACTGTATTTACTATAGGTAGAAAATTTATGTTTGCTCTACTGATGATTTGTTGAAATAGTTTGTCTTTTCTTTAAAAAAATTTTTTTTAAACTGTAAAGGACCATAACTGAATAGGAATGTTACTCTTTTTGCCTGTTAACAGGAATGAAAATGATACTCTAAAAAAATGTTCTCAGTCTAAAAATTTCTCTTTTAAAGTTCTTAAAACTGTGACTGTTTTAGCTTATGGAGATGAATACTTCATAAAGTTTTCCCAAAATGTATATTGTGAAACAATTTTAGATAAAATAGTGCATTTTATTCACATAATTGGTTGTTTTAAACGATTACTAGAGTTAAAAGTAGCACAATTACTTGGAGGCCTTCTAGAGCTGTGGGGGTTTGCTTGGTGCATTTCCTTGAAACAGTCTTTCCCTTTCTGAAGCCACTACCTTTTGTGGCCCACCCTGAGGGTCATTGCCTCTTGGGATAGTTCCTTTCCAGTTACATAAAAGGAACAGAAGCTCATATAAAGAGCTAATCTATTCTGAGTGCTTTCCCTGTGCCAGCACCATACATGTAATGTTCAGAAAACCCTCCGAGGTAGGTAGTTATCTTTATTTTATAGATGGGAAAACTAGGGTTTAGGAAAGTTATTAACTTTCCCAAAGTCTCTTGTCACTCACAATTGCTCTTACCCCTTACTTATTTTTTTTTTATAGCACTTATCATCTCCTGACATTCTTTATGTTTATTTTCGTACTTGTTTCTCATTTGCTCCTACACCGGACTGGAATATGATGCCAGTGAGATTGGAGCCTTTGTCTTGTTCATGGATGAAATTTCCAGAGTCTAGAACAGTGCCTGGCACATAGTAGGTGCTGAGTAAATCGATGGACAAGTCCAGCTGCCCAGCTCTGTCCTATTCCAGAATCCATGCTCTCTCCTGCCCACTCTATATTTTTTAAGTGATTTTCTTTTGTCGTTGTTAATTCTCACTTGAGGATATTTTTCCATTGACTTTTAGAGACAGTGGAAGGGAGAGGGAGAGGCAGAGAGAAACATCGATGTGAGAGAGGCACATCGATTGGTTGCCTCCTGCACACATCCCAATCAGGGCCTGGGAACCTGCAACCGAGGTACGTGTCCTTGACCGGAATCGAACCCGGGACCCTTCAGTCTGTGGGCTGATGCTCCATCCACTGAGCCAAACCACCTAGGCCTCAACCTGCTCTTTACTCCTTGCTACACAGAAGCTTCACACCAACAGTCTGCATGGGACCATTCCCCCGTGTCTGGTCAGTAGACATCATTTGGATCCTAGACTTGCCCTTGACCTGTCATAAAGGGACTTGTGCTTGGAACTTCATCATTGCTCCCCTCCTCAGCTGTTCCTGCCATTCCAAACCACCGCTGAAAGGGTAGTTTCTTCTGTGGGTAATGACGGTATTTGGTATAGGGCAAAGAAAAGTGAGTTGTGGCCTTAACTCTACTAATTATGAGTTAGATGACTTATACTAGACTCTTCTCTGAAAACCATCTCCTACTTCATGTGACCCTTCGCTCTTGGATCCTTTTCTCCTTCCCTCAGACACTTTCCTTTTGTTTTCCTTTATTTTCTCCTTATTTACTATTGTTGCCCTTCCCTATATTTTTGTCACCATTTCTCTTCTCAGTCTATTTTCCTTTCCTAGGAGATCACTGTTCGCATTGTTCTAATTATTTTTTTAAAAATTAATTCTTTATTGTTCAGATTATTACTGTTGTTCCTCTTTTTTCCCCCCATAACTCCCCTCCACCCGGTTTCCTTACCCCCCCAACTGTCCACATCCATAGGTGCACGATTTTTGTCCAGTCCCTTCCTGCACCCCCCACCCCCCTTTCCCCCCTGAGAATAGTCAATCCACTCCCT
>NW_006293784.1:4166275-4184155 GCF_000327345.1 Myotis davidii | reverse complement strand
GGGGTTCTCAACCTTCTAGCCCAGCCGTGGGCAAACTACGGCCCACGGGCCTGATACGGCCCGTTTGAAATGAATAAAACTAAAAAAAGAAAAAGACTGTACCCTTTTATGTAATGATGTTTACTTTGAATTTATATTAGTTCACACAAACACTCCATCCATGCTTTTGTTCTGGCCCTCCGGTCCAATTTAAGAACCCATTGTGGCCCTCGAGTCAAAAAGTTTGCCCAACCCTGGTCTAGCCTCTCCCCATATGAGTTTGGGTCCCCAGAGACTTGCCAGAACTGGAGTTCAGAGCAGTCGGGAGCTTGAGACTCCCTCCCAATTGAAAAAGACAACCCTGTCCTCAGCCGCCAGCCCTTTTTGCGTGCGCCTCTGTACCTCTGCACTTTACTTCCACACCACACCTCCTCTGAGTCTCGGTATGCTTTTCTCTTTCCTTCTAGTTGTAGAATTTCCACTCAGCCAGCCATTCTGCACTTTACTTCCACACCACACCTCCTCTGAGTCTCGGTATGCTTTTCTCTTTCCTTCTAGTTGTAGAATTTCCACTCAGCCAGCCTTCCTATGGTTCTGGATGATGTCTGTTTTATCTTTTAGTTGTATTTTTGAAGTGGTTGTGCGAGGCAGCAATTTCCGGTGTTTACCTATGCCGCCATCTTGGTTTTCCGTCTCTGTTCTACTTATTATATCTGGTTAGGTGGTTGCTATTTTGTTATTTTTATATCTCTAAAACTGCCTTATAATTTTGACTAAGAGTTGCCTAGAAAAGTCTACTCATACATTTTACAGGCATTTAAACTCACCAAGTATGTAACTGACCCCAGTATTTCCCCACCTCTCTATATCACCACAGCCTCAAGCTTGTTTGTGTTCTTATTACTACTTATTCAGTCATTTCAGAGCCATATGCAATTCTTTATAAAGTACTGAGCCTTCCTCTAGGTATCCTGAATCTATTTCCACTCCAGGGTTCATCAGTTCTTGCATGGCCTGTCTCCATAGATTCTTTTCTCCTATTTTCCATACAACTCTTAGCAGTCCCTTTTCTAAAATATATTTGCTCGTAATTACTCCTATGTTCAAAGTCGATTGTAACCCATAATTGTTTGCAGAATTTGACCCTGACCTTCCTTCACAGCCTTCTATCTCATCATTCTTCATATCCAGCCAAGAGTTTGATATCCGAATACTCAGAGTTCCATTAACATACTAACTTTATCTTGACTTTATTTTGTTGGTCTCTTTTCCTTCGTTGTCTTCTACATCTTGTGAGTCCCAACTCAACTGCTGCTTTCACCTAATTTAAACTAAGAATTCCTGTACATGCTTATCTCCACTACTAAGTTTTGAACTTTTTGGAGATGAGGCTGATTTCTTTTTCACCTGTGCATCCTCTGAGTACCATCTTGGCTCTGCACACAGTCAGCTTGTATTGATATTTACTTAGTGAGTGTATGCTTTCGGAAAAGCCAGCTCTGTGCCTTAGTTGCCTTGTCAGTTTGTCTTTCAGAATTACTATTAGGATGAGGTGAAATGATGGGGAAAAGATCTTAGTAAAAATTTAATCGCTGTATTAATATAAGTCAGTAAAATTTCCAAATAGCATAACGTTACAATAATTGAATTTAATGTGGTCTTTGGCATTTTGAAATGTCTTTAAGATCCAAAAAGATAAGAAATTATAGTTCTCATAACATCCTTGACAGTTTAATCAGTTATTTGGTGCACAGGGAAAATGAAGGTACATAGAGAGCAGCTTTGTGCAATTAGATAACAGAGAAAATAATTTCTGGTATCAGTGTAGTCTTTGAAAGATATGGAACTCAAAGAATGAGTTTTTCTTAATAATGGGGAAAGGTAACAGTTAATTGATTTAAAAAAATATATTTTTATTAATTTCAGAGAGGAAGGGAGAGGGAGAGAGAAACATCAGTGATGAAAAAGAACCATTGATCAGCCACCTCCTGCATGCTCCCTACTGGGGACCAAGCCCGCAACCCGAGCATGTGCCTTCGACCAGAATCGAACCTGGCACCCTCAGTCCTCAGGCCAAAGCTCTATCCACTGAGCCAAACCAGTCAGGGCTGCATTGATTTTATGGGTTGAAAATTAATTTTGCTCTCAGACATACTAGTAGTTATACCCTGTGTTAGTTTTTACTTTACTGATGACGTGAGCTCTCACCTGGGATACTTCTTTTGGTTATTTTGTGGATTCTGCGTTAAGGCTTTACAAAATATCAGAATATTTAAATATCAGGATATTTAAATAATGCTTATGTCCCATAGATATCTTTCAGAGCAGTTCTTATTGTTTCTTAATGTTTTTATTGTATTCTGACAGAGCTAAATTTTTTAAAGTTTCCTTCCTATTTAAAATATTCTATTTAAATTGATATAAGAATTGCTTTTAAAGGATTATACTATGGTGGTACAATTTGTGATGTTGCTATAATGATGCCAAATCTATGGGAAAAAACCCCACATACCTGATACCAGTAACAAAAAGGAATGATGTAATATTAAAACAGAATTTGTTAGACTTCCTGATATGAAAGGAATATGCTTTTACAAGAATTCTGATCATCTTGGACAGCTGTGATTGAGTCACCACTGAAATCTACTGAACTATCTACTTTTATCCCTATAAAATTTTTCGCTTTATTACTGTGGAAACTATTTTAAAAATATAAAGGAGTTTTAGAAAAAGTACTGTGGCTCTTTACTCAGAGATGTCTTTAACATTGTTTAAGATACTTTGCTCTTAAGATGTTTACTATTCTTACGCGTATATGGTAAATGCATGAAATTTGAAATGAGGATTTTTGTGTTCTTAAATAATACCGAGTTGGCATTCTGTATGTTCTTAGTCAATATACTTTAAACTTAGAGGGACGAATTAGGGTATTCACGGATAGATATACATATAGTCAGCTCTGGTGTTTTTCAATGAATTCTCCATCCCAAACAGCCTCCTTTACTCGCTTGCTATGTTACCTGTAGCATTTCTCATCTGTACACAACCTTTGGCACTTGTAATGCTATCTCAGTCCATTCAGGCTGCTATTGAAAATATTACAGGCTAGCCCAGTGGTGGGCAAACTTTTTGACTCGAGGGCCACAATGGGTTCTTAAACTGGACCGGAGGGCCGGAACAAAAGAATGGATGGAGTGTTTGTGTGAACTAATATAAATTCAAAGTAAACATCATTACATAAAAGGGTACGGTCTTTTTTATCAATGGTACATTACATAAAAGGGCACGGTCTTTTTTTTCAATGGTATTATTCATTTCAAACGGGCCGGATTCGGCCCGCGGGCCGTAGTTTGCCCACGGCTGGCGCTAGCCCTAACTGGTTTGGCTCAGTGGATAGAGCATCGGCCTGCGGACTGAAGGCTCCCAGGTTCGATTCCGGTCAAGGGCATGCATGTACCTTGGTTGCGGGCACATCCCCAGTGGGAGGTGTGCAGGAGGCAGCTGATCGATGTTTCTGACTTTCTATCCTTCTCCCTTCCTCTCTGTAAAAAAATCAATAAAATATATTAAAAAAAGAAAAGAAAATATTACAGGCTGGGTAACTTCTAAACAACTGACATTGATTTCTCACAGTTCTGGAGCCTGGAAGGTACCCCTTCCTGGTTCATAGCCAGTGCCTTCTCTCTGGTCTCAGATGGTGGAAGGGGCCAGGAAGCTCTCTCGGGCCTCTCTATCAGGGCTCTACCCTCATGACCTATGCCCCTGCCGAAGGCCTCACCTCCTCCTAATACCTTCACACCAGGCTGTAGGATTTCAACATATGGATTGGGGGTGGGGGGCACATAAGCATTCATATATATACTTTTAAAATGTTATATCTGTGACAAGTTCTGAGCACCTGGAGAGAAGAAATTATCTCGTATGCAATCCTTGTTTTGATCCCCTGTATTACTTAGGAAAGTTTAAAGCACATAATACTCAGGATACATCTATTTCGCTGAACGAATTTCTCCTCTTTACAGGAGGTAAAGCAGGACCACCCTTCACTAGTCAGACGTCACCCACCAAGATGTCTGTGAAGCTACCCTCGGCGAACCCGGAGGACTGCCCTTCATCCCCGAGCTTCCAGGGGAACTCAGAGTCCTCGGAAGCAGACACCTTCTGAATGGGGAGTGAGAACCACGGCAGTATTTGTGCCGCTGGTTTTGAGGTTGTTTTTCTCTGACATAAAACCATCTCTCACACTGTTTTGGTATTGAGCGTATTCTGAAAAATTATTTCTAAACTTTTCTTAAAATGAAAAGCATAATTTGAGTAGGTAAAATTTTTAAATAAAGCATTTGAAATGTAAATCATTGTGAGTGTGGCTGTGAATTATTTCTTAGAATCCCGAGGCACCGCAGAATAGTGGAAAGGGCATGCATGACTTCTCTCATCTAAGCATTTGTTCTACAGATATAATTATTTGTACATAGTTATGAAATTATGTTGGTCAAGGTCTTTCATTCCAAAAAATTTTTTTTAAATATATTTTTATTGATTTCAGAGAGGCAGGTAGAGGGAGAGAGAGAGATAAACATCAGTGATGAGAGAGAATCATTGATCAGCTGCCTCCTGCACACCCCCCACTGGGGGTGGAACCCACAACCTGGTCATGTGCCCTGACTGGGAATCAAACTGTGACCACCTGGGTCACAGGTCAGCTTTCAACCACTGAGCCATGCCGGCTGGACCCAAATTTTTTATAACAGTAAATAATTAGAATCAATTTAATGCCTATCAGTAAGGGAGTGATTTTTAAAAAGTGATAATATATCGATACAATGGAATACTATGTGGCACAAAAAAGAATCTAAAAGTGTTTATAGGTTGATATGGAATTATCTCTACGATATATATACATATTTTAAAAATAAGTTTTTTATTGATTTTAGAGGGAGAGAGAGAGAGAGAGAGAAGCATCGATGAGAGAAACAGCAATTAGTTGCCTCCTGCATGCCCCCTTCTAGGGATCAAGCCTGAAACCTGGGCACGTAACCTGACCTAGAATCAAACCAGTGTCCCTCTTGGTACCTTGGATGACACTCAACCATGTCACACTGGCCAGGGCTCTGAGATATATTATTAAAGTGAAAAAGCCATATACAAGAAGTATGTGAATTATGCTATCACTGTTTAAAATGGACTACAGAGGAATCCAACTATATGGTGTGTACACACATACAGGGTGGGGCAAAGTAGGCTTACAGTTGTGAGTATGCGAATCACAGTTTATTCTTGTATTACTATTTATTAATTAATGTATTATTTTTCCACAGAAACAACTGGACACCTGCTTTTGTTCCACACTGAATATGCTTACATACATATATTTGCTTATGTGAGCATTAAATATATTTAGGAAGATAAACAAGAAACTGCTAACTTGTCTCCAAGGATTGAGGGGCTAGGTGATAGGAGTCAAGGAAGTCTCCTTGCCTCTCTGTAAAAACTCAATAAAAAAAATATATATATATATAAAAAAAGACTGTAGGTATTGTGTATTTGAACTACAGTTGTAACAGGAAAAATTATGAATGCGGTCAGTTTTTTAATATATAATATGTCTACCTTATAAAGCTTTATACTTTGTAAAAACTGTGAAATGAGACTGGGTTTATTTTCGAAGTGTCAATATATAAAAAAGAAAATAAAAGCATGGCTTTGTAATCTGGCACATGTAGGTTCTAATTCCCGTTTCTTCACCTACATGCTCTTGTTAGAGGCAAATGAACCCCTCCTTGGTGGCTGCCTGGTAAATGGGTTTCATATTTAGTTGGCAGGATGGTGGGGATTATCAATGATGTTGGGGTGGCACCCAGCATAGTGCCTGGCACCAGATAAGCGCTCAATAAGTGGTGGGTATCATTATCTTGAGAGATTTGGGCATCTCCCAGTAGCGGTGTAAGCACACGAGAAGGGCAGCCTATCTTTAGCACAAACATTTTCCTGTCACTACTGAAGTTCAAGCACACAGTGACTATAGTTGTCCTTGACTTTGCTCAGTATTTTTCTCGGTTACTTAGTGAGTCTCAGCCCTGAGTGCACTTTAGAACCCGGGGCTGCTTTAAAAATGCCTGGGGTCCAGACCCAGCACCTTGATTTATTGACCTGGGGTGGGGCCCAGGCACTGGTATTGAAAAAGGAGAAAGACCTTCCCGAGGTGATTTTAATGTCCACTTGAGGTTGAGGATTACTGAAGAGCAACTTAGAATTCCTTAAACTTCTAGTAAGGCCCACTGCCTGGAGAACTTAGGAAGAGTTTGAGGATTTCTTCTAACTGAAGATAGAAGCTGCTCAAACTTAGGGAAACAGAAATGTGTCCGCCTTCCTCACGTTCCTCTGCCCAGCTCCTCGGGCTCCTCCAGATGTCTGGCTACCTGAATGCTTTAGGGTGCCCTTCAGAACCTGTTTTTCTTGCTGTGGCCTATGGACAGGTCTACTTGTCATAGTTCCCATTTAAAAAGTAGAACAAAATGCTGTTGTGTGGATCGTAATTTGTTTTTCATGTTCATCTACAACTCCGGGGATAGGGAAGGCTGGGGCAACATTTCTAAGTGCTGCTTCATTTTAAACATCATCCCTCCCCTCCCCCCGCCTTGATTTCTGGTTTTGAAAAAGATAATTCTTAATTTTAGTGAAAGCATTTTTTTTTAATTTTTATTGAAAGGTGTTGTTAGTTTTTCCCCGTAATCATGGTAAACCTGCCTTTTTTAGTTTGGGGGCAGAAGTATAATCTTTGATTTATTTCACTACCGTGCACTTGAACTTTTCAACAAAAATTTTGATGTCTGCTCATCAGTATTTTGTTTTATAGAATTATTTCTGGCCGGAGTTACTTCTTTTCTGCCAACCACCTCAATCCTTTTGGAATAAAACTGTGTGTGTAAAAGTAAATTAAATGTCATTTTTATGTTATAAGCTTAAAAATTTTTTAATTTAATTTTATAATTTGTAACTTCTGGAATGAACTATACATAACACATGCTAGTAAGAGGTAGACTCTATCAAGATTAAGGCTGTTACAGAAATTGGTCATGGGGAAGTAAGTAAAACATAGGAAATACGGTCAGTAATACTTTGATAACTATCTATGGTGCCAGTTGGGGTACTGGAAATATCGAGGGGAACACTAAAGTATATGATTGTAACCACTAAGCTATACACCCAATACATAAAAATAAAAAGATTAAGGTTATTACTACTGGGGGGGCTTCCATACCTTAACAGTAGGATAACAAGCATTCAAAAATGTTCCTTTGGTATAAATCATAAGATAAATGTGCACATTAAAAGAATAACTGAATAAATATTTTTATTTTCATGAGATGATTATCTCAACTTCAGTAAATTTTGTATCACTTGCATATTTCTGGTATTTTAAGTTTTCTTTTTAAATGCTAAACATTTTTAGATCAGCTTTATTTTTTTTTATAAAAAACTTACTATTTTTGTATAAAATAAGTAAAATAGCATTTCTTAGTTCATGGTGGATTACCACCCCCAATCCAAGGTTAATTTTATAGTTGAAGCATCTTTTTAAAAATGTCCTGGTGTTATGATTTCCTGATAGGTAACTTGAACAGTCATGATGGGGAGTGGAATCCTTAGGATTGCTGTGATGTTACTGAGAAGATACCCACTGAAGTGCCCTCTTTCCTACCATCCAATATAATAAAAAGATAATATGCTAATTAGACCGGACAGCAGAATGACCTTCCAGAATGACCCGTGGGCAGGGCCACAAGGCAGCCGGGGCTGCGATGGGCTGAGCTTCTTGCAAGAATTTTGTGCATCAGGCCTCTAGTAAGATAGAAGTGTATCTATTCCACAAAACTTAACTCTGAAGCACGTAGGGCATACAGTGTGGTGTGGACACCTATGGGCCAGCTGGGGCAGTCCTTCTCCCCCTTTTGGTCATCTGCTTCTAGAGATGGTTGACCACAAGGAATTCTGTCTCTTCCTAGTATAGAATCATCAATTGGCCATCAAATATCAGTTTCATTGTAGTTTTAAAGACTCTCTTGGGGATGCATTGAGAGAAAACAATTATTAAAGTGGCAAATTTGGCCATCTTTACAATTTAGAAAATTTCAGGAAGCCAGTTTTTTATTTAACCTATCTCATGCCCAGAGACTAGATTCTGAGTCTCACACTGTCAAACCTTTGAGTGTAATGAGCCTATGTCTGGATGTTTTTAAGATTTTTTTTTTCTTTTTGTACTGAAATGTTTACCTAGAAACAATAGGAAATATTAGCCAGAGTGCAGATGTCCACTTGTGAGGCTAATAAATATTGTAAAGTTATGGGATGGCCCATTAATTACCAAGAGAGCAGGCAAATCAAAGCTCTTTTGCTGGTTCTTTATAGTGTGAATGGTCTCATTTATAACTTGAGCCACAGTGAGGGATAAGTTACTGATACAGCTCTTAAATGCAGGGACCCTAACCAAGGTAGAAACCGCAAGCAAGTCAGGAGACTCCTCTAACTTCTCTTGGGAGGTCACTCCTCTGAGACCTCTGAGGAGACCCAGATGGTGAGACTGAACAGGGTTTAAAATCTTCAAAGAGCTGGTAAGGAGTCCCAGGAATAGTTCTTGGTGTACACACAGAGGTCACAGATAATGAACAGGCCTGGTGTGCACACTGATACGCTCTATATGTAAAGAGTTGAAAGTGTATGTCTTTCTCCCTGAGTTATTAAGACAAACACTGATAACTATTTCAGTTGACATTTTTGTGGCCTGCTTTTCCCGAACAAAGACATTTTCTTTTTCACAAGGTTTTACCTTAGGAGGAATATTAAGTTATAATGTAGGAGATAGATCTACCATTGGGATAGTTGTATAGGATTCCTTGATAAGCATGGTAACTATTTTTATTTCCTTTGGTTGTTTTCCTCAATAATTACATGGGTTTTGAAAGTACCATAGACATCAGGATTACTTTATTTTTTATTTTTTTAAAAATACATTTTATTGATTTTTTTACAGAGAGGAAGGTAATGGGATAGAAAGTTAGAAACATCGATGAGAGAGAAACATCGATCAGCTGCCTCCTGCACACCCCCTACCGGGGATGTGCCCGCAACCAAGGTACATGTCCTTGACCGGAATCGAACCTGGGACCCTTTAGTCTGCAGGCCAACGCTCTATCCACTGAGCCAAACCGGTCAGGGCTACATCAGGATTACTTTAAAAGGTGATGGGGTTGATTTTTCTTTCTGGATAAAATATTAGCTGCCTGTAATTCTATGTAATCATAACAACCAATATCTGGGTCTAGAGATATTTGTTGTATGTTCTCGATTATAGAAGAGCTGTTCATGTCTTATCCTTGATGGGTGGTTTGTTAGCATTAAGAGATATTCCCATCGTTTGAATGACGCCAAGAGTTGGGAAAGAGCAACAAGTCCAGCAAGAGGTCAGTTGGTAGATGAGGCCCATGGTCTGACTCATTCTTAGAAACAAGGTAGAGGAAATAAGTTTTTTTGTTTGTTTGTTTTGAAAATGGAGAGGGAAAATGAAGAAAAAGAGTCATAGAAAACAGGAGGAAAACAGGAGGAAATATTATACATTAAAAATCTTACAAGGAAGTCCATCAGTTGGATTGTGCATAACCAAAAATTCTGTTTTTGTTTCCTTGTCTTAGGTAAAAGTTGCACTTTTGCTGGGTCTGAAGGTCTCAAATAAGCTATTTGTGCCTTGACACCATCGGCTTTGGGAGGCTTCTCAGGTTAGCATCCACATGCAGTCACTTTGGAAGTGTGGAGTACAAGTCCATTGGTCTTGGTTGGAAGTTCATTTTCATTTTGACGTATTGAAACCCAGGTGGACTGTTGTAGCTGTTGTCAACAGGACCTGAAATGGCTCCTTTTAATAATTGTTCTAAAGCATTTCTAAAGAGTGTCCCAAAATTCACGCAAGAAGTAATTTTGATAGAAAACACAGGTTTATAATTAAAAATTGTAAATTTTTTATTGATTCATAAAGTATACAGTATAGGGCTATGTATGGAATAGCATATCAGGTAAATGGATTATCATGTCATGATAGCGAGCACCATTAACTGTTATTGCCTGAGCAACCGCATTTTCGAAGAAGAATGGTCTGATGATGCCTCCAGCCCAAAATCCACACCAAACAGTGACACGTTGTGGATGCATTTGTTTCTCAACAATCACTCGTGGATTTTCTGAACCCCAAATGCGACAATTTTGTCAATTAACCAAGCCATCAAGATGAAAATCAGCCTCATTGAAATTGAGCCACATTTATGCAAAACAGTCATGGAAAATTTCAATAAAAGAGTGCATATGTGCCAGCAAAGCCAAGGAGGCCATTTGCCTGATATGCTATTCCATACATAACCCTATACTGTACACTTTATGAATCAATAAAAAATTTACAATTTTTAATTATAAACCTGTGTTTTCTAATAAAATTACCTCTTGCATGAATTTGGGGACACCCTTTACTTCTGTGTCACTTAGCATTTTCTGCAAAACAATCCCAGAACTAGGTGGCTTAAAACAAACATTTATTCATTCATAATTCTGTGGATGAGCCATTTGGTTGGGCTCAGCTGGGACAGTTTTCTCTATTCCTCCTGGTGGTGTCTGGCTTTGCACATGCACTTACAGTCAATGGTAGTTGATGGCCTCATTTACACGTCCAATGGTTGCTGGCTGTTGACAAGGCAATGGAAGTAACTGGGCCACATGTCTAGTCATCCAGCAGGCTAGCTCAAGGTCATTTACATGATACTGGTTAAGGGTTCCTAAGAGCAGCAGGAGAGAGCAAGCTCCAATGTGCAAGCAGTTTTCAAGCCTCTGCTTAAGTCTTGTTAATGCCTTGTTGACCACAGCAAGTCACATAACCACACCCAGACTCGAAGAGTTGAGAAATAGACTGCAACTCTTGATGGAAAGATCTGCAAAGTCAAATCTAAAGGAGCATGCAGATGCAATGGAAGAACTGTCACCATTTTTGCAGTTTAATACATACTGAAATCTTTACTAGTGGACCTGGTTACTGAGCTAGAAGTCAAAGGTTTGGATGATGTTTCCTTTGGGAAGGCGGCTTCTACGTGTTGGGCATAAGAGTGTATACTAGATTAGCTTCTGACAGTATTTAGCTCGATCTGCATGCAGCAAAATATGGTGGTTGGTGGAGTTATTCCCAATCATTACATGGTGTCCCAGGGAGAAAATCTGTATGAGCTCTGAGGAGGTGATCATGTGGCCGTTAACACCAGTGACAAAACCTTAAGGTAAGGCAGGTTAAGGATTTCTGGTAGTTGAGGCTTAGAGTCAGCCAATTTTTTGAGTACAAGGCCAGGTAGTAAATACATAGGCTTCCCAGGCCACATGTGGTCTTTGCCACATATTCCATGTCTCCTTGTTTTTTAAACAAGCTTTCAAAGTATGTTAAATTTTTTATTTTTTTTTAGTTTGTGGACCACATGAAAACAGTCTGCAGGCCAGATTTGCCCCAAGGCTATAGTTTGCCAACCCTGATCGGGATGCTCTTAGCTTCAGTGTCTCATTTCTCCTCTCCTGAATGGAGAGTAGGTTTCTGAGTTAGGAGAGAAGCCTGGCAGAGTTCCCGTAGGACTGATAACAGTGACAATGAGTTCCACAATCACTGGAGAGGAAGGCAGGGATTCCCTGTGCCGGAAACACAAAGTCTAGCCATGTTTTCCTTTTGTCACATCTGTAGCTTTTCATCCGTGAACGGGTTGTAGCCATCCTGAAAACGTACAGACTGCTGACGATGTGTCGCGATAGCCCGAAGACCTGGGTAGTTGTATAAAATCCATCTGTAAATGTTCCAAGGGCCTTGAGAAGGAGTTTCTGTATTTTGCCTTCTCAGGTTTGCCTGGGTTATGTCAATATAGGGAAGACATGATTCTATCACTTCTTGGTCAGATTTTAAAATTTTTTTCTATTTTTGTGTATGTATCTACTGTGGAACTTGATTGGACTCAACATGCAAAACATCCTGGGGCTGTTTAATCAGCAGCCACTGGCTGGGTTGTGTTACTTCTGAGCAGCTGTCAGGATCTTTATCAGAACCTGTCTTTATGGAGAAAACGCTCCTGTAATTGCCAATATTGTTATTTTGAAGGTTGGACTGATGGTTCTGAGCCAGCTATCGCCAGTATGAATCGAGCCAGTTTCCCTTCCACATTTGGTGGGGAGAGACGTGAACTTGGTGGAACTTGTTTTGGGGGTAACGAAAGCTGCTTGTTTAGCATGTGAGTGAGAAGGGCATCCATCGATTTCTGGGGCAATGTCCTGTCCATGTGTCTACCTTAACTGAAAGGCATTTTTCAGCCTTGAGTCGCTTTTAGTGAATTAATATCTTTATCAGTTCTGATCAGGGTACCATAAGAAATCAAAAATTCCCTTTGTGTCCATAGCATCCCAAAGTTATGCACAATCCAAATTCACATCTACCATCTGCTTAATGTTCACTGTTTCTTTCCCTTTTTGGGCCAGAGTGCAAAGTCAAGTCAGAGCGATTGGTTCATCTACTTGGGCAGATTGGACACAAGGCAAAGGCGCAGCTTTGGTAGCTCATGCCCAGTGGTGACAAAGTATCCTGCACAGGAGATGCCTTTGTCATGTTTAAGGAAAGACCCATCCAAAAATAGTATTAGCCCGGCCTGCATGGCTCAGTGGTTGAGTGTCCACCTATGAACCAGGAGGTCACAGTTTGATTCCCAGTCAGGGCACATGACAGGGTTGCTGTCTCAATCCCCAGTTGGGGGGATTGGGGAGGGGCGGGCGTGCAGGAGGCAGCCGATCAATGACTCTCTCTCATCATTGATGTTTCTGTCTCTCCTGCTGCCTTCCTCTCTGAAGTCAATAAACGTGTATGTTTAAAAAATAATAAAATAAAATTAGTATTAAATCAGAATTGACTAAGATTTGACCAGGGTATTCTTGTCCATATAGTTTTTTACTAAAGTATATATTTTATACAGAAAAGTACTGATCGTAAAGAGACCAGGGAATTTTCACATATTCCTGTGTAAATTCCTTCCGGGTAGAAATAGAACATTTCCTAGCACCTCAGAAGGTTCCTTTGTGCCCCCTGCCCAGGCAGAACACAGCCCTCCTTGTCCAGAGGGAACCACCATTCCTCCCTCTATCACCATCGGTTAGTTTTGCTTCTTGAATTTCACCTAAGTGGAATCACACAGTATACAGCCATTTCTTTTTGGCTTCTGGCGTGCAATGTAATTTCTGTGAGATTTATATGTGTTTTTGCACATATCAGCTGTTTGTTATTGTTATTGCCATGTAGCATTACATTATATAAACCACAATTAATGTGTGCATTCTATTATTGTTGGACATTTGGATTGTTGCCACTCTTTGTTATGAATAAGGCTGCTAAGAATATTACTGTATATTTATTCTGGTGGATAGATGCACTAAATTCTCTTGGGTATATTTCTGGCCAATTTGGTAGGTTCTGGGCATATGTTTAGCTTTAGTAGGACCTAGGTGTTCCTAATCCCCAGGGTACCACTCACTACACATCATGGATTTCTCTTCACCCCGAAGGGGAAGTAAGTGGTGGGATTCAAATGGGAATGATGTTCAATTGTGATGTGCGATGTGGAGAGTAGAAGGATTTCCTAACCAGCACGGCAGCTGACAAAGAAAAGCCAAGCATTGCCTGGAAGTGTCAGGGGTTGCACAGCATGTGGAACGCAGAGTTAGTGCCGGGAGTAAGCACGCTTCAGCCTGGGGCAGGAGCTTTGATCAGGGAGCCACCGCTGCCCCACATGCAGGCAGGGCGGGTATGTTGTAGCTACCAGATCAAGAGGTCTGTTCAGCTGGGCAACAGGCTTCTGTGTGCCCCTCTCCACTGAATTAACACGCCTGTTAGGCAGCCTTGTCTTTCCTGGACATTAGAGAGATGGCTTGGGCAGTTAGGGACATGCAAAATGTAGTGTTGCTGTGGGAAACTTCTACCGTAGCCTCCCCAGGGAAGGGCTCGGGAATCATGTCTTAATCAGCTCTTGTAAGGGCAATCCTGAAAACCCTCTCAGTTGTCCTTGAGTTTGGGGCCTTGAATGCAATGGCATAGTTTCTATTTTGGAGGAGGATAGAGAGTAGGTCTGCCTGTAGACAGATCATGAACAAAAATATGGAGTCTCAAAATTTGTTGTTACTTTTTAATTATGTAGTTACAATGTTCAGTTATGTACACCAAAATTATGTCGGGTTGTAACTTTTTTCTAAGAGACTTTATCCCTTTTCCTGCCAGTTTTATGAAGAGATATTCCTGTGAATGACTTGTGACCTGCCTGTTGTCCTAGAGTGGATTCTCATGGAAAAATAGAATGATTCAGATAATTTATTTGGACACTCAGAAAAATATGAGGGTGAGTCCATAAGTCCTCAAGTACCATGTTTTTTACACACGAAGCAAGCAAGCAAGCACTAACTCTCCTTACCTCCTGGTTATTAAAGAAGGCTGCATGTATATCCACCGCCATAAAATACGGATTCATGGGGAAATAGAGGACAAGATGGTATTTGGGTAAGAACATAATGAGTTGAAGAATCATAGTTCATATTGAATTCTCAAAGGTCTGAAACACACCGGGAGCACTTCCCATTATGTTTATTAACTAACACAATGTGAGCATTGTCAGGTCTGGACACGTAGAAGTAGCCCATGTTCTAAAGAGAGGGGGAAGGGGTTGAATACGAGATCTGGCCAAGCTTGAGTAAATCTTAGGTAATTGAGGTAGGATTTTATAAGGGTCTATTTAAATCTTAATAGGGTCAGCATTCATAAGCCTAGCCTTTCGCCTTTGGATGTGGGTCCTATTCCTAAGCGATGGCCCTTTTAGGATTTCAGTGGAATGTTCCGATTGTTTACCACGCCCCTCTGCATTGGAGGGGTGTGAATCCTGTCTTTCCAGTGTTGGGCAACTGTTGACATCTCTACTCAGCATTCCCAGGCTCCCAGCTGTTGCTTTCTACTGGGTTCCTTGGCGTGTTCACCCGGCACATGTGCAGTGCAGGAGTCAGCTAAGGATCTGAAGGTTTGTAAGCAAATATCAGGCCTCCAGCCCGGGGCTCCCTTCTCTCGGGCATTTCCCTGCTCTGTTCTCAGCCTTTCTGAGGGGCCCGGATTCTGATTCCGACTTGCAGGCCAATAAGACGGTCCCTTTGCTTGACAGTCTCCTGGCCCATGGGCATTGGGAGGGCCCTGGTCATGGGGATCTCAGCACATGTGTTCTCCTTCTTCCGAGGTGTGAATAGCCTCTGGTTCCGGCTTGTGGTCCCTCTCCAATGGTTTCATATTTTGTCTAGAATTTGTCATTGTTACTGGCAGGAAGGTTAGTCTGTTATAAATACTTTACCATTACTGGACACTGGAATTGGAGAGGCAATAAAATGGTGAGGGAGAGGTAGCCACACCTTCATTTTTAACCTTCTCCTTTTTCCTTCACGCTCCCTTGCCTACCATCAATCTTTCCACCACCGGCACTTGTCTAGAAAGGCCCTGGAAGTCAGTACGAAGGAAGGAACAGAGTAGATGGTCGGGATGAAGGGTGGCTCAAGAATTAGACATCCCTTTGCGTGTACACCTCCTCTCATCAGTGACATCCTGTGTGTACAGGAGTAGGTCCAAATCTAGCTGTGGACCATTGAACAACGAAGGTGCACAGGCCCCACTCCACACCCACCACATCCGCAGCTGGTGGAGGGGCCCAGGTGATGCTGACGGTTAGCCGGCACTGGGACCCATTTCTAGAAGAGGCAGGCCTCCGCTGTGTCTGGAGTGACCATGGGAATGGATGCGTGTGCACGCCGGCAAGGTGAGATCATTCCCACGAGGGGAAGCTGCCGCCCCTTCCACCGAGTTGCTGAGGGCTTGTCCCGTGCTGTGGAAAGGGTCAGCCAGCGTGTGTTTTGACAGTGACACCCGATGCCTTGCTTCACGGAAAATAGTTCCGGAACAGCCAGGAAGTCTGAAGTGCGTTGAGAATGTGTTAAATGTGAGGTGTCCTGTTAGGTTTCTCAATCTCTCAACAGTCCTGAAATTTGTTTGTCCTCGTTCCAGTTTCTATGCTCCTGAAAGAAAAAAAAAGGCCTTTTATTGTCCTGCATCTGTCACTTAAACGCAGGAAACAAACCTCACTTATTTTTCGAAGTGTTTTACTTGGATCAGAAAGCAGCAGAACACAAATGCTTTATGATGCCTGAGAAATAACGCCCAGAGGTACTGTTCTAAAATGACTTTGAAATCCTCCTCCTCTAATAAGAGTCTCTCTCCTTTGGGAGGGTAATTTTTTAAGAGGGAAGAATCTGGTTCTTGGCATTAGCCTCAGGCTCCTTTGCCATTAAACGTTGTAAACAAAACTCTTGCTTGTAAATGAACACACGTCAAGTTTCAGGTTCAGGGACATTGAACTTCCCAATCAGAAAAGGGACGCGTGCTTCATGATGAATCCACAGCCTCACTCTGTGACCACCCCAGAGGCCTTGGCTCAGGACAGGGTGACCCTCCACGGAGGGCTCACATGGGGACGGATGACAGGGTGTGGTTCCCATCCTCCAAGTGCTAGAGATGGCAGGAGCTGCCCCTCGGTAGATTTCTAGAAGGTCCATCATTATATCTTCTCTTTCGTGGCGTGTTTATTGCAGTAACACTAATCAATAATGAGAGCGTGTGTGTATGATGATTGTCCCCTTCAGAAGCACAGTCAATGAGCCATGGTTTCATTTTTACTTGTTTCTTCTTTTTCTTGCTACACATTCACCCCTGATTTTCTCTGTTCCACTGCAACTTCCTGTGAAGCAGTGAGGATGATTTTTAAAGAAAAAGTGAATAGAATACCTAGCACGGAGTCCTTTAATACACAAAGTTTTTTGATACTTATTAGTTATAATTATATACACCACTTTGGAGCCCTGTGAAAGCATGGATTGTATAATCAGAGCTTGAATTGGCACTTCTTTCCCACCTATTTTTCCAATAGAACAACTAGGTAAAAGAGGATAACTATTTAGAGACTTTATCAACATATTTTCCTTTTTAAAATATTTTTTATTGTTGATAGTATTAGAGATATCTCCCATTTCTCCCCCCCCCTTCTCCCTATATTTTCTTTTTCATGTTAGACTTTTCTAAAGTGTTTGCACAGCATTATTGTTTGATTTGATCATCTGTGAAGGATGGAGAACTGATTAAGAGAAGTGAGGCGGATTTGAAATATTTTGGGCAACCAAAGAATTTTGAATGTGCGCACTTTAAATTCAAATCGCAGCCATCCTTTTCACATCTCTAGGAACATCAAGTTTCATGAAAAGGCCCTAAATTCCCTATTTTTATGGGCTTCTTCCTTAATCCTCCCCTAGAATGCTAACTATGCTCCTCCTCTGGAGACTACATTAGGTGCATCTTGAATTCATTTCTTAGAACATAAGAAATCTTTCTCTTCCCCGTACGCTGTCAGTACCATTTATATTTTAAATGAAAGGCAACCCCTCTCCTGAAGGAGGAACTCTATCTTTCTTTGGGGATTATCTAAACAATGTCACGTGTCCTCTTTTCTCTGTTCCATCTTCACACGAGAAAGCATAAATCATGGGACCCAACAAATAAACACAATTGACGTGTTATTTCTCTTTCCATAGAGACACCAGTTCTTTAATCTCCCATTTCTTGT
Organism: Myotis davidii; assembly: GCF_000327345.1. Lineage (NCBI taxonomy): Eukaryota > Metazoa > Chordata > Mammalia > Chiroptera > Vespertilionidae > Myotis > Myotis davidii. The sequence goes on along the minus strand of NW_006293784.1, from coordinate 4,166,432 downwards.
GAGCAGGCCTACTTTAGAGGGCTGAAACCCTAATGTATACACAATGGTATTCTGCAAGGAAGAAAGAAAACTCTAATGGAGCCGCATGTTAGAGAAATTTAATGTCACAGGACTGCATGAATGCCCCGTGCTGCGCTGCTTCTCTCGTCCTGGTTGG
>NW_006293784.1:4158236-4166177 GCF_000327345.1 Myotis davidii | reverse complement strand
GGCAGTGCTCGGTGCCAAGAGCCTGAGACTTTCTTTCAAGCACGATGTTTCATTGTTAAGGTTTTATAAGAAGCTTCAACCCATTAAGAAAAGGGTGACTTAGAAATTGGGGGGGGTGTGTGTGTGCGGGGGGTGGTGGGGGGGACCAGCCGTTTCGCCCCATTCATTCTTCTCTAGTATAAACAAGGTATTAGACTAATGCTTTCTTGGCATAACACGAAACTCTGAACTCACAAAAGAGGTGCAATTAATGCTCACCTGGCCTCAGAGGTCTTCTTTCCATAAAAGTTAAACTCTAATGACGGGCACTTGATGGCCAAGACTGGCCCAGGATACTGGCCAGCACTTTTCATTGGTACAGAGAGCAGTTCTACCAAAATAAAAGTCATGCGACAGACTGGAGGCAGCCCAAGAGAGGAGTGGCAGGGGGCGCTTCTTTATGTGTCTGCTTCAGGGGTGAGGCGCTTAGAGAGGGGCCTGCTTGTATACGTGTCAGGTTTGTGAACTTCTCAAGACAATCTGAGGGTTTCTTTTGAAATCTGTTTCAGAAAGGCTAGGAGTTTGGGGAACCCACTGGATTGCTGTCCAGGGAACAGAACGGTGTCTCTCTGGTTTACCACCCCGAGTCAGTTCTGTTTAATCAGTGTTCCAGGGGGAACTTGGAAATTGCTTTGTAAAAGAAGACATTCCACATCCCATTTAACCTCCTCCTCCACCTGACAGAGATATTTTCTGCTCCTGGCGTGCCTTTGGGTAAATAAACAATCAAATAAGTGGTTTCTGGAGCAGCTGAAAATGTCATTAGAGAATTTAATGTAGATGAAAATGAAGAGGAAATATGCCGCTTCTTCAAGGTTCCCAGACTGTATGTTAAATATTACTTTGTCCAGGATGAAGGCATGTTTCTTAGTGACCATCCTACCAGTGGATAGGAATCTAGACGTAAACATTAATAGGACGATTTTTACACACTAGAAGAGACATTATGTGTAGAGCTATTGGTGGCAGGCACGCTGCCACTTTAATAAAGTCTCATTTTAAGCATCCGCCAATACTTTATGAGATCACACATAGTTTTCTTTTAATGATGTGTTAAGTTCTAAAGTATCCAGTTAGTAACCTGTTTCTGAAGTCAGTTTCCTTAGAGCAGGACAAGGCAATCAGTTCAGGATAGCATCATTCCACTGGGGGGTGGAGCTCTCTGAGGTCAGGTGGGAGGGACTTCGGCTCCTGGACAATGTAAGTTGTAAGTAAAGGTAAGACTATTGTGCAGAAGGAGGGAGGAGAATAACAAAACTGTGAAGCTCTTGCAAAGCGTCACTTCTCACCGCAACCAGGGGGTTCTTGGAAGGAAATGGTGATTAGTACAAAGGCTGCAGGGCGTCTGATAATTAACATTTTATTTATATCTTTACTTGATTAGTGTGTGTTCATCCATTTAGCTTCATGAGAGCAGGGACTCCTTGTCTATGAGATCTAAAATGCCTCCCAGGCTTGCAATCATTTGACCTCCTTTCTTTTTCCTTCATTAGCCAAGGCATTTCCTTGGAAAAAATATGTCTACTGTCTTTCTCATCAACCACTCCCCCTGCGTGGCCACCCACACTCCCTACGTTGCCATGTCTGCCCAGGGCATGGGTGTGATGTTTGCTCCAGCACACACAGGCCTGCAGCAGCATGAATGAGGTCGGGAAATACGGGTCCTTTGAGCTTTGGGGTTATTGTGTCTCATCTCCAACACAGGGAACCCTACGCCCCCTGAGCAAATCCAGAAGTGGTACCTCTCAGCCCTAGTGAATATCCCTATTGTTTTGGTTGATCAGTTTTTACTGCAAAGAAATGTAAACATCCTTACCTTGTACCAGGACCGATTGGTACACTGTGAAAACAAAGTGCAGAAATGAGCACCAGCATTTGGTCTTTATCCTGGGATCTTTCTCATTTTTAAAATTTTTTTATTTATTATTGATGTTTAGAGAAAGAGGAATGGAGAGAGACAGAAACATCCATGAGAGAGGAACATTAATGATTGGCTGCCTCCTGCATGCCCCCTACCGGGGATTGAGCCCAAAACACGGGCATGTACTCTGACCAGGAGTCAAACCAGTGAGCTCTTGGTTCCTGGGTTGACACTCAACTGCTGAGCCACAGAGGCTGGGCCCCTTCTCATTAAAAAATAAAATAAAATAAAAATAAATTTATTGCGTTTTAGAGAGAGGGAGGGGAAGAGATAGAGAGAGAGAAAAAACAAAACAAAATACCGATGTGAAAGAAACACATCCATCGGGCTGCCTCCTGCATGCCCCCTACCTGAGATTGAGTCCACAATCTGGGCATGTGCCCTGACCGGGAATCAAACCACCAACCTTTCAGTGCACAGGACAACACCCAGCCAGCTGACCCACACCGGCCATGGCCCCCTCTCATTCTTGTCAGCACTGACGGCTCTGCCAGGCTACTCCATTGTAAAAAAGGAAACAGACTGTGTTTTGTTTGTAGCAGGGGAGAGTCATTAAGGAGACAGTATTCACAGAGAAGAAACAGCACGGCCCCTTGGCCCAGTTTTTACCTGGTGTCCACGGGCCCCCATTCTATAACTTCATCAGAGTTTGCTTTTCAGCATCTTTGTATTCAGAACCTATCCCTTCAACAAGTGGTATCGATCTATTTTCTAAAAGTGAGTGACTTCTGGTTTTATAATTTGGTTCTTATGTTTGGCAACTAAATGAGAAACCCAGGGCAGGCCTCCCTCCTCAGAATGTGTCACTAGGGGCTGGCCTCTCTTCTTCAGAGACACATGTCAAGAGACCTTTTAACAATCACTCATCTTAAAATGCACTTAAAAAATGTCAAGGAACTGCGTATCCATGTGTACATGCGCGCGCACATGCCCATTAGTTTTACTAATGGTGAGGCAGCTTTAAAGCAAAGGAGCGAAGGCAATGAGATCTTTTCACTCCTTCCAGACTGTGGTCCAAGGTGAATACATTAAATGTAGAGCTTGGGATTTACCTAATGGTTTTCAGAAGCCAACGCCATAGCTTTGATTAATGCTGCCTCATAATACCAATGATGTGTACGCCGGTAAATCACTAGGACATTTTCCCCTGGTAATATATTAAAGCCATACATTACAGGCTACCGTGGCTCAGCTGATATATTGCTGGGGGAAAACACACCCATCGCCTAAAGGCCGTGTTGTGCACACTTGTGTGGTTAAGCCTGGCTGCTCTTTTATGGAGTCTGTTTGTAGCATTGAAAGTGTTCAGAAAACTCGTTTTTTTCCCCAATACCAAAGAAATGCTCCTCAAATGTGCTTGATTTCTTTGTTCCAAAGGGCCAAATTCTGTTCAAGTACAAATCCATGTGAAAAATGTTGAACACGCGTTAAAGTATGGAATTCAGAATCCTCAGAATTGGTGGGTTTGAGTTTTGGCTCTCTCCTGTGATGGGATATGTGGTCTTGAGTACATCAGTCATTTAGACTTTCCGCAAAATGGGAGCATGTGGCATGTGTGTGTGTGTGTGTGTGCGTGTGTGTGTGTGTGTGAGATATCTCACGGAGAGGATGAGCTGAGATCATGTATGTAAAGTGAAAAGCCGAGTGCTTGGCCGCTGAGTCATGATAAGTAGTAGCAACTTGTGAATGTTTCAGCAGGGACTCCTGACCAACATTTCTATGACCAACTTGGACTCTTTATTGCTTTATTTTGAGCTGCTCTGGGGGACGAGGTTTATATAGGAGTCAAGGTTAATGATCCAGTAATGTCCTCCCCTTGGAAATCGTATGGCAGAGTTGCAAGGCAGTGCAAGCGGTGGGTCCGGGGCTCCGTCCTCCTCAGGCCGCCTCCTCGCTGGTGAAGCCAGCTCAGCTCTGCAGTTCCCGCACAGAACGCCCTGTGCCGCAGTGGCCAGCTCTCAGGAGAGAGGAAGGACCGAGCGTCCTTGTTCTTGTCCTGTGCTATTGGCTCTCGGTGCTGGAGGCAAAAGAAAACTATGAAACTGGAGAGACAGCTTTTTTCTCCCACCAAGTTCAGCTAAAATAATTTGGTTTCCAGCATCCCAGATAATCTCTGCCATACTTTGGTTTCAAGTGAGGCTGCCTGGTCTGATCCCTCAATCAGCAAAATCTGTTGTTATCTTTTAGAAAATTTCCCACTTCGGTTGTTATTGAACTCTACCTGTGCCCCATGTAAACAACTATGGGGGGAAATTACATTCATTGCACATGCAATATAGCAATAATAACACACTTAAGGGCTTTTTCTATCATTTCACCAGCCTGACACTTCTGTTTTCATTTTTCTAGAATCCTCGCCAACTCTCTAACCCAGTGGTTCTCAACCTTCCTAATGCCACGACCCTTTAATACAGTTCCTCATGTTGTGGTGACCCCCAACCATAAAATTATTTTCGTTGCTCCTTCATAAATGTAATTTTGCTACTGTTAAGAATCATAATGTAAATATCTGATATGCAGGATGTATTTTCAGGGGTCGCGACCCATAGGTTGAGAACCGCTGCCCCCTATCCATACATAATTGTATATAGTTACATTACTGCATAGGTACGATCATTAATTTATATTAATTTTATTAGAGAAGTAATACATGAATATAAATGCACTGTAGAAATTCAAAACTAGAATTCTATAGAGCTAACGGTGAAAGTCTCCATTACCTCACTTCAACCAGTTTGTGTTTTGTTATAATTGAGGGATTTTTTAAAATGACATCATCCGCAAGTGTTGTCTCTAACTTCCTTTTATTCACTTCATAAATCTTGAAGAGAACTTTCCTTGTCAGTACCTAAATCAACTGTATAGCCTGCCCTTTCTCACTTAACATTTTTATAAAAGTTTCTTCATATTGCCAAATATTTTCAAAGGTATCATTTTGAACAATGAACAGGAGTGAAATGAGACCAGTTGGCCTATTTATGGGCCATAAAACAATTTATCCACAAAGGCCCAGCCCAGGTGAGCAGTGTGTATTTGATACTGAGTTCGTCGGTGAATCACAGAACAGCCTGCACCCATTTTACAGACGAGGCAACTGAAGCCCCGCCCGCATCTTCCTGAATGGAGCACAGGAAGGGAGCATCTTTCAAATCTGAGGATGAGGAGCGCATGCTAAGAAAGGGCCTGGGTCGCCGGTGACTTCCTTGGGCAGTTGTATCAGCCCTGGGCGGCCTACATCTGGACTTCCTATTACATGAGAAAAATAACCATCACTGTAGCAGGGTTTCTGTCACATGGTTTCTGCAGCCAACACACCCCTAACCGATACAGACGTGTTCACTCATTCTCTTATCCACTCACCGAGCGTTTATGGAGTTCTAGTCGTGTGCCCGCGAAGTGCCAATGCTGCACACAACAATACCCAGCCTTGATGGGACACTCACTACGTACAGTGCAATGCTTGTGCGATGAGCTCTACGTGTCTTCTCATCTGGTATTCACAGTAACCCTCTAACATAGGTTGTCTTATTTTCATTTTACAGATGAGGAACCTAAAACTCAGAGAAAGGAAGTGACCCGCTCCACAGCGCCCATCCCGTGAGCGCCAACGCCTCTCTTAACACCCAACTGCAACAGACTGCACCCCATTTAGCTTTCAGGGACTAGGAACCTAACACATTTTGTGTGTGTGTGTGTGAGAAGCTAAATAATATGAGAAGCTAAAATAACAACTTTTATCACCACACTGTGAAGTATGTATGGCTATTTTCATTTCAGAATGAGTTTCAGAGGGACCACGTGACTTCGATGCAGTTAATTCAGTCTGACCAACCTGCACTAGCCGTGGGTGCTGGAGCTTTGCTGGCGTTTGCAGCACGGCACGGCCTGGCTCCAGGGAGCCCTGCGAGGGAGCCCAGACTTTTCTGGAGTTGAGCCGTCGTGGCGGTTGTGTTTTCTCCGGCTGGCATCAATTACTGACTTTCTGTCAGCAGAATATTCCAGATGGGCTGTTTTCTATGAAACCCCAAGGGAGAATCCCGGAGTTTAGGTTCTGGGGGAAGGGAAGGGAGGAAATTGGCAAAAGAGACTGTTTGGAAGGGCTGTTTTCCAGTCTCCCCAAACCAGGTACAAAATAACAAACTGTCACAGAGCACTTTCTACTTGTTAACTGTTCGCTTCTCCCGACCAGGCCAGGAGAGTGTGAGAAGGGCAGCCTTTGCCACGTGATTACAGCAGATTTGTTTACCAGATCAAAGCCGGGGGTAATGAAACTTCAGAGGGGAGAGGGTGGTACCGTGGAGCGGTGCCCACAGCATCGTCGACTTAGCTGAATGCTTTCTTCTGTGCACTGGAGCCGGAGCTGCACCACTTGGAAACGCCGTGTCCTTTCGGATGTGTCACAGGAGGAACTGGCCGCTGGAGCCGCTCAGGGATTCGAGGAATGTTTACAGAGTGAGGCTACTGGTCCCGTCCTTCCCTCTGCTGTCAAGTAGGCATCTCCTGTTTCTTAAGGGAAAGTGACACGCTCTGGGTTCCTCTAACATGTGTGTAGCTCATTTTGAAACGATTAACATTTCCTGGTGATACACTTCCTGAAGGGCTCTCGATACACCTAATGGTTTCTAAAGAAATATGGAATCTGTACCATTATGGACTGCGTGTTTGTGTTGCCCCCAAATTCATAGGTTGAAATTCTAATCCCCAAAGAGGAGATTGATAGGAAAATACTCATGCTTCAGGGATAATTAATGTTAGATTAGACCAGTGATGGCGAACCTTTTGAGCTCGGCGTGTCAGCTTTTTGAAAAACCCTAACTTAACTCTGGTGCCGTGTCACATATAGAAATTTTTTGATATTTGCAGCCATAGTAAAACAAAGACTTATATTTTGATATTTATTTTATATATTTAAATGCCATTTGACAAAGAAAAATCAACCAAAAAAATGAGTTCACGTGTCACCTCTGACACGTGTGTCATAGGTTCGCCATCACTGAATTAGACCATGAGATTGGGGCCCTTATGATAGGACTAGAGGCCCTGTGCACAAAATTCATGCATGGGTAGGATTCCTAGGCCTGGCCAAGTGATCAGGGCCGATCTGTGGGGAGATCAGGGGGCTGATCAGGGGGCCCCGGCTGGCACCCGCCTTGGCTGGCCTGGGGCCTGCGGCTGGGGACAGTTCCAGCATTGAGCGTCTGCCCTCTGGTGGTCAGTGCGTGTCATAGCGACCAGTTGTTCCACCAGTCGTACTGCCATTGGGTCGATTTGCATATTAGGTTTTTATTATATAGGATTAGAGCCCTTATAAGAAGAGGAGAGACAAAGAGGAGGGAAGCTGGGTGAGAAGGGGCCCAGGAAGACTTTTGCTTTAAAGGTGTTATTTGAATTTTCCCTCTCTCTTTCTCTCTCTGTCTGTCTCTGACTTTCTCTGTGTGTCTCTCTCTGTCTCTTTGCGAGTGTGTTTGCACCAAGGAAAGCTGGGTGAGGACATAACCTGATATAGAACTTTCATCTGGACCTGACTATGCTGCCACCCTGATCTTGGACTCCCAGCCTCCAGAATAGTGGGAAATAGGTTTCCATTGTTTAAGCCACCCAGTCTCTGGTCTTCTGTTATAGCAGCCTGAGTCTTAGTCAAGATGTGCACTACAATGAATTTACTGAGAGCCAAAAGAAGCACAGTTGACCCTTGAACAACATGGGGTTAGGGACACCCACCACCACATACATGTAACTTTTAACTCTACAGTCAGCTCTTTGTAACTGTGGATTCAACTTTGAAAATACTGTTGCTGATCCATGATTGGTTGAACCTGCAGATGCAAAACCAATGGATACAAAATGCCAACTTTATTTATTGAAAAATATCCAGATGTGAGAGGACCTACAGAGTGCAACCGTATGCTGCTCAAAGGTCAACTGTATTTCAAAACATCCTATCTAATAAAAGAGAAACATGGTAATTGGCGTACGACCAC
>NW_006293784.1:4140276-4158105 GCF_000327345.1 Myotis davidii | reverse complement strand
TCTGCTTTCAGCAGCGGAGGTCTCATAGCTGGAGCCGAGCCTCAGAGCTAAAGCTGGTGGCCTAGAATTAAAAAAAAGGAGAAAAGGACAGGTTGGGAGCTTCAGTCACTTGCCAGCCTGAAAATGGCCCTCAGCCCCTCACCCAGACTGGCCAGGCACCCCAGTGGGGACCCCCACCCTGAAGGGGGTATGACCAGCTGCAAACAGCCATCAGCCCCTCATCCAAGCTGGCCAGGCACCCCAGTGGGGATCCCCACTCTGAAGGGGGTGAGACCAGCTGCAAACAGCCATCATCCCCTCATCCAGGCTGGCCAGGCACCCAAGTGAGACCCCCACCCTGATCCGGGACACTTTCAGAGCAAACCAGCCGGCCCCCACCCATACACCAAGCCTCTATCCTATATAGTAAAAGGGTAATATGCCTCCCAGCACCGGGATCAGCGGAGCCGCAAGGCCCCCCGGCACCGGGATCAGCGTGACGGGGGCAGCTCCCCAACCCCCTGATTTCCCTGCGGCTCTGTATGTGACAGGGTGATCGGCCCTGCCCTGAGTGTGAGAGTGGTGGCACCCCAACCACCTGACCAGCCCTGCTCTGTGGGTGATACAGGGCGGCGCCCCAACCCCCTGATGGGCCCTGCTCTGTGCGTGACAGGGGATGGTGCCGCAACCTCCCCATCGACCCTGCCTTGAGTGTGACAGGGGACGGTGCCCCAACCCCCCAATTGGCCCTACCCTGAGCGTGACTGAGGATGGCATCACAACCTCCTGACTGCCCTGCTCTGTGCATGACGAGGGGCAGCGCCCCAACTCCCCAATCAGCCCTGCTCTGAGCCCGACCAGGGGCTGCACTTAGGGATTGGGCCTGCCCTCTGCCACCCAGGAGCAGGCCTAAGCCAGCAGGTCATTATCTCCCGAAGGGTTCCAGATTGTGAGAGGGCACAGGCCGGGCTGAGGGACCCCCCCCCACCCAGGGCACAAATTTTTGTGCACCGGGCCTCTAGTTAATTATAAATGTAGAGCAAAAGAGCAGGAAGGATGCTCCACAAACTGACATTCTGCGCATCTCCAAGGAGGGAAGCTGGGTGAGAAGGGGCCCAGGAAGACTTTTGCTTTAAATATGTTACTTGAATTTTTCCTTATAATGAGTCTATACTAATGTGTTACTTCTATAATTAAGATAAATTTCCTAGAAGAAAACATCTTTTACATAACACATATTAAAAGTGGTTCTTGCATTCAGTTATTTCAAACTATGAGTTCCTCATTAATCCTTTAAAAGAACAACGCATAATAATATCACGTCTGGAAAAGCAATGTTTTAAAAGACAAATAGTTTGGGATTAGAATTCCCTTCTAACGTGGAGGTTGTTTGCCCTGGGAATGAACAGATAATACTTGGCAAACAGCGGTTAAATGGTTTGTGATTGCCTAGGGCCCAGAGGATGAGCAGTCCCGATGCGTGCCTGGTGCTGTTATTAATCTATCATTCTTCTTCTGCCTGCTCTGCGAATGCTAACTGGTTCACTCTCAAGAGTGATATGAATAAGTTCTGACTGCCGTTGTAACCTGAGGTATAGAGATGTTCTGGGGATTTTTCACTATAATTTCTAGGTTGATTTAGCAGTCAATGGAACAGTCAGGGGCTGGGAGACACAGTCTGTTTGGTCACCAGCAGGATACCTGTATGCTTTATGTCCAGGGTGTCTGCTTCTGGGCTGTGCTTGGTGCATGGGCATCTTTGGTGAAGCTAAGAGTCTCTTTGGCCCACTGTGGTAAAGGGTTTTACAAAACCCTTTCTTATTCTTCTTGAGAATTTCACCTTCCATAACATCCGCCCTCCGTTTCCTCTGGCCACCTGTCAAAGGTGCTGTGACAGTGTGTTATTATGAGGGAGAGCAACTTCAGGTAGACATGGTCCTTTGGGGCACATTGTATCTGGACTGGGAGAATGAAATACTGAGAGGAAGCCATAGCTTTGGGCTTACCTGGGAGCAGTGACTCTTGAAAAAAATAGTCACTCTTGAAAAAATGGGGACCCTGGCAGCTATGTGTATGTAGTTGTTACAAGAGATATGGCCCCTATGGAGTATGAGGCCGCCAAGCCAGGGAGGATCCCACACACACTCATGTGGTCTCATTCTGCACTGAACCCTGCAACACCAAGGAGAAGAGCCCGTGGAGAGCCGTGTGTGGTTGACGGTGGTTTGTGCATCTGACTATTCAGTTGCGTTTACGAAGCCCCAGGCGTGGGCCTTGTAGCTTCTGCCTTGGTCTCCTGGAACGTTTGTTCCAGGTGAATCTCTCCCCCATCTAAAAGGACTAACTGCTCTGAACGCACCATGCTGTGAGGAAGCCCAGGCTAGCCACAGTGGAGGGGACATGACGAGAGACACCTGCCCAGTCCCAGCTGTTCCAGCCCTCCCAGCATGGGTTCCAGACAGGCGAATAAAACACTGTCTTGGAGGCTGTTACAGCCTTAGCAGACATGGCATGGTGAGGAGCCATCCTGATATTGTAACACATATACAGACGAAGTACTTATACTCAACATATACAAATAGCTCTTATAACTCAATAACAAGAAGTCAACATCTAATTAAAAACGGCAAAAATAACGGAACAGATAGTTCACAAAAGAAGATCTATGAATGGCCAATAAACTCCTAGAGAAATGCTCAACATCATTAGCCATTAGGGAGATGCAAATGAAACCATAATGACGTACCACTTCACACCCATTTGATTAGTGAAAAATATAAAGATGGATCACAGCAATACTGACAAAGACATAGAACTCCCACCCCCTGCTGGTGACGATGTAAAATGATATCAGTATTTTGGCAGTTTCTTAAAAAGTGAAACACCTGAAACTCATACAAAATAATATTGAATGTAATTGAAAAAAAACATTTTTAAGTCAAACATGCACCTTTCTTAGGAACCAGCCATTTCACTCCCAGGCATTTTCTCAAAAGAAATGAAATCAGAAGTTCACATGAAAAGTTGCACATGAATGTTCATAGCAGCTTTATTTGTAATATCCAAAAACCCAAATGTCCATCAGCAGATGAATCGATAAGCAAACTGTGATCTATCCATTCAGTGGAATGGTGCTAAGGAGTGAAAGGAGTGAACCATCGATACAAGTATATACTACATGACTTTATATAAAATAGATAATAAATATACTATAAATTATATTTAACATACAACATTATTTATTTTGTGTAATATTGAATATGTACTAATAGGTGGAACATATATATCCGAGATGAAGCACAGTGATAAAATGGACACCCTCTATCCCACTACCCAAATTAAAAACCAGAATATTACCAATATCATTAAATCCACCCTTTCCTTTCTTTTAAAAATTCCTAGTGCGGAGTGCTTAATTCAGTCAGAACACATGCACAGACTTGGATGACTTGAGATAGACTGTAACTAAACCATAGACCAGCCTCCTCGTTAAGTGGTTATTCAGTTTTTAACTAAAAACTTCAATAGCAGGATGTTCAGTACCTCATCATGCAGGCCCCCGCTACTAGAAGAGTCTCCTTGTACTGAACTGAAATCTGCATCCTGCAACTTCCACCCATTACTCTTAGCTTTACCCTTGGGAGGCTTTGTGGTCCAGAGAGTAGACTCTGGAGTTGACTAGAGCTGAGTGTGAACCTCAGCTCAGTCACCGATTGTGAGACCTTGGCAAGTCACTTAGCTTCTTTGTACCTTAGTTTCATCTTCTGTAAAATGAGAAGAATAATAGTGTCCATTCTATAGGGCAAGCTGGACTGAATCACAAGGGCTGGTCTGAGTTTGAAGACTGGTGAGGTTTGGTTTTAGTTATTTTCGCTTTTGTGTATTGTCTGATCAGTTAGGAAATAGAGTACGTTGTTTACGGAAACTGAAAACTACAGTTCCTTTTATTTATTTTTATTTTTTGTTAACCCTCATCTAAGGATATTTTTCCATTGATTTTTTTTTTAGAGAGAGAGAAAAAGGGAGGTAGGGAGGGAGAGGGTAAGAGAGAGAAACATGGATGTAAGAAGGACACATCGATTGGTTGTCTCCCATATGGGGCCGGGGATCGAACCTAGAACCTAGGTATATGCCCTTGACCAGAATCAAACTAACCACCCTTTAGTTTAGTGCAAGGGCTGGTGTTCTAACCACTTAGCAACATCGGCCAGGGCCGCTCTGCCACTTTTAGCGCATAGTTTCATGGTCCAGGATGATCACTGAGGTCCAACCCAGTTCAGAGTTCTAGACAGAGAAACTGAAAAAGGGAGACAGGGTGCATGTCAGCAACTTTCCTTCCTTTGAAGTAGCTTTCCAGTAAATCCCAACCAGTAATGTTTGCTCACCTGTCATTGGAGCTGAGTTACATGACCGTCCTTGGCTAGAAAGCAGACTGGGAAATGTAGTCTTAGCTAGAACATTTCCATCCCAAACGAGATTAGGATTCTGATACCAAGAAAGAAGGAAGGAATTGTCCTGGGAACGTGCAGTCCCCGCCACATGACTGCATCAGCCAACAAGCAGTGTGAAGTATACGGACATGGTGCAGAGTCAGGATTCTCCCGAGAAGCAGAACCATAGGGTGTGTCTGTAGAGGAAGAGATTCATTTTAAGGAATTGGCCCATGCAATTGTGCGGGCAAGCAAATCCGACATCTGCAGGGAGAGCTGTCAGGTCCAGGGAAGAACTGCTATCGCAGCTCAAATCCAAAGGCAGCCTGGAAATCGAATTCCTTCTTCCTTGGGGGATCGCAGTCTTTTCTCTGTGGCCTTCAACTGATTGGATGAGGCCCACCCACACTATGGAGGGTCATCTGCTTTGCTCAAGGTCTAGTGACCTGAATGTGAATCACCTCTAAAAAATTACCTAAGTTTATAGCAACGTCTAGACTGGTGTTTGAGTGCATGACCTCGCCAAACTGACGGATAAAATTAGCCATTTCACGTGGTCACAGATACAAGCAGGTTTGGCTGCTTGTGCCTCTGTGTCTAGTGGGACTTCATGGATAGGGAGCTCAGTGAATTCACCAGCATGGAGGAACTGACAGGGCAGGTGCGCCCAGAGCCTTGGGGGTTCAGGATGGGGGAAGAAATTTGATACTCAGGGGCCATCTTGTTAGCATGGAAAGCTGTTTTTGTGTCAGTCACAAGGCTTAGTTACTTCCCCACTTTATTTCTTACTGACTCCTGAGGCCTGTGCTCACTCTCAGTGCTACAGGCCAAGTCAGGGCTGCTGAGCTGCGTGTGGATGCTGTCGGCTCTCTCACACAGAACTCCGCAGCACAGGGCCTGCCACCGCCGGGGGCTCAACATTGCCACATGGAGAAGCTCTCATTCCTTACAAATGTCTGATTGCAACTCTCCTGTCCTGTCCTAAGTATTTCTTCTTCTAAACATACCTGGTTTCAGTCTCAGCTCTTTGTAACCTTGAATATGCATTGTCTTTTTGGAGGACGTGGGGGTAGAAGGGTGGGGGTGGACATAGGGGTGGGGAGGGATGGGTAACAGGAAGGCATTAGAGCGCTTTCTCCTTTTAACAGGTGTTAGTGGGCAGTGGCGCTAAATGCAGACTTTAAACAGGGACAGCTTCTGTTGAAGCACCTAACTCACTGGGTGGAGGGAAGGGTGCTGTTTTCCCATAAGCATGAGGTCTGCTATGGCGACAGCTCATTTCTCAGATGACACAACTGGAGGAAAACCAGGTCAGAGGAGGGGTGGGAGGGGCGGGCTTGGTGTTTAGTATGGGGTGATAGTCTGGAGCTGAACAGTAGGTTGACTAAACTTTTCCCCAAACATCCAAGTGTGTAGTCCAGACAGAGGTAATGGGGTCGAACTAGAAAGAGATCATTATAATGTCCTGGCGATTTGACTAGTGACTTCTTCTCACTCGCTGACTTATGCCAACTAAGTGCGTCTTATATTAATGGGGAGGGATAGTGGCACAGGGTGGGATGGGAGGAATGCCTTTCAGAACTTAAAACAAATTATATATATCTCTTCAATTTGAAACTTCCCTTGGTTTCATGGCCCAGCTGCAGAAGGCCACCCAATTAGTTAAGAAGAAAAGGGGTTTGAGATCATGGCTGGCTATTACGTGTGGACGAAAATAGAGGAAATCGCTACAATTGCTTTGCCAGGGGAGTCCAGCCCTGCATTAGACTAAAAAAAGGCGTCCTAGAGCATCAGGCAACTTACAAAGATGTAATAAGGGAGCTGCCTTCTTTGCACATCTGTTAAGAACATCTGGCTCTGGCACAAGCCCTGGTAACTTCCACAGTTAGTTGGTGGCCCACAAATTGAAAATGAGGTAAACCCTCAAGCTGTCAGGCTTGTCTGTGGAATTGCATGGTGGCATAACCGCCAAGTCCAAGGGCGAAAGCAGCTGGTGCGTTTGTGCAGTTGCCCATGTAGCCGCTGCTGAGCTCACCCCCAACCTCAGACTTAAAAGGCAGCGGCTCTTGGAGACGCAGGTGCTGGCCTCAGCAAGCAGGCGTCTCGGCCTTGCCCCGAAGGCCGCTCACCATGGGCATCGTGGGGGACGCGGACGAGGCTCGCTCCCTCCACGGCCGCTCCGTCTCTTTGTGGTCCTGGGTTAGTGAAGAGATGTGCCCTGGGACAGGTTGCATTTTCCAAAGATGGCCACACAGTGTCCCTTATCCCACATGCTCTTCTGCAGTTGCCATCAAGAGACAGAGTCCCGTTGCCCTGCCCTTGGGTCTAAGCTGGCCACAGTGCTCACTTACAGCCAGTGACATACCGTGGAGGTGATGTCGGGGGCCAGCTGACTCGAGGCTGAGAAGGCCATGCTACTGCCACCTGCTCTGGGGACCTGCCCCCTGAGGGGCTCTCGCAGAGCCAGTGCCACGCCGAGAGGGTGCACCCAGGTGCGCTCCTGTTGACAGTCCCCGCGGAGCTGGCCTTCGGGTTGTTTCAGGCGAGGCACAGGACACCGAGCGCAGAAGCCTGCAGCTGGTTCTAGTCCAGTGATGGCGAGCCTTTTGAGCTTGGTGTGTCAGCATTTTGAAAAACCCTAACTTAACTCTGGTGCCGTGTCACATATAGAAATTTTTTGGTATTTGCAACCATAGTAAAACTAAGACTTGTATTTTTTATATTTATTTTATATATTTAAATGCCATTTAACAAAGAAAATTCAACCAAAAAAATGAGTTCGCGTGTCACCTTTGCCACGCATGTCATAGGTTCGCCATCACTGTTCTAGTCCCACAGGGGATCTTCCAGCCGAGGCCCCAGACATCATGAAGCAGACACAATTCATCCTGCGGTGCCCCACCCAACTTCCTGACCCACTGATTTGCAAGCACAGTCAAATGGCTGTTTTATTCTCCTAAGTTTGGAATGGTTTGTACACAGCAGCAGATAACCAAAGGATTCCTAGAAGAGTATTTTGGGGCGAATCTGAATGCCATTAATGAGCAGTTCCGCTCCTTCTACTCCCAGCCTGAATTATTCACCAACACACACACACACACACACACACACACACACACACACACACGCCCAGGATCCTCTTCTGCGTGCCCAGTACCACGTCATACAATGTGCACTTTGTGAAGACGTGCAGGGCTACCACTCGCCTCTCCTGTGTAGGCACTGAGGAAAGGTGCCTTCTCCTCTTGGGCCGTGCAGCCCTGCCCCACAGCACGCAGCCTGGAAGGCCAGTGCAGTGTTTAACCCCCTCCCAGTTCAACCACCTTCCCAGCCAGTGTCTGAACTGCACAGCTGTACACAGCGGCCCTGGAGAAGTGCAAGTTCAAGTGTCTCTCCTCAGGAATGTACATTCTCACTGATGATATAACATGCGTGTAGTTGAAGGTAGAAAGGTGTCCAATGCTAGATCATGTGATAACACCGACTTCAGAAAGAATCTTGTAGAAATAAGAAGAACCAAGGGGTTGTAGAAAAAGCCACATTGATTTGCTCTTCACATGGACTTGCTCCTCCTGTTAGGAGACAAGGGCTCTGTCCACTTAAATGGATTTTTATAGAGGAGCTCTGGGAAGGAGAGCTGGGCCAAGTCACGGCCTGCCACCAACTCACTGGATCACTTGGTGAACAGGCACCTGAGTTTTGAGGGGCTCAGTGTCCCTCACCTGGCGAATGAAGAAGTTGGTCGAATTGGTGCTTTGAAACATTTTCATTCAGGTACCTTTACAGCAGAGAGAGTATGAGGGTTTAGTCTGAAATAGCTGCCAAAAGATGGATTCAGAAACTACTTGCACGTTTTATTTGTCCGCATGGCTCTCTCCTCACTGCCTTCAGTTTTCAGGGGATAAAAAAAGCACCTTTTAAAAAAGTCTTCCCCAACCACCATATTTAAAATAGCACAGCTCCTTCCCCGCTGCCAGCTCTGTCTGTGGATTAAAGATGGCCACAGAGCCTTTGATACTCCTCCTGTTAGGAGGCAGGGGCTCTGTCCACTTAAATGTAGGCAGGTCCTGTGGTCGCTTTGAGCAATGAGCAGGGCAGATGTGGTGCTGGGACCATTTCCAGGCTCAGGCCTTAAGAGACTGGCAACGTCTACTCTCTGCTTCTTGGAACAGCTTCTCTGGGAGTCCTGGACTTGATTCCTTGAGGCCGCCATGCTGAACTGACCATGGGTAGGCGCTTCAGCCAACAGTGCCCAGGGAGTCCAGCCTGCTAGTCCCCACTGAGGCTCCAGGCGCATCAGCAATGCCATCCTGGCCTCTCAAGACTGGTCCCTCTGGCAGCTGATGTTACTGAAGAGAAGGCTGGCCCAACGGAGCCCTGCCAGGATGTCTGGCCCAGAGAATTGTGAGATAAAACAGAACAATTCATATTCCAAACCGCTCCATCTTGAAGGGGCTTGCTACATAGCAATAGATAGCACCAACCCTCAACCTACCTTATTTCCTTTCCTTCCAGTGGCGTCCTGGATCTGGCTCTTCTTGGCTTGTGAGAGCTGATTGTTAAATTTTCAGAAATTTTGTGGGCCAGTTATTAAACAAAGCTATCATTCAAAAGTGAATAATTCAACTTATAACTAAATTAATTATATTAAAAACCAAGGTGGTCCTGGCCGGGTAGCTCAGTTGGTTAGAGCGTTGTCCTTATATACCAAGGTTTTGGGTTCAATCCCCAGGCAGGGCATATACAAGAATCAACTAATGAATGCATACATAAGTGGAACAGCAAATCAATGGGTTTTCTCTCTCTCTCTCTCTCTCTCCCTCTCTCTCTTACTTTCTCTCTCTCCTTCCCTCTTTCTCTCTAAACTCAAATTTTAAAAAGCCAAAGGTAATAAGCCCTCAAAACTTATAACTTCCTAGTTCCTTTACTATGTTTTACTTTTATCTGTGCTCTTGTATCTGAATGGTGGAGCTGCCCTTCAACAGTGTACTACTGCACATCTCCTCCCACTCCTTGGTCAGTGACATCATACTGGTCGCTTGGAATTGACCACGGTGGAAGTATTTACACCACAGAAATTGTCAGATGCCTTCCAGAAAGCTGGCTGTAAACATTCACCAGGACACCACTATTTCTGTTCCTGGCCTTATAACCATCTGCTACATTAGGTGTTTATTGAGCATTTGCTTATTGTTTCCCCTTCTGTGGAATATAAGCTTCCTGAGAGAAGAACTCGCTGTATGTTCACTGTTATCTCTCCAGATCCTAGAAGAGCATCAGGCACAGAGAAGGTGTTCAAAAATATTTCTGCATGAAGGCATTCTACTTGGTAACATATGTGTGGTAAAATTCATATGTCATTGGCCATCTACCTCTTCTCTGGAGACTGCTGGCTTTGCTCTCGGCAGCTGTGTGATTTGGCCCTGCTGGCCGTGGATACCTGATTTAAGCTGGACCAGTGAGCATTCCTAAGCCATGGAGTTGAGTGAGAGAACCCAAGACAAGAGTGTGTGTGAGAGTGAGTGAGAGCACAAGCCAGCAATTGGGGTGACTGGTACTATAAAAGTTGTGAACTTGCAAGCTATTCGTGCCCATTTCCTATTCATCTTGAGGACTGAGTAGCTAAGAAAGCCCTTCTAAGAAGATGAAGCCATTTATCAGTGAGACACAGTGATCAGAGAAAGGAGACAGAAGATTCCCTGAGGTCAGCCCCTCCTGAGGTCTCATGTACTCTTGTCCTTTGGGTCTGGGAGGCTCCTTATAATACACTAGAGGCCCGGCGCACAAAATTTGTGCACTCAAATGGGTCCCTCAGCCTGGCCTGCACCCTCTCCCAGTCTGGGAGCCCTCGGGGAATGTCCGACTGCTGGCTTAGGCCCTCTCCCCCATCAGACATCCTTAGCACTGCCATGGAGGCAGGAGAGGCTCCAGCCACCACTGTTGTGCTCACCAGCCATGAGCCTGCCTCTGGCTAGAGCAGGGCTCCGCTGGGTGTCAGTGTGCATCATAGCGACTGGTTGTTCCACCATTCGGGCCAAAACCGGCTCTCCGACATCCCTCAAGGGGTCCCAGATTGTGAGAGAGTGCAGGCCAGACTGAGGGACACCTCCCCCACTCCACCTCCCCCACCCCGGTGCACAATCAGGGCCAAGGAGTGACACAGGAGGCTGGCCAGCTGGTGAGGGACTGAGGAAGGGCTCCAGGGTGTGTCCAGCCCATTGCTGGGTGTGCCAGAACCCAGCAGCAAGCTAACCTATTGGTCAGAGCATCTGCTCCCTGGTGGTCAGTGCACATCATAGTGAGCAGTTGAGCAGCCTTAGCATATCATTAGCATATTATGCTTTGATTGGTTGAACAGTTGACTGGTCACCGGATGACCGGACACTTAGCATATTAGGCTTTTATTATATAGGATTCCCCTTGTGTGTGTTCTCTAACTTAAATTTTTTTCTGTTACTTGCAACGCAAAACCTCCTAACAAACATCCCTCCATGCTTGTTTTAATATGGTCTTATAAATGACTTATCATCAGAAAAAAATAGCAAAAACGTTTTCGAGGGGTTTCTGGTAATTTGGCAGGGTGAGGCACGTTAGGTCTATAGCCTGAAAACATAGATGTGACATTTGGCTCCCACAGTTTGTCTTCTCGGTGTCACAGACTGCTGAGAATTAGGTCACAATATAACTATGGGTTCAAATAGCAAAGGTTTTCTTTTTCACTCGTTTACAATCCAGGTTAGGGCCGTGACTATGGAAAAGATGCTAAGAACTGACATGGTGCACAGCTCCGCATCAGAGGAAGTTTTGCTTAACTGCATTTCTTCTGATATGGCCAGTTTTGGGGAGAGGGAAAGTCTGATTTGAGACAGTGTCCAAGAAATACTGGCCAAAGGACTTTTTCGTGAACAAAGATGATTTAAGGTGCTAATCTTTATCTTGCCAGTTATCCTGGAATTTTTATCACAGCCGAAGGACCTCAAGGTCTCAAATGACTTGTCGTCCCCACCATTCAATACTTTATGGCTTTTCAGATGTCATTTTCCACACAATAGCAGCCGCCTTCTGTGCAGGGAAAAGGTTTACAATCCGCCTTCCACTGGGCAGGTCCCCCCCGCACCCCCACTCAATCCCCCCTCCCCACTTTGGGAGGTACTCGCATGATTGCATTGAACAGTGAATTCATTCACCCGGTCTGACTTTTTCCTCTTTGTTTTGATTTTTCTTTTCCTTGATGAAGAAACATAACCATTCGATTCCAGATCTGTATTCTGACTGCACCTTTTCTTGGGGACACCAGCCTATGTTTTTAGAAAAGAGTGTTTTCAAAGTTACTTCCCATTTCATCACCTTGTCTAAACTGGCTGGTACACGAACCCCTGGTTTGTTGTTGTTGCATATTTGTTAGATCGTTTAAAACTTCAGGGGGAAAAAGAAGTGCGCTCAGTGTCAAGCCCCTTGGCGCGGGCTCCGTCCCAGCTTCTGCTCCTTTAACTTAAAGCAGATCTGGCCGCATCAAAGCGAACGGACTGTCCTGTGCAGGGGCTGCACCTCCAGTCTCGGGGCCCTGCTTCCAGGGAGCCTTGAGCTGCTCCTCACTTGTTTTGTTTGCTTTTCATTGCACTGTTCCGAGCCAAGACGTCTCTCATTTTCGCTGCCAAACCCTCTGTTGCTTTTCCTTCGAAATCTACACAATTATTTAAAACTATGTTGAAACACTCTTAAACACACAGCCAAGTGGAGAGGGACATAACAAGGACCTGCGACTCACCGCCCCTAGGCCCTAGACTTAACAAATATTTACCTTGTGCCATAATGGCCGTAGGCCTTCCCCCCTCCCCCTTTTAAAAAGAAATCCAATATTACAAGTGGAAAGAAAGCCCCTTTTGTCGCCTCCCCTCGCCTATTCCTCTCCCTTCCTGGTGACTGGTTTTAAAATGTCACTACAAGGCTGACGGCGTCATGTCGTTATTCCTCAGGGCTTCCTCATAGAGGAGGCAACTGCGATTTAGGCCCATTTACATCTTCCAACAATACAACCCTTATTGGAAATGAGCATCCAGGTAGAGGGACTAATTGGAGTAGGGACCGTGCTGTTCTCTCCTTTGTTTCCAGGGCACGTGAGGGCCCTGAGGTACCTCCTGTCTGTCAGAACCTTCAGTGCTTTCTTATTCGCAAATTGGAGAGGGTTTTGAATTCCTCCTCTATTCCATTGGTTCACCGGTGTCCAGTTTATGCTTCAGACTTCCCCCAACCCGTGTTCCCAACCTGAAGTTATTACCCTTTTAATATAAATGAAGAATGACACCCCCGTTACAACACTGAGACTTTCTGGTACTACTTCTGTGCCAAGGGCACTGCAGAGGCAGTTTGGGAGCCAGCAAGAGGGAAGCAGCCAAGGGCTAAGTCCCTTGAAAGGGTGCCTCCCACACAGGCGGGTAAGCAGTCGTGTTTCAGTCGCAGATCTGAGCTGGCACCCGGCAGCCCAGCCCGCATGCTCCTTCCCAAGAAAGTGGGTCCCCTTTAAGATAAATGAAGAATATGAAAAAATGCAGACCACCTGCTCCACAGAGGGACCTGTCTCTGAGGTGCCAGCTGCCACCTCTCCGACTCCACAGCTACAGACTATGAAACGTGTGTAGGACACGGGAGCTAATTCTGTGCACCCCAGGTACCCCGCATTTACACAAGGAACTCTGTTTCTCGGACAAAGAAAGTGGCCCTGGCTTCAAGGGGCCTTTGTAACAAGGGACCACCTTCCCCTCCCCGCATAGCAGCCGCCTCTGGAGAAGGTCCCTTCCAGGGCCCCATCCCCTGGGCATGCGGGTGATGCTGGCCAGTGCCCGCTGTCCTGTGGGGCCAGCTCAGAGGAAATCGTGACAGTCATAGCTAACGCCCGCAGCCTGGGCCTGCGCGACCCAACGTGGTTCCGTACGCTTCCTTTCCTCCAATCCTCCTAACAGCGCTGTTAGGCAGGTGCTGTCACCCCCGAGGTCACACAGGAGGGAGTTGGAAGGGAAGCAGGGTGGCCCGGAGCCTGGGACCCAGCGGTGGTATCATCGCTGTGCTCTTTCCAGCCAGCCTTGGCCCGTTACCATAAAAACACCTTGGCAGCCAGACGGCTAATAGCTAACTGCTTAGCAAAGGCTGCATTGTCTTTGGAGCCTCACACACAGCCCTTTTAATTGCAATTGCTTCCTAATTCAGCTTCATCCATCTCCTCTCCTCCCGCACAAAAGAATCCATTGTGTGGTCTCAGGAATACGCTGGATGCTCCTTTGATAGACTTTGCATGTAAATGTCAGGAACAAGACGCATTTGATTGCATTATATCCTTTATTGACGTGCCTGCAGCCTTTTATTGTAGGTTTTTGTGACTAGAATCCCTAACAAAGGAGGCAGCGGGCCTCCAGGCTGGCAGCTCAGTGGAGAGAGGATTTACTGTCTTGGGTTCTAAAGGGACTCTGTACCCAGGACTGCTGTCCAGTCTAAGCTTTTAAAAGGGCTGGGTGTTCTCGGGAGCTGCTGCTGCTCTCTGCCTGCGAAGGTGTTATCAGGCCTGAGCGGATGCCAGGGGCAGCCCTGTCACCTTGCAGAGGGTGGGAAGTGACGGAGCTGCCTGAGGAGGGAGGCTGGGTGACAGGATCACAGGGGCATGTGCCTGTCTGCCAGGGTTGACAGAGCAGGTACCTTATCCCTCCTGCCGGCAGTGACAGGCTCAGGACCACCGTAGAATGAGGTTAATTATCCCCAACATTCTTCACTGTAATTCTGAATGAGATAATGATGAGAAATAGTACCTAGTCATTGAACTGAAAATGCCAGGGGCATCTCCTGCTGGAGAAACTAGCACTTTTCCCTATGGCATGTTTATTTCCTTCATCAGGATCTTTTTTTTCCTCTCCCAGGTTTAGTCAGTCGTTTTTTTTTCTTTTCTTTCTTTCTTCTTCTCTATGTGCCAAGCATTGTGTAAATCTCTTTACTGGTGAAATTTAATTTATCCTAATCCTTACACCACCTCCACTAGGTAACTACTATCTATAAATATAAATATAAATATAAATATAAATATACCTAACTAAGAACCAGGTACTCTGTTGCATTCTTGCACTTAATCCTCCCACTAGCCCTATGAAATTGGAATTTTATTACTTCCATTTTACAGGTGAGAGATGTCACAGAGTGGCTAAGTGCTTCCCCCGGTGGCACAGCTGGTACTCAGAGGCTCCAGGACTTGAACCCGTCAATACTGCTCGTCAGTCGTTTTTTTTTCTTTTCTTTCTTTCTTTCTTTTATTTTTTTTTTAGCAAATGGGGCCTCTGCAACTCTGTTGTGCCAAACGGAAACAGCTTCCAATGATTAAAAACTTACTAGTGGAGTCAGGCTGCAAAATGTAAGACACTGTCTCCTAAGACATTGAGCTTTCTTTCCTTAACATCCTGGCTTGGAGGTCTGTCCCTCTCCCACTTAGGATCTTCTGGGGCCTGTAGCCCTCCTGGTGGACATAGGCTTTCAATGGCCCATCAGCCTTCTCTGTTCAATGTTCCAGATCACTCAGTGCTCACACTCCCCTCTTCTGAGGAAGCCCATCTGGGACCATCCCACATCAGCTGAGGTTTCTATGGGCACTACACTTCATGAGAACAAACTGAATGTAGTTTTTGGTAACCAGTTCTCCGTTATAAAAAGTCTTGACATACAAAAATTCTCATCAGTAGAATAGAAGTCTTAGGTTGCCTAATTATATACACTACAAAAAACTAATTTGCTTTACTTTGATTTACTGTAGAGTTCCTTTGAATACTGAGCTCCCTGGTGCATTTAAAATGAGATTCAACTGATGACAAAATTGATTCACAGCTTCTCAAGAACCAAGGCATAAAGAAAGCAATTTGCTTTAAGTAGATTCTTTCATATAAATTCATATACTTCCTTTAACCTCAGAGCGCCAAAGCTAACCAGGACTAAAGGCATTTTAGGCTTCCATACATCCATGGAATCCAATTTTCTTCCCCTTCTCTTTCATTCCATTTTAAAACTGAGTATCAGGATGATAGAATATCAGTGATCAGATAATGCTTTTCAGGACTCTGCTTTCTTTAACTCTTTCAGAGAATATCTTCAGATTTTCTAGCCAATTGGAGAGTTGGATGGGAGCATAGTAGGTTCTAAATACTATCTTTCAAACACATTGCAAAGGAGCCAGAGTCACTGACTAATGCACATAAATACTGTGCAAGATAATCGATAACCCTGAGATTATGTTTCTGTGCTCCCTGAGCTCTGCAAAATGGAGTCTGACTTAAATAGCAAACCGGCTGTGATTATGGGTGTGCTTCAGATGACAATCACATGAGTGGTGGTTTTTATTTTAGATCTGAAAAGCAATCTATTCCTGCCTTTCTCACTCCTCTTTTCCTGTCAAGTAAGCATTCCCATGCTGGGGCAAGAGCATTTTCAGTTAGCTTGAATTATCACCTCGCTCATGACTTCCTTGGTAGGTTGGGTTCCTTATTTGGCCCTCAACCCTAATGTTCTACCCCCTCAATTAAGCTTCCTATTGCTGTGTGGCAAATGACCGGAAACTTAGTGCCTCAAAACAGCCTACAGTTGTGATCTCACAGTTCCATGGGTCAGGAATCTGGGCACTGCTTAGCTGGGTTCGCTATTCAGAGTCTCACAAAGCGGGAATTAAAGTATCATCTGGGCTAGGGTCCCCCCTGAGGCTTGGGGTCCTATTCCCAGTTGATGTAGTTGTTGGCAGGATTCATTTTCTTGCAGCTACAGAATTCATGGCAGCCTACTTCTGCAAAGCCAGCATCTCTGAACTCTAGATGATCTTTTAAAGGGTTTGTTTGGTTAGGTCAGGCCCACCCAAGATAATCGCCTATTTGATTAATTTGAAGTGAACTGGTTATAGACCTTAATTATATCTGAAAAACCTCTTCATTTTTGCTTTATAACATAACATAATTATGGGAGTGAAGTCCCATCAGTTTTGCCATACTCTATTGGTTAGAAGCAAATTACAGGTCCCATGGGCACTCAAGGGTGTGGGTCATTGGGGGTTATCTTAAATTGTGCCTACTATATTCTTTTTCTGGATATGAACTGGAACGAGGCTAGTGAGCACCCACTAGCCACTCTCTTATGCATTCAGGACAGTATACTGTAGATTAATGTTCAAGAAAATCATCCTATATTTACCAGGACATCATGGAGTCATATCCCAAGGTCAAAGATCTCTATTTTAAGAGTAGACCTATAAAATCTGTTCAAAACTGTTTTTAAAAATGAAATTATTTCTAAAGAATAAAAATATATCAGTGTACATAAAGAAAAACTTTAAAATTATTTAAACCTATTATCTCTCCCCCCTCCTCCCATCCCTTCTCTATATCTAAAAAAATCAATAAAAACACATCTTCAGATGAAGATTAAAAGAAAGAAAACATACTTCCTACTAGATGAGATATTCCAAAGCACAATTATAGAATTTCAAATCATCTCTGAGGATCATTTGAACTCTCCTTTCTAAGTTGTTCACTTTCTCTCTTGCTTGTATAGGAATACATTTCAAAACATTTTCATCTGTAAACTTTGTTTTCAATAATTATGACTTCATTAAGCTCCAGAAGCTGAAGTACTTGGCATTCCATTCAATAAATACTTTGATTAAATATTCCCAACTAATTTTGAATAAAATGCAGCCCAACTTTAGAAAACTTGTTTATAAAAATGTTCAGTATCATTGATGGGCACTTAGGTCAATATAGAAAACTAGAGGCCTGGTGCACAAAATTTGTGCATTTGGGAGGGGTCCCTCAGCCCAGCATGTGCCCTCTTGTGGTCCGGGAATCCTTGGGGGATGTCCGACTGATTGTGGGGAGCGGGCCTAAGCCGGCAGTTGGACATGCCTCTTGCAGTCCGGGACCCCTCACTCCTTACCGCCTGCCTGTTCACTACTTCTTACCAATTGGCTCGCTGCTCCTTAGCGCTGCCTTGAATGCGGAAGTGGCTCCCGCCACCACCACTGTGCTTGCCAACCATGATCCTGCCTTCAAAAAATATGTTCTTATTGATTTTAGAGAGAGAGCAAAGGAGAGAGAAACACCAGCAGCTGCCTCCTGAATGCCCCCTACTATGGATTGAGGCTGTAACCCAGGCATACTCTGATTATATAGGATAGTTCTTCAAAGGCTCAAGCATTTCTTTTTCTTTCTTCTTTTTAAAAAATAGGTTCTTATTGATTTTAGAGAGAGAGCAAGGAGAGAGAGACATCAGCAGCTGCCTCCTGCATGCCCCCTACTATGGATTGAGCCTGTAACCCAGGCACACTCTGGGGAATCAAACTAATGACCTCTTGGTTTGACCTCTTAGTTCATGGGACAGCATTCAACCAGCTGAGCCACACACCCTGGGG
>NW_006293784.1:4117454-4140131 GCF_000327345.1 Myotis davidii | reverse complement strand
ATTATCACCACAAAAATAATTTTATTTTCAGTGTCAAATTTTTAAATGGAGTTTTTAATGGCATTCACAATAATATCAGGTGTGAAAGAATCCTATATAATAAAAGGCTAATATGCAAATTGACCAAAGAGTGGAATGACTGGTGCTATGACATGCACTGACCACCAGGGAGCAGACGGTCAACACAGGAGCCAGGCTTATGGCTGGTGAGTGCAGCAGCGGTAGCAGGAACCTCTCCTGCCTCCTGGGCAGTCAGACATCCCCCAAGGGCTCCCGAGCTGCGAGAGGGCGCAGGCCAGGCTGAGGGAACTCCAAATGCATGAATGTCGTGCACTGGGCTTCTAGTGGACATATAAAAGCTTTATTTTGATTCCATGAATTGTAGAAGAACATTGAACCTAAGTTGCAATTAAAAGATTTTCTATTTGAAGTAAATGATGACACTAATATAAAACTGGTGGCATCGAGCTGTGATTCTATTAATGGTGACAACACATAACATCTCTTGTACTTTTTCTGTGTACACAAGGAAACGTAGAATTGAAAATATATTGAAATGTGTTTAGAAGAACGGTCTTTTGATTTAAACAAAAAGTCATGCTTCAGAGAATAATGTGTAAATGCACCTCTTGAAGCTTTAGGGGTTAACATTTCTTCTAGCACATTCTTCTTACAATAACTATTAACCATGGATGCTGATGCTTCCTTAGCAGATTTAGTCTCTGGCTTGCATGTAGTTGGTGATATCACTGTGACCCCCATGGAGAATGACAAATGTTAACAAACTTTTTGTCTGACAAGGCATTCATCATCAACTTTCTTGGACCTTTAGTACTTAACTTTTCATTAAATAAGCTCCTTCATTTCTATTGCATTCATTGCTGTCAAAAGGATTTATTGCAATATAAACACGTTATCGATAAAATAAATAGTTGTGGATTTACATTAAATGACAAAACCTCCATGTAAAGACTTCATCTGTAGCTTCGCTCACATCTGTTGCATTAGGGTGTCCCTATGTCCCATGTTTCTCCTTGACCCCAGCATCTCTCTGGCTCTGACATTGGCCAGAGCACAACTGGCTGGTATGGCAGATGGCCAGTAGGGCAACAGCTTCAAAAACTTCTCCTGCCATCCCCTAAGATGCAAAAGAGTTATTGGTCTTTGGTTCCTCTTATCTCAGTGCTCTTTGTTTTTTCAGTGTGTGCCCTGCATGCATCCATAAAGTGAGTTATGTTCACCTGGAAAGGGTCAGGAGAAGAGAGACAGAGAGTTGCTGATGGTCTTTGAGGTTTAACCACAGGTTAAAATGAGAACTCTGTCTACTGCACATGCATCTCAAATACCATGAGATACGGCATGGCAGAAGCTGGAAATGTGGTGTGGAGGTCTCCTAGGCTTACCTTAGCTCGTTACTATGTAACAATTGCTAATGATACTTCATTAAAACGTGAAATCTCCAGAAAAAAAGGCTAAAACACATGGGATGCATGACCCCTAGAAGGTGCTCAATTATGGTTTATTGAATGAAAGAATGAATGTTTAAAAGGTACTGAATTCAGAATAGATGGAAAGAGATTCAGAGAGAGGCTGGGAAGTCAACAGCTAGCTTTGGGATGAGTTCGTCTTAAACCAGGGGACATGACTGGAATCTGTCAAGAAAAGACTGATAATCTCCAAATGTGGACGAAACCTGGGTTAGAACTGTTTAGATCAGGCTGAAATGCCAAACAAGGTCTGGCTGAGTTCAGAGAATAAACCTTGGGCCACTAGTTCCATGGAGTTGGTAAACCCTGATTACATCTGGCAGGAAGGTAGCTTTGTATTATAAAGAGCTGACTAAGTATATGATATGCTGAAGACCCACTAGGCATAAGTGCTATAACTTAGAAGAAAGGCCAAGATGCTAGGCTTAAAAAGGAAAATTCTATGTTTTCTCAGAGCAAAACCGTGAAAGTTTCAAAAGTGATTCAAAGGTTCCTTGGAGGAAAACCTTCCCTTAACCCTATCGGTCAAGTTTAGCTCATGACAGGAAAGAGAGATTGCATTCTTTGCTGGGTCTAACTAACATGGGATTGTCCAACAAGGAGTTCCATTAGCCCTATGTTCACCAATCCGTGCCCTACCACCAACAATAATTTGCATCTCACTTTGGTGCCTTCATGGATGCCAGATAAAAGGCTCACCATGTACTCCATGTGCAGTGTGGGCTTCTCCATTATTCATGTGTCAACGGCACATGCTCATTTTCATGCCTGTCTTCCCTCGTAGAGTAATTGTTATTATGTAAACAATCTAATCTGAGTGCCGGTACATGTAATTTCAACTGAAGTGACAGTAATGAATCTTAAGTGTGCTGTTCCACCCACTCGCCTCTGTCCTAGGAGGGGGGCAGCGACGACGAGCCTCCCATCCTGTGGTCACATGGAGCGCAGGGGTCTTCAAGGTCTTCAGAGGAGCCAGGGGGGCTTTCTTTGAAGGGATACTTAAATTTTCAAATCAGGACCCTTTCCTTCAAGAACTTTGAGTGGAAGTTGAAATAAAACATCTAATTGGTTGTCATGGAGTAGCAGCCTATTATAAGAATTACAGATTTGTAGCATAATTTTTGATGGCTCTTTGGGACATTGTTATGGTTGGACAATGATTTCCTAAGTCTTGACTCCGAGAGCCTGTCTATTTTACCTAGTTTCACGGCTCGTCTCTGGTCGGGCATCTTTCACAGAATTGGGGCATCCTTAGCACTAAGGATGAGACCCCTGGCTGAGCCCCATATTTGGATCTTCACAAATACACTGGGGACAGAGCTGGTCCTGGAACTTGACTCAACTTCCTCATTGCAGTGCCGTTTCGCCCAGGCCATGCTCTATGGAGGCACCACCTTGACAAGCTGCAGGACACAAGAGGACCTGGGACCAACTGTTAGGAGCGAGGACAACAGGACAGTTAGAAGTGACACTACTTTGCAGCTTCACAAATGTCGGTAGCACAATGTATTCATTCACTCCACTCAATTATTTATCGAGTACTTTCTAGCAATTATTTAGTGAATACTTTCTACGGGCCAGGTACTGTTTTAGGTACTTGGGATACAGAAGTAAAGAAAACAGCCAAGATCCCTGCCCTCGAGGAAGCCACATGCTAGTGAGAGTGAAAGGAAATACACAGCACTTAGCATTCCCAGTCCTGTTCTCAACGTTGCACATGTACTAACTCACTTAATCCGCACAACTACTCTGTGAGGCAGGTATAATCATTAACCACATTTTGCAGGCAAAGAAACGAAGCAACAGGAAATCAAAACCGAGAAACTTACTCAAGGTCATGCAGCAAGTAAATCGCCAATCCAGAATCTAGCTTTGGCTACAGGGCCCTGAATCCCTGCTCTTGACCAGTACACTTGATTGCCTGATTCATGAGTGAGGTTAGAGCCAGGGTTTTTGCATTTTTATTCTGTAAGTAGCAGAACTCCTTTTAAAAATGAAATTCTAGCTCAGCCAGTGTGGTTCAGTGGTTGAGTGTTGACCTATGAACCAGGAGGCCACAGTTCAATTCCTGGTCAGGGCACATGCCCAGGTTGTGGGCTCATCCCCATAGCAGGTGTGCAGGGAGCAGCAGATCAGTGATTCTCTCTCTCCATTGATGTTTTTATATCTCTCTTCCCTGCTCTCTGCCTCTCTGAAATCAATAAAATAGATATGAAGCAAAGCAAACACAAAAAATATTTTTTAAAAATGAAATTCTATGTGGGTTACCGAGAAATAAAACAATGAAAGTTCTAGGTGCAGAGGATGGGAACGGAGGGAGAATTCAGACCGCTATTGCAGGAAGGCAGGCGCTGCATCCATAGGTGCCTGCTCCCAAACATCCTCTTGCTTCTCCGTGGCCCCCACCTCCTGAGACCCTGCACCCTGCACAGAGGCTTCAGAAAGAGCCGGAGTGAAGGTAGGGAAGACTGGAGAACACACATCTCGAGGTCAGTTTGGGGAAGGGGACTGTAGAGGGGTTGTCGTGTTAGTCCTAGAAGAACCAGCCAGGCCTTTGTGTCTGTACCCACAGTGTGTGTTGGGGCACCCTCCTATCCTTTGAGAATAGCTGATGCTATTCTGTGACTGATGGCAAAAGGTCTCACAGGGGGAGGAGGGAGTGTCTGAAGGCCTATTGAAAACATGGGGTTACGTTTCTTCCACTCCTAATTTCTTCTTCTGTCTGCTGCGTTGATCGCCTCTGGCCCTGCACTGTGGAGCCACAGACAATGCCAGAAAGAGGCCTCCCAGCGCTCAGGCGAATGGTGTACATCCACTGAGGTCATGTGTTCATGGACTTCTAAGATAGTACCGGGGAAATTGCCTTTTCATGGCACCGTTGTTTCATCGTCTTCCCAGAAAAACCTGCCCAAAGTTGCCAGGTTCTAAAAGCAGCCTCCAGGGGGCTGCCCCTGGTGCTTTGTTTCAGAAAGTCCTGGAGTGGAGCAGTGTATGAAGTCATCTCTCTAACAGCGGTTCTCAACCTGTGGGTCGTGACCCCTTCGGGGGTAGAACGACCCTTTCACAGGGGTCGCCTAAGACCATCGGAAAACACATATATAATTACATATTGTTTTTGTGATTAATCACTATGCTTTAATTATGTTCAATTTGTAACAATGAAATTGGGGGTCACCACAACATGAGGAACTGTATTAAAGGATCACGTCATTAGGAAGGTTGAGAACCACTGCTCTAAGACTTCCTCTCGCAATGACTCCCAGTCCTCAGCCAGTAGCGGAGGTTCAGAGATCACTTGCCCAGGGCAGCCTGGGGTGGCGGTGGGGGGTTGACAGGTAGCTTTTCCCCAGTTACTTTCCTAGGTTCTTTTCCACCGGCCTCTGCTTTGAATTGTTAATTTCTTCTCTGAAGATGTAGGCTAACTTTGTTAGCAGGTCTGACACTGGATGCTTGCAAAGAGCAACTAGTGCCAATTAGGTGCCAGTCACTGTTCTGGGCATGGGAGACAAAGGGGGAAAGTTCCTTTTTCTAATCTCAGGGTGCCCACAGTTTAGTGGGAAGACAGCCAGGCAAACACGTAATTACACCACGGTGTGAGATCAAATTGTCATCATCAAAGGAAGGGTGGAGTGAGAATGGATCAGAAGGAATCCTCTTCTGCCTGTGAGAAGCAGGGAAGGCTTTGGAGAGATTGTGTGTGGGGGGGGGGGAGGGAGGGTACAGGGGGTGGGGCGGTGGGGTGGGGGGAGGACAACTGAGACTTGGAATGAAAGAAAAAGCTTCCAAGGATATATGGGTCAAGTTGGAAGAAAACCATTACCAAGGTTTTGTGGCATCATGCTATGTTAAGGTACTGACTGTGTCACCAAAAGAGAGGCACCAGTTTCTGGATCCTAAATTCTCTACAATCTGGGCAGTCAAGTCATTAGTTAGACATTAGATTTATTGGGGTGATCACTTAGTTCTATAATGTCCTACCCCTGACATTAGTATCATATTGTATGTCAACTGTAATTGAAAAACAAAAAATGTAAAAATAATAAAATTTGTGTGGTTTACAATTTTTTGCTCTAGTGAAAAAATGCTATGAACTTTCTTGCTAAAAAGTGGTTAGTTAAGAATTTGATCATTGCTTCCTTTAAATCCTCACCAAAATCCCCTTGAGAATAGGTGCTTTTTAAAATGTCACTTTCCCCTATTTTCCTCCCCCCCCCCCCCCCCCCAGGGACAATGCGGTGCCTTTGCCAATTAGCACTAACTCACGGGAGCTGCATTGAATAACGAGAGAATAAAATGGGAAATAAAAGTTGGAAAGTAGCAGGGCCGGATTATGAAGAGAGCCTACATTATCAGGCTAAGGAACCTGGACTTTGCGTGGTAGCAGAAATGAGAATCTGGTGCGGACTAGAAGTTAGGAGGCCGTTCAGAGTTAGAGAGAAGGTTTAGGCCAAGCATGTCAAACTCAAAGGCTAACATGGGCCAAATAAATGAGGTTTAAGTTTATGTGGGCCGCAAAAAAACAAAAGGTTCAATATTCATAGAAACGTAGGTTTATTTCGATAGGACATGCTGAATACAAAGGGCTGAAATAAACGAGTCATCGTTAACATAAAATAATAGAACATTTTCATAAAAATTAACATTTTTTCTTGAACATTAACTTACCAGACACTGAATAACTGCACAAATTAATAAGCGTAACACAAGTAAACCTATTTTTCTTGTTCTTCTTGTTCTCCGAAAGCGAAATATTTCCTGTTGCACACACCAAACAAGGCAGTCCAAGACTAAAGACGTAGCAATCAACTGCTAAAATATTCGCTGCTAGTGTTAGTGGAGAGAAATGGTGCGCCTGCGTGTAAGCCGCTTAAGGGAAATGAATGCAACACCATGATAGTAATCAGTCATTAGCGAATGTTGTAGTTTGTTATGAATAATTATGTACAACAGGATATTGTAAAAATTAAGTTACAAAATTTTTATTAAAACGTTTCTGACATACTGTTATATTAGCTGGGTTGCAAAAATATTCGTTGTGGGCCACATGTGGCCCGCGGGCCGCGAGTTTGACATGCTTGGTTTAGGCCATCATCAGCATGCTGATAAACAATAATCAGTTGAAAGCAGCTAAATGGTAGACCTCCCAGAGAAGAGAGAACCAAAAAAGAAGAAATTCGAGCTGCAGATGGAATCTTGAGGACACCACAATTAGAGAGCAGACCTAGAAAAACCCATGTTAAAACAAAAAACAAAACCATGATCCAAGGCTTTGGTGGGACATCTTTATGTGGCTGTTAATAGCACCACCTGGTCTGGCTGCTGTGAGGATTCATTGAAATAATACGAGAAAGTGCTTAGCAGAGTGCCTGGTGCAGAGTACTTAATCAATATTACCCTGCATTAGTATTATTATTTTAAAAGAGTGATGATCCTTTTCTTGTTGCTATTGTATTTCAGGTACAAATACTAATTTTAAATTTATGCAGTGATGATTTGTTGCCAGGTAACTATGATTTTTGAATTGACAAACTCATTTCAATGTTTGCGCTTTAATTAAAATGGGTATTTCTGCGTCTTAAAATTCATTTCTGAAGGAACCCCCTACCGAGCTGCGGCATCTCAGGCACGGCAGGGGAATACTACCATTTTTTAAAAAGCCAGCTAACAATTAATGTCATAATTTTATCTTTATCCTGCTAATTATGGCTACGACAAACCCCAGTTTGTTCATATCTGTACAAACAAAGACGCCTCAACACCAAGAGGCAAGTTTGCATATTAATTACTGTTCCGCCTCTGCCCCAGTGGCTGATCGCTTCTAACAAAGAGCCCTGCCTATACAGTGACTTGTATCGTCTGCGCGACAACCTGAAGTGCAGCCCGCCAGTCTGAGCAGGCAAAGTGAGGGCAACTGTGCTCAGGAGGCATGAGGAGACCAGGAGACAGTCCACACGCCTGGCTCAAGAGATCTCTATGTGAAGAGCCATGAAGATTTCTGAGTGCATTTTAATAAAGAATAGCAGGCAACAGAGGTGGCCCTAGAGATTCTCACTCAATAAGACCATCTTTCCTTTGACGGACGGAGGTTCTTGGTGTGTGCTATACAACGTGGAAGGTGATATATATATTGTTGTCGCACGTTGAAAGGTTATGCGTGCGTTATAATTCAACTGTGCTCACAGGGCCCTGGAACCTGGAGCCTTTCGTAAGGCTCGTGAATCTACTTTCTTTCCTCAGTCCTGGCACCAACTGTGAAAAGGTCAGGGTGCTCTGCGAGGAGACACCCCACGGCCAGTCCTGTTTTCTCCTGATGGTGTGGAATGGGTTGGGACACTCTTCATGTACGGCTTGGGAAGGGAAGTCCAGTGTGTATTGGGGAATTTTAACTTCGTTGTAATTGGAGACAAAAATCACATTCGTCGATTTAAAGACACTAAGTCTGAAAGAAACTCTTTGTGCTCACGATTCAGAAAAAGCAAAAGCAGGCCTCCTTTTGAGACAAAGTCCTGCCCAACAAAACCCTTCGTGGAGGCGAGAGGAAAATCGATGGAAAAAATTGAATGCTGGCATAAGCACAATACATTATGCATGATAATCTTCGGGATGTGAAAGCCACTTACAGGCAATCATCTGCAAAAAAGCAGCGGCTGGTTTACAAGGCGACTTCAGCTTCCTGCCGTTGTGGAAGAATGTTTAGGAAGTCCAGGAGGGCAAAAACAGAGCAACTTCTCTCGGTCTTTCATCTCTGAAGTAAGAAAACAAGTCCTTTCACTCAGCGTCTCAGCCGCCACTCCTTGGGAAACTTCGCAGCAATAAAAATAATGATAGCTAACAGCCAGGGAGCGCTTTGTTCCCGGCACTTAATATGCATGTTGTCATTTAATCCTCTCGGTGAGGATGGTTGTGTTTTTTTTTATCCCCATGAAAACAGCCGAGGAGACGGACGCTCAGAGAGATTAAGAAACTTGCCCAAGATCACAATGGTAGGAAGTGGCAGAGCTGGAATCAGAACCCAGTGTGTGACCCTAGGCTACCAGGCCATGCTGCTTCTCGTTTTATGCATTAGGAAACGGTGCTTTATTTTTCTAATGCACAAGGTTTGTTGTAAGGTTGGGATTCTATTCTAGCTTTCTGAGTTCCAAAGCTCATTGTTGTTATGTTCTTTCATGCTACCTCCCCTACTTAAAATTGAGCATTAGCCCTGGCCTGTGTGGCTCAGTTGGTTGAGCATAGTCCCATACACCAAAAGGTTGCGGTTCCATTCCGGCAGGCTGGATCCTGGGTAGGAGGTCTGCAGGAGGCAGCTGATCCATTTGTGCTCACACATTGATATTTCTCTCTCTCTCTCCCCCTCTCCCTTTCTCTCTCTCTAAAAATCAATAAACTGTTCTTTAAAAAAATAATAATAATAATTGAGCATTAGATTTAAAATATCCTAGTATCTTAAAGCAGAGATCAATGAACTCTGGCCCGAGGGCCAAATCTGCCCACTACCTGTTTTTGTAAATAAAGTTTTATTGGAACACAGCTCTGCTCACTTGTTTAAGGGTTGCCTGTAGCTGCTTTTGTGTTACAGCTACAGAAATGAGTAGTTGTGGAAGGTATTGGAAGG
This sequence comes from Myotis davidii, assembly GCF_000327345.1. Classification (NCBI taxonomy): domain Eukaryota; kingdom Metazoa; phylum Chordata; class Mammalia; order Chiroptera; family Vespertilionidae; genus Myotis; species Myotis davidii. The sequence continues at coordinate 4,131,032 of NW_006293784.1, read as the reverse complement.
TCCACAAGCCTGAAATATTTACTATCTGGCTATTTACAGAAAAAGTTTGCTGACTCGTGACTCAGAGGCAACACTTCCTTTTTTCTTTTTTCTTTATTTTTAAAAATATATTTTATTGATTTTTTACAGAGAAGAAGGGAGAGGGATAGAGAGTTAGAAATATCGATGAGAGAGATCGATCAGCTGCCTCCTGCACGTCCCCTACTGGGGATGTGCCCGCAACCAGGGTACATTCCCTTGACCGGAATCGAACCCGGGACCCTTGAGTCCGCAGGCCAACGCTCTATCCACTGAGCCAAACCAGTTCGGCAACTTCCTTTTTTCTAACTAAGCTTTGGCCCAAGTCTTCAGGAGCAGTAGCTTTGAGCAAGAGTTGGTATAGTAATGACCAGCCTGGCTAACTGTGCTTATTTTAAATCTGAGAGATTGTCTGGGGCCAGGAGGAGTGGCCAGCAAACACAAGCACTGAGGCTGTGGGTAGCATGCTATTGGTCTTTGGTGCTTCCTGGAATTCCAAGAAATAAATATTTCTTCTGCATCTCCAGGACCTTGAACACTGGCCAGAGATATAGTGGGCACCTGTAGCTAATTGTTGAGTTAATAGAAATATCTTGCAATGAGTCCATGAATTCTGTCTCCAGTGCTTGACTGTTCGGATCCTCTCGCCTGCTCATTTCCTCCACCCCTGTGTACCATAACTCATTCACCTACGCAACACTTTCTGTTTCTTTAAGACTTAACTCCTGACCATTTGAGCACTCAGGAAGGTCAGGTTTGCTAGGTGGGCTAGATCACAGGTGGCTTTGGAAGAGGACTGTTGTGATCAAAACGATGCTTATGATATGCAAAACAACCTGTAGGGGGGAGAGACTAGAGGCGAGGGGACCAATTAGGAATCTATTTGAGGTGATAATTGTATGGACCAGGGCAATGAAAATAGAGAGAAAGGGACAAACTAGAGAGATACAAAAAGAAGTTCAGGAATTTCATACGTTAGTGATCTGAGGAATGAAGAGGAGGTAAGAGTAATAGAACGAGAATTTTAGTGTTAGGACTAGTAGATTGTGTTGTCATTGACAAAAAAAAAGGATACTTTGGAAACAGAAGTAGGGTAAAGGGACGAGCAGAAGTGAAAGGTATTTGGAAATAATATTGGGAATATCCTTGTGATATGTTAGTGGCCTAGATGGAGTAGGACATGTGGCATTAATGTCAATTTCGTGGTGAGGACTAGAGATTTTGACCTAATAAGAATTGACAAAGTGACTTGTTCATTCATTCACTCAACAAATATGTATTTCAGCAAGCAGTGTGTCAGGCACAGTTCTAGGCCCTTGGGATTATCAGTGAACAAAACAAAGACCCCTGCTTTTGTGGAGCATGCATGCATTCGAGCAATAGAGACAGGCCATAAATAATGAACACAATAAATAAGCAAACTGCAGAGTGTAGTAAGGTGTTAAGCGCAATGGAAAAAAGACAAAGTAAGGCAGGTAAGGTGGCTGGAGGCTTGATGCCCAGGTGAGGGCCTTTGTAACTTTAAAGCTGATCCCAGACGACACCTAGAGCTTTTTCCCTTTGATCCCTCGTTTGTTTTCAACTTCTGACTAAGGTGACAGAAGAAGAATTGTAGGGCATTGGCTACTGTATGATATTTTTAATATAAAGATCCTTCTATATGCCACATCTGGAGGCAATTTGGAAAAAAAGGGGGGACTTCTCCTGGTTCCCGTTTCCTGAATGAGCAGCAGCACCGCGATGAAATTCAGATGAGTTGAGGCTGATAATTTTGAGCAATTTAAATGTCGTTGCCTTTGCCAGAAGGAAGAGCTTTGTTTATAAACAGCTGGGTCAATAGGAAATGTAGCTTCACTATTCACACTCTTCTGATAGGCTCCCAGTCAGAACACAAAGGGCAGAGGGATACACAGAGGAATGAAACATAATCACCTAGCTGTGGGGTTTTGTTCTTTGTGAGGGCATGGGGGGACTGTAGGGGGGAGGGAGGTAAAGAGCTACTTTTATTCTTTCTTGGATGAGATGATGGACTTTTTGGTAGAGATCAGGATTCAGGCAGTTATCTCGTGATCGCTTGGAACGTCGACCCTGCGTGTCTGCATCCTTACCCTTTCGGGTTATTAATGATGAAAGTCCTTGCTGGAGCCTGAGCCAGTTTGGCTCGGTGGATAGAGCGTCCACCTGTGAACTGAAGGGTCCCAGGTTTGATTCTGGTCAAGGGCACATGCCCGGATTGCAGGCTCGATCCCCAGTGTGGAGGCGTGCAGGAAGCAGCTGATCAATGATTCTTTCTCATCATTGATGTTTCTCTCTCCCTCTCCCTTCTTCTCTGAAATCAATAAAAATATATTTAAAAAAATATTTTTTAAATTTTAATAAATTTATTTTAAAAAATAAAGTCCCTACTGGGATCACACACTAAACAGCTCTCAGGTTTCTGAGTTTCTTCTACAGGGGCTGGTGTGTCAATGACCCCCTTTAATTTCCTTTGCCCCCCATTGCCACGCTGCTTATTGAGGGTCCTCAGAAGAAGGGGTATATTTAAAGAGGAAAGAGGAAGAAGAGAGAGGGGTGATGCGGTTTGGACAATGTCAGCAGACACATTTGATGCACAAGAGTGGTAGGCATTGTAATCCTAAAATAGCCTCAGAGAAACTTCACTCTTTGATGTGGAAATGAGCTAAAAGTGGAAGAAAAGGTGTGCGTGTAAGGGCTTTTTTTTTTCCTGTGTTGCTTTTTCTAAGCCAGTGTAATCCACCAGGTGCATGGCAGGCTGGACGCATAAAGGATGCCCGTGGTGCAGCAGAACCAGGTCCTCCGCCTCCCTCTGTGCTGACGGACGCAGCTGCGGCCACAGCAGCAGGCAGTTGGCTTCCTGGGAAAAGTCTGGGAAGAGCCTTGGGCCAGTTAGGATATTTGGGTTTGCCAGGTACATGTTCAGTAAGACAGAAGGGTGTGGGATTGAAACAGTTTTGTGGGGTTTTTTTTGTGGTGGTTGTTAATCCTCACGCCTGGATATTTTTTTTCCAATTGATTTTTTTTTTTTAGAGGTAATGGGAGGGGGAGAGACAGAGAGAATCACTGATGTTGAGAGAGACACATGTATTGGTTGCTTCCTGCATGTGCCCTGACCAGAAATTGAATCTGATACCCTCAGCCCTCAGGGGCCAACGCTCTAACCACTGAGAAAACCGGCCAGGGCTTAAACAGTTTTTATTTTTTTTTAAAACATCAATTTATTGTTCCACTCATTTATGCATTCATTGGTTGCTTCACTTATTTATGCATTCATTAGTTGACTCTTGTATGTGCCCTGAACCCACAACCTTGGAGTATTGGGACAACACTCTAAGCAACTGAGCTACCCGGCCAGAGCTTCAACAGTTTTTAATGTAAATCTTTTTGTGCTCAGAGAAATGGCCTCACATGTACCCATCTTAGAAAAGGAACCATTTTAGTTAGGAGAGCCCTCACCAAAGTAAGATCCTTAGTGGAAATAGAATTCGTTTAATATAATGTTAGCAATTTGTACCCCTCGCCCCTACCCGATTCAACAAACATTTATTAAACTCCTTGTGGGTGCTTAGGATTCTGTGAGGTGCTTGGGACCGTCAGAGAATAAACCCAAAATTAACAATTCAAAATGAAACCATTGTTTAAGAATCTACTTAGGAATTCCATTACTAGGAGCAATGAGCAAATATGAACCCCAAATTAGTGATGCCCCCTGCCAATTCCTCATCCTCATATGCACACACAGATGTGCTCAGGTAGAAATGCCTTCAGCAAATGCCTAAAAATACCCCGGGCTTTTTACACAGGGCCAGTTGGCTAAGCTACCCCATGGTGTCGCCTCATTGATGAAATGCTGATTAAGCTATTTGTGCTCCATAATGAGCCAAGGGGTCCTTCTCTGTTTCTTGTCAACTTCAAACAGGCTGGGCAGTCTGAGTTTGTTTTAACTTTCCTGATTCCCGAATGCCTTTTGGCTTTATCAGACTTAATCCTTATCTTTTCAGAAATGGAACCGTTTCTCTTTTTCCTGTTTCCTCATATTTTCCTAAAAGATGTTTCTGCAAATGGAACAGACAGGAAAAGCACCCAATTTTGGTTTGTTTCAAACGGCCTATTTATAGAATTTTCCAAAGTCAGCCTTGTTGGTGTCATATACAGGGGATTCCATCTCAATCTACCTTGAAAGGCCACGGAATTCAGCAAGCCTTTTGAGCATTTTGTGAGTGTCTGCTTTGTAGCTGGCTTTGTTCTGAGGGAGTTAGAGGCGAAGCAGGATTAGTCCTTGCCCTTGAGGAGTTTAAAATCTAATTGAACAAGAGAGGCAGCAGTGGTTAATCAAAGAATTTACTTCTGAGTTTTTGAGATCACTGGCTTCAGTGTGTCTATGTATAATGGCCAAAAGGGTCCATTAGTTTTAGTCTATGTAACATAGTAGATGTGGTTGTTCATGAAAAAACATCTCTCTAAAGCAGTGTTTCTCAACCTTGGCTGCACATTAGAATCACCTGGGAATCTTTTTAAAATCCTGATTTCTGGGCCTCATCCTCTGGAAATTCTGTTTCTTTGTTATGGGGTGAGGCCACAACCTTAGTAACAAAGAAACAGAATTTCCGGAGGATGAGGCCCAGAAATCAGGATTTTAAAAAGATTCCCAGGTGATTCTAATGTGCAGCCAAGGTTGAGAAACACTGCTCTAAAGCAAATCAAGGGAACCCAATGTAGACGTTGGGGATGCTTTAACTAATTTTCCAGCTAATTTGGTTTACCAAGTTCTTTTCCTAATTGTGTTCTGGTTCCGGTCTCTATGACTCTGAACATAAGCACTCAGTCCTGCCACGTACCCTGAAGAGGTAAAGCTGCATCGGGCGTGAGTCCAGCGCTCAAGGAGCTCACTGCTAACCTCAGTAGGTGAGATAGTGAAGGGGGAAATAAGACATCTGGGGGGCTAGCTATCTGAACCTGTGCCAGAAACCTGCCTGCCGACGTACACTCTTGCTTGTGATAAACTTCATTCTTATCAAACTCCATTCTTATCTGTGATGCCTGTCCTGCCTTGCAGAACCCGTTTCCGGGAATACTCCCATTTTACAGAGGCCACAAGCCATGAACCATATACAATCCCCGGAGGGGCTGGTGCCAGTGCTGGAAGGCCTCTGGGTGTAATCTCACTTCCCCCATCCCACTGACCCATATCTGGGAGACAAAGGAACTGAGAGTAGAAAGGGAAAGCTTCGTCCATATTCATCACTCAGGATTTGGAGACTGACTCCCCTGAATCATGGCACAAGTGCAGTCTGCAATAAAGGCAACTTTTCTGAATATTCTCTGAGTGCGCAGCTGATTAATTCTCCTGCACTGCCTGGCAGCTTATCTGCAACAATAGGACAAAAGGGAGAAATCATTGTTGCACAAGAACAGCCAGAACCATAAGACCAGTAACTGGGGTCGTGTCCTGAGAGGCTGGGAGAATCACTTCACTGCTTTTTTTCAGGATAACTTCATCTACCGACATCATGATATACTGGAGGGATTATAAGAAATGCTTTGTGCCCTTTGGATGAGAAGTGTATTCTGTAAGGTTCATCAAAATTTTGGGGATAAATTTACAAAAAAATTGGAAATGATGATAATAATAACATCTAGCCTTTGTTGAGTGCTTATTGTATGCTTAGCACTCAACTAATGATAGGAATACAGCTCTAATCTGCAACTTTTATATCTGCTGGTCCCCCCAAATTGTCAAAATATTCATTTCTAAATGGGGCTTGCTTATAATCCTATATAATAAAAGGCTAATATGCAAATCGACCGAATGACCAGTTGCTATGACATGCACTGACCACAAGGGGGCAGACACTCAACACAGGAGCTGCCCACTGGTGGTCAGTGTGCTCCCACAGGGGGAGCACTGCTCAGCCAGAAGTCAGGCTGATAGCTGGCAAGCGCAACAGTGGTGGCAGGAGCCTCTCCTGCCTCCAAGACAGCACTAAGGATGCCCGACTGATGGCTTAGGCCCCATGTAGGGAGCAGACCTAAGCTGTCAGTTGGACATCCCCCCAGGTGTCCCAAACTGCATTGGGCCTCTAGTTGTTTAATAATTGTTAACCTGAGTGATTGGTTCATGGAAATTCATTATACCATTTTCTCAACTTTTGTGTTTCGAAATTTTTCATCATAAGAGGCTTTGAAAAAAGGAAAGGGACTAAATAAATTTCATTAACATAAATAACCCCTCAGATAAAAGATGAAGGAAAATAAAGCATTTATCTCCTAGTATTAACTATGTGACATATCCTCCACATTCACTAGGACTTTTTCAAGGAATTGAGCAAAACCTTATGCTCTTTCCAACACATCCATTACTCTATTGGTCAATATGGTTTTCGTTTTTATTCTTATAGAGGCCCGGTGCACGAATTCATGCACTAGTGGGGTCCCTCGGCCTGGTCTGTGGGATTGGGCTGAGACCAGCCCTCCGACATCCCCTGAGGGGTCCCGGATTGCAAGAGGGCACAGGCCAGGCCGAGGGACACCACCAGTGCACTATCAAGGCTGGGGAGGGACGCAGGAGGTTGGCCAGCTGGGGAGGGACCATGGGAGGGCTCCAGGGTGTGTCCAGCCCATCTCGCTCAGTCCCTATCGGCTGGACCCCAGCAGCAAGCTAACTACTGGTCAGAGCGTCTGCCCCCTGGTGGTCAGTGCACGTCATAGCTATTGGTCAACTGTCTGCCCCCTGGTAGTCAGTGCACATCATCGCGAGGGGTTGAGCAACGTTAGCATATCATTAGCATATTACCCTTTGATTGGTTGAACGGATGACTGGATGACCGGACACTTAGCATATTAGACTTTTATTATATAGGATTGTTTTGAGAGAGGGAGAGAAACATTGATTTGTTGTTCCATTTATCTATGTATTCATTGGTTGCTCCTTGTATGTGCCCTGACTGGGAATCGAACCTGCAGCCTTGGCATATCAGGATAATGCTGTAATCAACTGAGCTACCCAGGCAGGGCAGGCCCATCTGGTTTCTAAGGGCAGGATCCTTGTGTTTCATATTGGCAGTCGGCAATGCCAGTGGGTGAAACCACCAATGCTACTCCTCAATAGTGTCTCAGGCCTACTTATAGTTCAAAACCCACTAAAGTATTCTGAAAACAATACTCTATGTGTGCTGTAGACAAAATTTCAAAGTAATATATGAAAACTGTCAAAGCAATGGCTAATGATAATTTTTGCCTTGTAGGAGTGTCCTTAAATGTCCATTCTCTGAGGGGGTGTGCACATGCATGTATAACATTTGGGACTTTGGGGTAACCAACATTTATTTCCGGATATTTCACAACCTCTCTCTAAGATTAGATATAAGCCCCGTTTTACAAATGAGAAAAACAAGGCTGAGAGAAGTCAGAGTTCACAATGCCCATCAATCTGTGAAGGTGAGCACCAGGGGCCTGGAGGACGGTGCCGTGAGTTCAAATCCAGGCTGGCTTGACCCCAAATGTATATCCTCTCATCACGTTTTGAAAATGCAGTGTTAGAATTGGATTTTTTTTCCTTCTGTGGAAACAGCTTCTATTACAGGCAAGATTGAGTCAACCACATGCTCCACAGAGCCTGGTGGGGGAAGAGTTGGGTGAACAACATGGCAGCTTCTTTATCATGAAGCAACACTCCCTCGACTCTGTTTGAATTCAGTCTGCACACCAAACTGAACAGAAGGGAATTGTCCCATCTGTTGACGAAACCGTCCTCCCTGACTTCAAAGAACCCCCACCTTGGAGGGAGAGCCCCCCGGGGTGCAGAGGGAGATGGAGATGGAGGCCCTGGCTGGGCACACAGCCTCTGCCTGTCATCCCAGCTGACTTCTCTTTGAATCCAAGGCTCTTCACCACCCAACCCCCAGCCTTCGCCGCCCAAACATACCCAAGGCCCAAATCCTGTTTGAAGTGGATGTGCTACTCTTCACACGGCCTGCTGCGGAGGCCCCGGGATTAGAGGAAGGCTCCCCGAGGGGCCCGGCCACCTAGGCCTCCGCCAGCAGCGCGCTTTCAGCCGCTCCCTGGGTGATAATGGCATTGGGGCTTTTCCACAGGGAGGCCTGGGCCGCCCCAGGGATCTTAATTAAAGTGACTTTGTGGGTCTTGGGGGGCAAACACAGGCCCAGAACTATGTGTGGGAACCTGTTTTGAGTTCTGGTTCTGCCTCTCGCATCCTGGAAGAGGTTCGGTTCACAGGAGCAAAGGAAATGGAAGAGCTGGACCAGCTGTCTACATCCTAAAGCAGAAGCCGCTGCTTTCATGCTAATCACTATGTTAAAAACATCACCTCGGTCATGTCTCCGTTGGTGTAGAAATGATCAGTAAACTATATTGCAAATGGCTCATAGGATCATGGGTTGGAGTGACGCGTTCTCTTTCTCCTTTCTGAGAGTATTCTGAGGAAGAAATTTAGAAATAGATTTGTAAGGTGATTAGTTGTCTTAAGTTTAATTACATATCCTAGTGACTACCTCTCAATGACTTAAATGAAAATGTTGAATTATTTTGCTATGGGGCAAGTATTTCCTTATAGGTATTTCAATTGTAGCTTTAAGGAGGAAAAATATTGTTTTTGAAGGACAATAAAAAGTAAAATATAAGATTCCTTTCCTTGGAAAAAAAACATAAGTTTTATAAAGGTCATTAATTTTTTAAAAAATATATATTTTTATTAATTTCAGAGAGGGAGGGAGAGGGGGAGAGAGATAGAAACATCCATGATGAGGGAGAATCATTGACTGGGGACCGAGCCTGCAAACCAGGCATGTGTCCTTAACCAGAACCGAACCTGGGACTCTCCAGTCTGCAGGCCGATGCTCTATCCACTGAGTCAGTTCAGCTAGGGCAAGGTCATTAATTTTTGTATGTGTAATTTCATTTGATTATAATTTTTAGGTATAATCACAGAATATATCTGCTTTTAAAATATTATTTTGCAAAATGTAGTAGTTGTTTCTTAATCTGGAATTACATACACACACACACACACACACACACACACACACCGAGTGGCCAGATTATTATGACCACCCCATCAGTACTTGGTTGGGCCACCGTTTGCCTTCAATACTGCGGCGATTCTTCTTGGTATTGACTCATAATAATAATAATCTGGCCATTCAGTGTATACAACATATATGTATGTGTTATTTAATTAGTGCCAGTTTACTGCCGAGACCCTCATGAAGGTAGGGACTGTGTCTGATTTGTTCACCGTTGTATCCCCAGTTCCTGGCATGTATTAGGTAGATATTCAAATACCTGCTGAATAAATGACTAGTCAAAGTAATGTGATATCATGATGATGGTATATACTTGTTTTTATACTATAAGAAGGCCCACTTAAAAAAATTTTTCTTATTAAGATACTCAGGTTATAAATTTAGATTTTGTTATTTTGAGAAATCACTAATATTTGTCTACAAAGACATACGATTGAACATGTTCTCTGTATTATCCAAGCCGATGTGCCACGGTTTGCCAGTGCATGGGACTGAGAGTTTCAGATAACTGGGGACCAGTAAGGGCAACATGTTTACAGGGGCCACTTGTCTTGGAGACACTTTTACATTTTGCCTGGGGATGAAGTAGCATGAACTGTTTCTTGGTGTTCCAGGCATGGAGTTCTAGGGTATTTGCAGTCTGTATGCTGCCCCTTCCATCTGTAAAGATGACCAGCAGAAGTGGCAGAGCGGAGTGACTGAAGTCCGAGGTTGGTGGGGGCATCAGGAATTAAGACCATGAAGAATGCAGGCCACTCCCAGCCAGATGTGAGTGTCTGGACCTCATGGTGTGCTCCTTGAGCGAGCCTGAGCTTCCTGAAGAACTGAGCCCCAAACTTCACGGAATCACCCTGTGCGTCTTCAACAGAAACCTGGTGACAGGGAACCTCTTTAACAACCTTAAAACAGCTAAAAGAGAACCTCTCCTTCTAGGAATAAGGAGTGTTTGGTTGTGCAGGCGTCAGCGAGAGTGGAAGGAGCCGTTTAATACACAGCCTTGCAAACAAGACGGGCATTGTCCGAAGTTTGCTGTTTCTGCTGCCAGCCCCTTCTTCCCCTCTGCCCTCAAAAGATTTGTAAAGTGGTCAGGGCCATGATGTTGCCCAGTCTTGTTACCAACTTTCCTTTTTCTTGATCTTTTGTTTCAATGTCTGCTTTCTTTCCCCTATGTGTGCTCTCAGAAGCGGGATTGTGGGGTCAAGCTATAATTAGTTTATATATGATGTTTAATTCACTGTGGCTCTTCTGGCATTAGATTCAAATGGGCTTTGATGTCTGGCTGGAGCTTTGATCCCAGACCCTCAAATGGTGGTCATCACCCCAACTCAAAGGATTGTCCTTTATTTTTTCCCCTCCTATTTGGAGACAGCTTTTCCCAATTACATCATTTGTGTTTGTTTGGCCATAAAAGCTGCAAGGCATCATTTCGTTGCTTTGCTCTATGGCAAAACGTGCAATTGACTGCAATAGAATGTTCACTGCTGGAGAAGGCATCTGAAGAATGATACTCGGACTTGGTTGGGGATGCTGTTGGGAGCTGTTCGGCCCAAAGGCAAACAGTCAGGCTGTATGATCCGAAGGTTCCTTTCCTGGCTCTGCCCAGGACATATCCTTAAGCATAAGCTACACCACTGTGATACGTCCAGTCAAGACCCTTTTTCATGCTGACCACTTTATCGTACTCTCCAGATCAGTGGGGGAGAGGGCAGATCCACCCCATCCTTAGTGCTACCCCATCTGAGTGTGGATTGGCAGTTTTTCTGAGAAGACAGAGGTGGGGCAAAGGGAGGGGTGAGCCAAAGAATTGACGAGGGCTGAGCCATACCAGAAAGGAGATACCAAAGTAGCCTTAAGGAAGAAGCACAGCAACTGCTTTAAAAAGAAACAGCAGGAAAAATCAGAACAGTAGAGAAAAGTGAGACCCTGTTGGCAACAGAAAGGGGCAGTGAGCAGCGAGTGGGTGATTCTTTCCTCTGCCTTCCAATACCTGCTGCCCAAACAAAGGCCCAGAGGGAAGAAAAGCCAGAGAACTAGGCTGGAGAGGAGAAAATTTGGCTGTTGGGTTAAGAAGAGAACAGGGGCAACCCAACCAGTCACACTTCATCTGACGACATTGGGAGTTTTCCTGGAAAAACAATTAGAGCATTGAGCTCCTCGCCTCTACTTCATTTGACAGCCTGAGTTTGTTTTAATTGGCGTGTGAATGAACAGCATTATTTATTAATGTGTAATGGATACTGTGGAAAGCATAACCTTTTTTCCTATTTGTGGCCATTTTATTGGCAGAGCCATTTGAATACATTAATTTTAATATTTAAACTTGTTGGGAACACTTTTTCATGGAGATGTACAAGCTGTTATGGCAAATGGTTTGCTTTGGACTAATGAGCCAACTCAAAAGTGGCATTTGGTGAGGAGAGGGGTGGGAAGGTGGGCAGTTTTGGAGAAATAGCAACTTGTCTGCTTTAACAAGATTTATTAGTAGTGTGCAAAAACATGTTTCAGCTCCCCCTCCCCCAACTATATAAATATAGTTGTCCATGTGTGATATAACACAGGCCACAATAATAGACTCCACCCAGCCAGAAGGAATCTGACTCAGAACTAGAAAGCAAGAAGCTTGCCTAGAAATGAATAGATTGAGACAATGAATGACAGAGGACACGGATGAGTGGCATTTGGCCAACGGGACCAGTCATTATTTCCTAGTGCCTCACTAAAATTCGGGAGAAAAATTTAGTTCCTGTATTTTCAAGTACAGTGCTTGGCATACACCATAGAGCATAGAGCATAGGTGACCTGAATAAAATGGGTTTTGTTTTCAAAGCTGATGAACACCTGAACACAATTCCATTTTTAGTTCTAACATATGATCTTGTTAATTATGATCACGGTTGTAATTATAGTTCCTCTTATGCCTGTGAGGGGCAGCCATAGGGAGGTGGTTGAGGAATGGCAAGGGAACTCTTTTTTTTGTTTGTTTTTTGGTAAATGTCAACTTGATTCTATTTATCTCAGGGATTAAAAGGGTACTACTAAGTTAGTTAGAAAGTACTTGAATAAAAAGACAATGTGCAGCCTGGCTGGTGTGGCTCAGTTGGTTGAGAGTGGTTCCATGCACCAAGAGGTTGCTGGTTCAATTTCCAGTGAGGGCACATGCCCAGGTTGCAGGTTCAATCCCCAGTAGGGGGCATGCAGGAGGCAACCGATAGGTATTTTTCTCTCATCAATTTTTCTCTCTCCCCCTTATCTTTTTCTCTCTCTCTCTCAAATCAATAAAAACATATTTTTCTTTAAAAAACCCGACATTTTCTTGAGTCTCTCTCTAGTAATCATCAGTTGAATGCTTGCAAGGCATTGTCCTGAGAACAGTAGTACAAAACGAGTATTAAGACAGTCCCTGGCCGAAACCGGTTTGGCTCAGTGGATAGAGCAACGGCCTGCGGACTGAGAGGTCCCGGGTTCGATTCCGGTCAAGGGCATGTACCTTGGTTGCGGGCACATCCCCAGTGGGGAGTGTGCAGGAGGCAGCTGGTCAATGCACTCCTTAACACACTTTGCCTGAACTTCAGCAAATTGTGACGTGCTGGATTCAGTTTCTGAGGCTCTTGGATGTCCTGTTTTTTAAAATAGATATGGTGCTTTCCACAGACAAGTGGCATTTCCAGACCCCTATCCTACTGAAATTCCTCACGACCCCGTCTCGGGCAGAGATGACCATACCGCAAATGCTACTGGACGGGGAAAATTTATAGTCCCTCTGGAGGGGAAAAAAAAAGAAAAAGCTAGAACTCATATAAGCCTTACTATGTGCCCGCCACGTTGTAAACGCACCCCACACCCCCGATGTATATTATACCATACTATATTTTATTATAATTCTTCCAACAGGCAGATTCTGTTAGTAGCTCATTTAACCGTTAGGGAAACAGAGGCACAAAGAGGTGAAGCAACTTGCCTGCCCACCTGGTTATTGGCAGGAAACAGGATTCAAATTTCGGCAGTCTGGTTTCGGAGTCAGAGCTCCCCTGAGCGCAGACTAAATAACAATAAAAAACTCACACCCCAACCGGAGCGCGCAGGCGCGCGCGCAGACACCCGGAGCTTGTGAAAGAACTGATGCCGCCGCTCGCTAGACAGCGGTGTGCTCCCGCGTAACTCTGAACGCCGTCCACAGGAAAACCCACCCGGCCGCGAAGCGCAGAGCTGAACAGTTTGAGAACACGGCCCTGTGCTTGGGAGTGCTTGCCGCACGGAGTGGAGGACAAAACCAGCCCCCCGGAGAGTGACACTGAACGCACCCGGGACCTCGCCTGGCGAGGCGATGGAGACCTGACGCGGCCCGGGAGGAGACCGGGGCGTGCGGGGAAGGGGCTAAGATGGTGCACACGCAGCGACTCGGTGGAGTTTCACCAAGTTCTCCGGGGAGCCCAACCGCGGCGTCCCTCCGGGGACCCCGCTGCGAGGCCGGCGGCAACAGGAGGCTGGGCTCGGGGCGCTC
>NW_006293784.1:4113134-4116687 GCF_000327345.1 Myotis davidii | reverse complement strand
CGCGGTCCCCGGGACCCCCACCCTCCTTGACCCCCGTGCCTGCCTGCGCCCTGCTTGGTGCCAGGTGAGGGGCTGGCGACCCCGCGCCATCTGCGGGGTAGGGGTGGCCTCTCTCCCTTCGGGGCTCTTGGAGTGGCCTGGATGTAACCTTTCCTCTCTCTGGTTAGACGAGTGAATGCACGCTCCCTCCCGGAAGGTTTGCAAAGCCCTCCTTTAAAATGCCATCTCCCCTGGAGGCCTTCTTAGCTTCAGGTCCTCCCACCGAGAGCGGACAAAAGCCGAGGAGGGGGCCTGTGGCGTGGCTAACTGTCCGAGGCTGAATTTTACGATTACACGGAAGCGCACGTAGGAGCCCTGCCCCTCCCAGGCTCTCTTCAGCATGCCAGCTTTTGCTGGGGCTGCTGCTTAATTTCAAATAGAAGCCCTTTGTACCAGGCAGCTAAAGCAGGCGCAACGGATGGAAATTTGGCTGGGAAGAGTGCCCCTCCTCTTACATTTTATACGTACTGCGGGCCGTGACTGGTGGTGGAGGTGGGAGAGGAGAGAACCTGCTCTCAGGGAGCATTTATGTTATTGGAGTCCTGCCAGCGCCTCCGTCATTCTATGTCATCTTCATTAATGGGTAAGAAAAAGAACTTTGGCGCTTAATGTATCGGTGAACAGCTTTTGACCCCGCCTCGGAATGATGGCGGCAGCTTTGTTTCAGAGACCTCAAAAATGTAGTTTTGAAAGCAGCAGCAGGAAAAAAAAATCCTTATCTGACCATGTGATACGATCTGAAACTAGACACATGCCAGATAATGTCCCCTCTGCAGAGAGGAACGCGGCGATGCCGTGTGGTTGTCTTGTATTATCTCTTTTTAGATAATTTCTCTCTTTCTTGAGCCTCAAAGTGCTCTTACTCCTTAGGTTCTTTTTTTTTTTTTTTTTTTTTTTTTTTCCTGAAAAACTCATCCTAGCAGACTAGCATATGGTTTATACCAACGCTTTTTAAGTCAAAGGGCACACAGAGGAGTAGCCATTCACGAATCTATTTTGTAAGGACGTATGCAGATCATGGTTCGGGTAACACCTCTCTTTTGGCATTTTACTGTGTTTCGCTGGGATTAGACCAGGTATTTGGGTGTAACATGGATTTGAGCCAGTGCTTGCCGGCGATGCCTGGTCGCCGACATGTCACGCATTGTCTCGTACAATAGCACCTTTTTGTCTTTATGAATCTCGGGATTGTGAGGGGCACATTCCCGTGGTCCCCGGAGGGGAGCAAGGCCGCAGCGTGTCGGGAGAATTCCAGTCCAGTCAGTGTTTGCGGCACTATTTTCATTTGTAGACTTGGCATTTGTGATTTGAACCAGATGCCTTTTGAGTGTGTTTTTTCACCCCCTTTTCCAGCATAGGAAGCGCTAGGTGGCGGTGTGAGTTAGCGCTGCGGATGTGTCACCTTTGGAAACCCGAGTTGAGTTCAAATCTGGTGGACCTTCTTCCCTCGAGGGTTTTGAATTCTGCCAGCTCACATTTTACTTGGCACTGGCTATTCGTATTAGTTTCTCACTTTCAAAGGCCCCCAGACTGATTAAACTCCACAAAGCAACTAATAGAAAACAAAGCTCTGCAGGACATTTGGCCAGAAAGTCTCACCTAAGCAAGATAGGCAATCTGTTACCCTCCGACTTCAAATTAAAGCATCGACTGTGAGGTAGTTTTGTCAAATATGGGCGACACGCAGAAGATTTTATAAGACCTCAGTGCATTTTTTTCATTCTTCCCTAACTTGGTATATAGTAGTTGAAAGTAAGAGCAAGTATTGTTTTTATGAAGAAACTTCGTATCACTATCCAGTGTGAGAACGTGGAATTAGACATAGGCCTTGAAGTTTTCCTTTATTTCAGGTCATTCAGTAAAGTTTAGTTTTGGAAGATTTAGTGAACTCTCTCAGTGGTCATTGGAAGGCTTAGAGCAGCAGCCTTTCTGGTTCCTTGTCACCAGAATGTGTTCATTTTCCCTTTCTCCATTTCTACCTAACCAGAATTGTTTGAGGAGAAGAGATGCTGGTTTGTTGAATCAGTTGCAAGAACTTGACAAGCAGATAAGTGACCTGAGACTCGATGTAGAAAAGACATCTGAAGAGCACCTGGAGACAGACAGCCGGCCCAGCTCAGGTGAGTGTGTGAGCACAACCAAATGGCAATGGAGTGTGTTTCCAGTGCAGAGAGAATAAAAAGGTCGTCTGCCTGCCATTCAGTCGTAGGAGAGGGAACTAAAACCAGACTACAACATTTTTAATAATGAGATTGATCTGACTGGAGTCCCCTGAGTTTAAAAAGAAAAGGTTCTATTCAAATTTCTGGAAGAGAGGTCCTCCTTTGAAATTTGAGAAAGTCAGAACTGGGCTAGAAAATTAGTCACACTTCAACTTCCTGAGACCACTTTGAAAGTTTTTTTTTTTTCTTTTAAACCATTTGGCTCCTTAAATAGATTTGTTTTCTCTTCAAGTTACTCTTTCTGAAACGCTCATGATAATGTTGGGGCTGTGATAGATCTAAGTCTCTTTCCTTGCACATCTTTAAAGGTTGGGTCAAGGGTGATCAATTTGACTTGTGAGAGTAACTTTGAAATGTATCCATCGTTAGGAGCTCTTTGGTTTTTCTAAGGATTGCTTGAAATAAAACCATAAAATCAGGACACTGAGTCCAGCGAGCCAAAATTGCCCCCTCCCCCCAAGTCTCCCAATCTTACCTTTTCTCGAAGATTATCTTTTTTTCCTTTTAAGCACAAATGTGTATTATGGCATGACCCGATCCTAATTCCAAATGATGTCTTTCTTTGTAGGGTTTTATGAGCTGAGTGATGGGGCTTCAGGATCCCTTTCCAATTCCTCTAACTCGGTCTTCAGTGAGTGTTTATCCAGTTGTCATTCCAGCACCTGCTTTTGCAGCCCCTTGGAGGCAACCTTGACTATCTCAGATAGTTGCCCCAAATCTGCAGGTAAGCCTTTTTAGAATTAATACACTTTTTTTTTTTTTAATTGGAAGGGGTCAAAGATTCCTTAAAGCTTACGTAGCTTCAGCCCCCTTTTACTGATGAAAAACAAAGACACGGAGAATTCCACCAGCTTGCTGCCTTTAGTGCCCATAGTTGCATCTAGGACCAAGAAGACCTCTATTCCGGTCCTCGTCGGGTGCCACTTGGCTTTGTATTCAGCTCATCCTTGGAAATCCTGCCCTATAGAAGTTTGGAGCTCTGTTTCTGAGCCTTCGCTTAACAGGCTTTGTTAGGCTTTAACTTGTTTTTCTTTTGAAAACCACTTTGGATCTGTTCTTTCTTTAATAACTCGAAGCTAAAGCTTACATTAAGTTAAATATATCTGTCAGCCTGGCCACGGGCTGCTTGGCACTTAGGGAGCAGTGGCCCTTCCCTGTTCTCCAGAATGCTTTGTCCGAGGGCAGCTCTCCTTTTAGCAGGCGGGTGGGATGAGATCCCGTTAGGCCACGTGCCATTGCTTCTCCTTTTGGGCTGTCCTTGCAGTTACCTCCGCAGAGACTCATGCTATTGT
>NW_006293784.1:4109408-4113011 GCF_000327345.1 Myotis davidii | reverse complement strand
TCCTGCTATGTGTCACTGTACTGAAGAGTCTGTACACTTTTACCTCCTTTGGCTCCTCCCAGCAGTTCTGCAGGATGCAGGTGTTGTTAGCTCCATTTTATGTATCAGAAAATGAGGCCTACGGAGGTTAGATTAGGTAAGTTGTTTAAGGCTAAAAAGCCAGTGAGTGGCAAAGGCAGGATGCATGCTCTGGACTAACGGCCAGGTGCACGTTTTTCCATCACATCACACCCAGGGAATTCAGAAGCTGTGTTCAGCGTTTTCATTGAAAAGGGGAGAAATCTGGAGTTAGATGCAGTTTGTCAGAGGCTCCTCATCTGCTGAATGGCAGAGCTCTTGCTGAAACTCAGAACTCCTTCCTTAGTTCTGCTTTGTTTTGATTCCTCAAAAGAGCAGAGGAAATACGGAGAGTAGAGGAGCTGTAGGTGCTGGCACAAGTCGCTGCACTCTTGGTTTGTTTGTGTTCTCCACCTGGTCTAAGGCTGAATCTTCAGCCCAGGCAATGCAAACATAACACCAACAACTGACGCTGCTAATTGGCTGGTGTCTCTGTATTTGTACAGGGTGCGTTCAGCAGCAATCATTTGGGGGAAGCAACAGATCAGTGTTATCTAGAGTGTCTGGGCCTCAAGTTCATTGGTAATTGCTTCCCTTCACTCTGCAGATCTGGTTTCAGAGGGGACTTTAAAACCCATTAAAGGCACTTTGGTATAGGTTTTCCTCAAAGACAGACCCTCTCCCAAATGCTACATCTTCACATAATTGAGACAGTTGGGCTAGGTCTCGGGGGCTGGGATGTCTGTCTTGTTCCATAACTCTTAAGTAGTGAAAAGGGAGAAATGGTAAAGTGTAGATGAATGTGGCTTTAAGCAAGGCAGATAGGCCTCAGGGTAGCAGAGGAGGAGGGATGGGCAAGGATATTAGCAAGAGATGGTTCTCTTTACAATAAGCTACTTATTGGGAGTGGAAGTGGAAGGAGGGAGTAGACATGGCACTTTTATAATGATCATTTCTTTAAAAATTAACCATATTACTTCTGAATCTAGACTATATTTTTCCCGAAACTGCTAATTATCATTAAGGTTAATGGAGTTTTCCCTTAAAATTAACATAGGATCTGGCACATAGTAGGTTTTCAACATTGAATGAATAAGTATAATGGAGGACAAATTATATAATGATAAAAACTTTGATTTTTTTCTCTAATTGAAGGTCATTTAAGGGGACTTGAAAGTTATAATATTTACCGAGACGAGAGAGCAAAATCGTTTAATTAAGCAAGAAAGCTTGATTTCATTGCACTTTGACATCTATATTTTTATGATGTGAACATTTATTCATTAATCCCACTATTCAATCTATTAAAGTGTTATCAAGAATTCCTTCTTATTTAAAAAATACTGTTTTTTATGTTAGTGTCTGGTTATTATTTAAATTTGATTAGTCTATACTGAAATTTGATTAATTTCCCTGACCTTTCAATTGACAGTAATATTTGAACATATGTCATTAAGAATTAGGTCTAAAAAATACAAAATGAGAAGACAGTCCATAGAAAGTATAATTTATCTGAAGTATTTTAAAAAGAAACCAGAAATAGAACACAGAGGGGAAAGTAGTCTAGAGAAAAAATGACTCAAAAACATTTATTTTTCCAGTTATAACACAGTGTACATATTTATTGAAAATTTAGAGAATAGAAAACAAAGGAGAAAGTTAACACCACTTGTTTTCTGACCACGCTCAGATGCTACAGTTAGCAGCTGGGTGTGCTTCATTTCAGACTTTTTTTTTGCATATATTCAATCTTAACAAAGTTATAATCATAGTTTGGTAGTATATCATGATTCTCACTAAACTTTAAAGTGTTTCCCCATATTACTTGATAATTTGAAAGCATTTTTGGCCTTGGCCAGATAGCTCATTTGGTTAGAGCAGTGGTTGGCAAACCGCGGCTCGCGAGCCACATGCGGCTCTTTGGCCCCTTGAATGCGGCTCTTCCACAAAATACCACGTGCGGGTGCGCACATACAGTAGTGCGACTGAAACTTCATGGCCCATGCATAGAAGTTGGTTTTCGGAAAGGAGATAGATGAAACAAGTATACAAGACGAGTGTGGATGGGAGAGTTGGAAGGGGTCGACCTCAGCGAATGTACCTCAATCAGATTGAGGATGTTTTTAGCAAAGGTCCTAGCTAAAAAGGTAGCTTAGGAGTACCCTAATTAAGTTAATAACAATGTACCTACCTATATAGTTTAAGTTTAAAAAATTTGGCTCTCAAAAGAAATTTCAATCGTTGTACTGTTGATATTTGGCTCTGTTGACTAATGAGTTTGCCGACCACTGGGTTAGAGCATCGTCCTCATTTGCCAAAGGTTGTGGATCTCCAGTCAGAGCACATACAAGAATCAACCAATGAATGCATAAATAAGTAGAACAACAAATCGATTCTCTCTCTCTTTCACCCTCTCCCTTTTTCTCTCTAATATCTCTCTAATACCTGAATAGATAGATAGATATAGATATAGGTAGATAAAGCATTTTTAATGGCTGACTATTTTTCCTTCAGAGGCTACATCATATATTAAAATTTTCTTTGTTAAATATTTCCCCCTCCTCCAGTAGTCTGCACTGTATGTAAACTAGTAGAGTAGCTCATGGAGTATTTGTTGATTCTTGACGTTCTCTCTCTACCCATGAATTTGTCCTCCTGGGAGTTGGCCAGGGTCAAGCTGGTGCTGGCCAGTCCATCTCTTCAGAGTGTACCTTTAAATGTCTTTCAGATCTCATAGGATGGTTGGACTATACAGAAGGCCGCTGTGAAGACCAGGCCTCAGAGGCAGTTTGCTGTTTCCCCTCCACATCACAATTTAATCCCCTTGGTGTCATTGCAGATGTGAATCCCAAGTACCAGTGTGATCTGGTGTCTAAAAACGGGAATGACGTCTATCGCTATCCCAGCCCACTTCATGCTGTGGCCGTGCAGAGCCCAATGTTCCTCCTCTGCCTGACAGGCAGCCCGCTGAGGGAAGAGGAGAGGCTGGGCAACCCCACCAATGACATTTGTGTCGGATCTGAGCTGGACGCCGTCAAGACGGAGGCGTCCTTACCGTCTCCAAGCAGGGTGTGGCCTGCTCCCCACCCCGCATCCAGCAAGAAAATGGACGGCTACATTCTGAGCTTGGTCCAGAAAAAAACACACCCTGTAAGGACCAACAAGCCAAGAACCAGTGTGAACGCGGACCCCACGAAGGGGCTTCTGAGGAATGGGAGCGTTTGTGTCCGAGTGACTGGGGGCGTCTCCCAGGGCAATCCTGGGAACCTTAAGAATTCCAAACAGGCGCCTCTGCCCACCAGCGGAGTCCCCTCTTTGGACCCTGGGACATTCTCCCCACCGAAGCAGTGGTCAAAAGAATCGAAGGCAGAGCAACTGGAAAGCAAGAGGGTGCCCTTGCCAGAGGGCTGCTCGCCCGGTGCCGCCCCTGAACTTCAAAGCAAGCATCCCCCCAAAAATGCCAAGCTAGCCTCCCAGAGCACACCCCGGGGCCCCGCCACTGTGACTGGGGAGGCCCCCAAAGAAAGCAGCCACATCCCAGCGGCC
>NW_006293784.1:4106677-4109039 GCF_000327345.1 Myotis davidii | reverse complement strand
CTCTTTCCTTCTCCTCACCTAAGGTTTCTTTCTCTCTTCCTTTTTCTCTCACATAATGGAGAGAGTTTTTTGTTGTTGTTAAAGTACCCTTTTGAAACAATTTTTTCCTCTTTTTGACTTTTAAAAGTTAAAATAAATTTGTTATATAGACCTTGTGCCCTACGCCAGCCCCTACGCCTACGTGGCCAGCGACTCCGAGTACTCGGCCGAGTGCGAGTCCCTCTTCCACTCCACCGTGGTGGACACCAGCGAGGACGAGCAGAGCAACTACACCACCAACTGCTTCGGGGACAGCGAGTCCAGCGTGAGCGAGGGCGAGTTCGCGGGCGAGAGCACCAGCACCAGCGACTCGGAGGAGAGCGGGGGCCTCATCTGGTCCCAGTTCGTACAGACGCTCCCCATTCAGGCGGTCACGGCCCCAGACCTGCACAGCAACCCCACCAAGACCTTTGTCAAAATTAAGGCCTCCCATAACCTCAAGAAGAAAATTCTCCGTTTCCGGTCCGGCTCTTTGAAGCTGATGACGACCGTGTGAGTGGATCTTGTCGCGGGGGGGAAGGAAAGGTGGCGTCTTAGCAGTGTTGTTGTGTAATAATTTCATGGAATGTTTTCCCCTCTGTGAAGATGAAACCGAAGTAAATTAATGTCTCTGCTTCATTATGTACGGACACTAGTGCCTTTAATGGAAGGTGAAGAATGTCTTGCTGGTTAGAAGTGAATATTGAGGTTTTCAGTGGTGGTGAATAATGCATACGTTTTGTGGTATCAGCTGATTTCTCTTTTAAATTTCCTGAGCACCTGTGATGGTTTCATTGGGGTGAGACCCATTGATCTGAAGGTCAGGTAGATGGAATTCTAGGACATACATTGGCTTCTTGGTTCTTTAGGGCAGTGTCTCCAGGAGGGCTTTCCTGTCGAGGGGCATCACATAATTGTGTGAAGTAGGTATGAGGGAGCGTGTTTGTTGTCTGTAATTTCTTATACAGCCTACATTTCTCAGACAGTCATACACCCCTATACACCCCTATTCTATCGTCTCAGAACTGTGTGGTTTACTGGACTCAGAACTTGAAGACCAGACCCTAAATCCAGAGAGCTAGTGACTTGGATGGAGAGGCTGGTAATACCCTTGAAGGGATTCACTAAACTTGTGCTACACTTGGTGCCTAGGCCCTGGTTAGGGTAAGCATTTTTAGGGCTGTTTATCCAACATTTTGATGCCTTTTTCCTCCCTAATTTGCAGCAAATCCAGCCATTCCTCCCTTGGAGGACTTGCCTTTGGGATAAAGTTTTGGTCCGTGGGTACAGAGAAATCACTCCTAATGAAATAACCTTGGGCGTGACTCCAAGCCCACAATTGGTCACTGAGCACTGTGCCACCTCCGCCTTGGCCCACACGTGTTAGTGCAATCCAGTCCAGATTGGACCACTGACCCTGTCTGGAAGAAGGGCTTTTTTTAAAAAGAAGAATTGTTTTTGGTAAACAGTATTGTGTAAAATTGCTTTTTTTTATACCGATACAAGCATGTTTTGTGCATGAGTAGTATTTGTTTTGGTATTCCTGTTGATGTTAAATTACTGTGTGATATAAACAGTATGTGTTTTTATATATCATTGTGTAAATTTAATATAACATTATATGCTGTAATAAATGACTTGTTTTACTGCTGTTAAGTTTGTTATTTGGGCATAAAACCAGATGTTTACACCTATAACTCTTGTACTGATTATTGTGGGATTTATATTGGGCCCAGTCTAGCATTAGAATATTATTTGCAATAATTAAGGCAGGTTTTAGTACTTTTTTTTTTTTTTTCAAATGGATGGTAATAAGGAGAGAAAGTAAACCACTTCTTTAAAACAGTTAAGGTACTTCTTTAAGATTTAAGGTAAATTTGATAGATGTGGTTTAAGGAAAATATTTCTTAGAATTCCCTCCAACTTTTTACTATAAAATATTTATAACATGGAAACATTGAAAGGATAGTACAATAAACACTTGTATAGAGACCACCTAAATTCAATAATTGCTAACATTATGCTATTCTTGCTTTTAACTCTCTATCTGTATGTATTAGGTTTAGCCATACTGCTGGTTTTGAAGGTCAAAGACAGATTTTGGCTATCTTTCCTCACCACACAGCTGTACTACTTTAAAGTAAATTTCAGGCGTCATGATATTTCATTTCTAAAAACTCAAGCATTTATTTCCTAAGAATGAAAGATTCTCTTATAAAACTACAATATGATCACACAAACACAAGGAAAATTGTCAGTAATTCCTAATACCAAATACTGTTTTGTTTCAAGAATTTTTTGTAAATCTTCACCCAAGGATATGTTTTTTTTATTGCTTTTGTGA
>NW_006293784.1:4104137-4106642 GCF_000327345.1 Myotis davidii | reverse complement strand
AGAGAGAGAGAGAGAGAGAGAGAGAGAAACATCGATCAGTTGCCTCCCATACGCCCCCAGACTGGGGATTGCTCACCCAGACCAGAGATCAAACCTGCTAGGTGTGTGCCTGCACCAGGAATCAAACCTGCGATCTTTTTGGTGTACAGGAGGACGAAAAAACCAACTGAGCCACCTGGCTGGGCTTGAGAATTTTTAATAGCCCCTTCTCCCTTTTCCCCAATGAGGATTCAATGTTATTCATTGTATTTGGTTGTAGATCTCTAGTTTTTTATTCTAGAACTAGAGGCCCGAAGCACTAGATTCGTGCACTGGTGGGGGGCATGGCCTGTGGGGATCAGCTGCTGTGGGAGCAACCACTCATCCCGGTCAGCCGTGCACTGACCACCAGGGGGCAGCTTTTGCATTGAGCTTCTTCCCCCGGTGGTCAGTATGAGTCATATGACTGGTTGATCGGTCGTTCTGGTTGTTCCGCCCTTAGGTCGCTGGGCTTTTATTATATAGGAAAGTCTTTTTAAAAAATGACATTGGGTTTTAAAGTCAGGACACTTGTAGAAGGTCCCACATTCTGGATTTGGCTGTTTCTTTATGTTGTCTTAACATCTAGTCCTTCTGTGTCCTGTAAATTGTGTAAAGCTTGATTGGATTCAGTTTAACCATTCTTAGCAAGAAGATTTTACTAATGATCTTGTGCACTTATGTTGCTTTACATCAAAGAACATAATATCAGGTTGCCCTACTATTACTGAATTTAAGAGTGGCCCCTGCCCTGATGGGTGTGGTTCAGTTGGTTGGAGCGTCATCCTGTGCACCAAAGGGTTGAGGTTCAGTTCCAGTTGGGGCACATACCCAGGTTATGGGTTCAATCCCCGGTCAAGGCCCTTATAAGATGTTTCTCTTCCCACCCTCCAAAATCAATTTTTAAAAGAGGGAAAAAGACCTTTAAAAGAATAAGGGTGATCCTTTGGCTAAATTGGTAAGTAGAGATTTCTTCACTATAAAGTTTGGTTTTCTTCCTCTTTGCAAAGGTTTGGTATTTGTGGGTGATTATTTGGTGCTGTGTGGATACCCTATTTTTCACAAAGGGTTTTAGATTATATTGCTGATCTTGCCTGAATCAGTTATTGCCTTACGAATGCAAAATGGTAGTTTTTCTAAGTATCTTTCCTACTTTTATTAACTGACATTCTACAAAAAAAAGAGCTTTTCTTGTTATATTCCTTTTCTTTTGAATATCACTATGGACTTATGGATTTTTGTTCATTTGATGTCTTACAATCCCCTATAGTTATTGTTCTTTTTGATGCTCAACATGTCTGAAATTTGGCATAAGCCGCACTCCCACTGTGGGACAAATTTTGTTAAAAGTAATCTGTAGATCAGCTCAATCTCATATTTCATATATTTATTATGATGTGTACTCAATTAAGATGAAATTTTCAAATGCAAATTTAAATACAATACAAATCTCTTAACTACCCATTTTTAAGGAGGCCAATGGCTTATCCATTAGGCAACTGGGGCTTCTTAACTACCCATTTTTTAATTCTTCCCTGGAAAATTTCTTTTCCTATACTTTATAGAATCTCTTATCTCCAAGAAGGCTTTTACCTGTAGAACACTGCAAATTAGTTCCTTATTGCTTATAAAGGTAAGACTTTTTTCCCAACAAGACATCCTTTTTTCAATTAGGCATCTTTTTACCAAGACATCTCAGACAACTAACTCAGTTCTTCAAAATATTGTAGAGTTGTGGTTTTTTTTTTAGTATTTATATGTTTTATATGCAATCAGTCATTCTGCTTCAACTAGAGTTTATTTGATTACCTGATTAAATCTAAGCCAAGTGCAAGTGAGGCATGATCTTACCATCTTTTCTAGTTCTGTGATCCAATCTCTTTGGGGGCAGGCTATAAAGTGTATTGTGTAAGGCAACTGTGACCTGCAGTCAGTTCTTGAATCATTTCCAAGTTGTTTCCAAAGAGCATTATTCTCAGAAGGGGAAGCTTTCTGAAAACCAGCTTCTGAATAATTACATTTTAGGTGACAGAATGCCAAATGAAGAGAAGCGTGAAAAACAGGATTTTTTTCAAAGAATGCAGGGTTTGTCCTTTTCTGTCTATTGCTTGACTTCCCGGTAGCTAAACAGTTGTGCTGCACTTGGAAATTTGGGTTTTGTCTATTATTTTCAATAACAAATAGCTGCTATTATTCTTACAAACAAAAGAGTCTTTAAAATATTTCCCTTTATTTAAATAAACTAGTTTAAATAAATTACAAATGCTCATTGTCAAAAAGAAAAAATATATCCGAACAATGCGCAGGTGTTTAAACTCCTTTTGCTTCATCCTCCTTAAATTCTACTCTTCAATAAGTTTGGTGTATATATTTCCATACTCTGTTATATGCACATAAAAATATATGGCCTTTGCATTTTTTCCTTCAAAATGAAGACTCAATCTACATATATTCTGTAACTTACTTTTTTCATTCCATGGCCCTGTC
>NW_006293784.1:4071469-4104020 GCF_000327345.1 Myotis davidii | reverse complement strand
GTTTTACCACCTTTTAAGTTAATTTATCTACTTTAGGTTTATCTGACTACAGGGGTAGTAGAAATTCAAATCCTAAACCCACACGAGGATAGGCTTTGGTTACATGTTTTCAGAGGAGATCATTTCCAAGGCAGAAGAGCTTCCTTATTTTCATCCTGGGCCAGCAAGTGAATTTTTTTCCTGGACTAACCTTCCACTGAGGGTGTAGCCTTTCGGTGCTCTCGGCAATGTGGGAGTCTCAGTCCAGATCCTACCCTGTGAAGGCCAAGTCCTTGTCCCTGAGTGCCTGTTGACGGCAAAGCGCCTAGCTTAAGGAAGGAACCAGCAACCTCTCCTCCTACTCTCCAAGGGTGGGCCAAACTTGGATGCCTTTCTTTCCAGTGGAGTCAATGTACACTTAAGAGAACGTTTGCTAATAGTTTATCCACCATTCCTAACTATTTTACAGTGAGATGATCTATCTAGTTCACCATATGACTGGTAACAGACACCATACAGCTACCCATTGCCTTTGCCAGTAAACGGGATTCTCCTTTCCCACTTGTATTTTTGGTACAATTTTATTGAGATACAATAAAATGCACATATTTAAGCTGTACAATTTGATCTGTTTTGACATGTATACACCTGTGTAACCACCACAATCAAGATAACATTTTCATCATTATCGAACGTTTTCTTGAGACCCTTTGTAATCCATCTCTCCCTCGACTCCATTTCCCCCGTCCATCATGGATCTGCTTTCTGTCACTATAGATTATTTTGTATTTTCTATTATTCTGTTTAAATGGAATGAAACAGTGTGTGCTGTTTTTGCTTGAATTTTTTATTCTCCATATTGATGTTTAGGTTTGTCCATGTTGTTTAATGTCTCAAACGTTCATCTCTTTATTGCTGAGTAATATTCCTTTGTATAGATATATATAATGATTTGTTTATCCTATTCACTTGTTGATGGCCATTTGGGTTATTTCCAGCTTGGAGCTATTACAAATAAAACTGGGAAGGACCTTCACGCCCAGGTCTTTGTTTCTCTTGGGTAAATACTAAGGAGTGGAATGCCTTGGTCTGATGGTAGGTGTATGTTTAACTTTCTTTAGAAATTGTAAAAATATATCCCAAACTGGTTGTGCCATTTTACATTCCTACCAGCAATGTATGAGAGTCTCAGTTGCTCCATGTCCTTGCTACCATTTGGCATACTCACACTTTTAAATTTTAGCCTATCTAAAATTACTGGTGAGTAATGATGTTGAACATCTTTGCATGTGCTTATTGGCCATCTGTGTTTCATTTTTGGTGAAGTGTGTGTTCAAATAGTTTGTACTTCAAAAAATTGGGTTTTGGGGCTTCTTATAAATGAATTGTGAGAGTTTCTTTCATAAATTCCATGGAAGAGTCCTTTGATATATACTGTGAATATTTTCTCTCTTGTAGCCTGCCTTTTCACTGTCTTTTTAAAAAATATATATTTTTTGATTGATTTCAGAGAGGAAGGGGGAGAAAGAGAGATTTAAAAGCATCAGTGATGAGAGAGAACCATTGATTGGCTGCCTGACCGGATTCAAACTGTGACTTCCTAGTTCAGAGGTTAACACAGAACCACTGAGCACACTGGCCGGGTCCTTTTCACTTAAAGGTACCTTTTGAAAAACAAAAGTTTTAAATTTTGATCAAGTCCAATTTTCTATTTTTTCTTTTATGATTTGTAATTTTGATGTCCCATCTAGGAAACTTTATCTTATATTTTCTCCTAGATTTTATCTTTTGTTTTCTTCTAGAAGTTTTATGGTTTTAGGTTTACATATAGATCAATGACCTATTTCGAGTTAATTTTGGGGTACAATGTGAAGTAGGGATAGATATTCAATTTTTCCAAACAGATATTTAATTTGCCTAGAACTATTTGTTGAAATGACTTTCCCTTCTGAATTGGCAGCTTTGTAAAGACAGACAAAACAGTTAACATAATCCATATGCCTATTTTTTTCACCAATGTCAAATGCTTTGCAGTGGTTCTCAACTTTCCTAATGCCGCGACCCTTTAATACAGTCCCTCATGTTGTGGTGACCCCCAACCATAAAATTATTTTCGTTGCTACTTCATAACTGTAATTTTGCTACTGTTATGAATCATAATGTAAATATCTGATGTGCAGGATGTATTTTCATTGTTCGTGACCCACAGGTTGAGAACCGCTGCTTTATAGTAAGTATTGACATCAGGTAGGGCAAGTCCTCCAACTTTGCTTTTCTCTTCTTAATTGCTTTGATTATTTGAGATCCTTTGCATTATCATATACATTTTTATAATCAGGTTGTCAATGTCTACAAAACAACAACAGCAGCAACAAAACCCTGTTGAAATTTGTATTGGTATCATATGGGTATAGTTCACCATAGAGATATTGTTATCTTAAAAATAATGTCTTTCAGTCCATGAGTATATTATATCTTTCTACTTATTTAAGTCTTCGTTAACTTTCTTCAGCAATATTTTATAGTTTTTTTTTATTTTTTTATTTTTATTTTATAGTTTTTAGTGTAGAAGTCTTGGTCTCCTTTTGTTAGATTCATTCCTAAATATTTTATGATTTTGGTGATACTGTAAACAGAAACTTTAAAATTTTCATTTTCTAATTATTTGCTAGGAATATGTAAGAATACAATTAATATTGTAGATTAACCTTGAACCCTGCACCTTGCTAAATTCATTTATTAGTTATAATAATTGTTTTGTAGAATTCCAGTCTTAGGCTTGTTGATATTGTCCTAAAGTTCTGGAAACCTTTGTCCATTTTTTTCTTTCAATTGTTTCTTTCTGTTCTTCAGTTTGGATAATTTCTATTGCTCTATCTTCATTTTCCCTTATGTTCTGCTATGGAGCCTATCCAGTGAATTTATTAATAGACAAGGCCTACAGATTTATTTCTTAGATACACGCACTGTGCAACCCCAGTGGCCCATGATCTTGGTGTGCTAATCTGGAACTCCAAGACCCCAAAAGTGCAGCCTTCCATGGGCCCAGATTTTCTTCAGTTGCTTCAGGTTTTCAGGGAACTTGTTGTCCAAACCATTGGCCACAACCTGGCTGTATTTTCCATCCTTTATGTCCTTCTGTCTGTTCAAGTACTGAGCTGGGATTCTGCATAATGGTGATCACGTGTTCCACCTCATCCTCTGTGAGCTCTCCTGCCCTCCTGGTGCCGTCGATGTCAGTTTTTCTCAACATCTCTGAGCATATCTTTGCCACATACCCTTACCTGCGGTGAAGGCAAAGGCTATTTCTACCATCCATGGATATTGGTGTTGAGTACTGGCAAAATGTGCTGGAACTTCTCAGGGGCTACTAGAGTCAGGGCAGCAGGGTGGGGAGGAGGTCTCCTGTGGAAGAGCATCCAGTGAATTAAAAAAAAAAAATTCAGAGTCTATTTTTAATTTCTAAACTTTCCAATTTGATTTTTTTGGTAGTTTCTATTTCTCTGCTGAGAATTTCTATCTTTTCATTCATTTCCAATGTCTTTGTCCTTTACCTCAAGGGTCATAATGATAATTTAAAAAGTCTTCGGTAGTTTCAACAGTTAGGTTATCTTCAGGTTGGCATCTGTCTATTGTTTTCCTCTTGAGAATTGGTCCTATTTTCTTGTTTCTTTGGTAGTCGAGTAATTTCAGATGGTATCCTGAACATTGTCACAGTAATGTTGGATAGGTTCCGAGTCCTTTCAGAATCCTCAGGCGAATGCTCTGTTGGCTTTAGCAGGCAGTCACCCCAATTAGGCTCCGTGACCCCAAGTTCTTCTGTGTTGGTTTGTGTCTGTACCTTGCATGCTTGGTTCAGATGGTAGATTGAACCAAGAGTTCATACCCCCAAATCAGGGGACCCCTGTCTCTATTTCCTTTTCCTCTCATTTGGGATTTCTCCTACTCTCTCCACCCCATAGGGTCAATATTTCCTGGATCCTCTGGCTAGAAAGACATATTCATATTGAAATTTTAACTGCCTGTAGCAAACACTGCTCCAAAACTGGGGCCTGCCCTCAGGATAAAGCTGAATAAGAAAAGAGAGAAAAAAAAAGGAAACTCCCACCCCCTCACCAGCTATTTTTGCTTTCACAGTCTTTAGGTAAGGATAAAGCTGAATAAGAAAAGAGAGAAAAAAAGGAAACTCCCACCCCTTCACCCCCCAATCCACCAGCTATTTTTGCTTTCACAGTCTTTAGGTGGCTTATTTTCCCCATATTTTTGTCAGAGTTTTTAATTGTAATCAGTAGGGAGGATAGGCTATAGTGGGCTCACACTGTTATGGCAGAACCCAAATCCACAGACGCATTTGTTTTTAACATTTATTTTGAAGAGAATTCAAAGACCTAGCAGGGTCCTGCAGGAGAGCCAGTCACGTGCTTCCCCAAAACTCCCCACCCTGCTCTGAAAAACACAGGCTTTCTGTGTTCTGGTTTCAAAATCTCAGGCAACAGTAAGAGTCCTTAAAAGCAAAGAAATCCTTTATCAATGTTGAAGAGGGTGTGTTTAAAATTGGCGCAATTTTATTTTACTTCCTTCTAGGCGCAAACCTTTAATTTGGAGGGTAGAGGGGAGCTATATAATTATTTCTATATGCTTCTTTCTTTGGGGGCAAAGGGAAAAATAACATTCACTACACATATATATAGTGCTCGAAAGGTGGCCTAAAAGTGCCTTTTGTTTCCTTGGGAGTCATTTAGTTTAGTTTTCAGACTTGTCACTTTTAATTATTTACCTGATGGTCATATGTCCGATTATAATATAAATATAGTATATAATTACACTTTTGAAAATGGGTATTTACTTCTTGGCCCACAATGGTTTTTTGGAGCTGCTACAACCTATCTGTTAAACATAAGGAGTAGCAGCATGGAGCCCAGAGCTGACTCAGAGAATTAGTCTAATTTGAGGACCGTTGCCCAGGTAAATAACAGCTGCTGTGGAATCATTACCGCTGAAGTGGCCAATGAATAATTTACCTTTATTCATCAGTTCAACTATAACAGATGAATATTTCAGGATTACTAACATATAAAAAAATGGCAAATATCACTAGTTCAGCTAGTTGTTATATTTTAAAGGGGACGCTATGAACCGATAGGAGGAGGTGGAGTGGCAGTCCCGAGATTTTCCTTGGGAGATTGTGATTAATGATGGGTAACATCAAAATGATGAGAATGTGAATTTGGTTTTGGTAAACAACCTTAACATCTGTTTATCCAAATCTTATGCAAAATGTGTTCAGCCTTTGCACTGGCAAACAGGGAATCTTGCAAGATCAACTTTTTCCCATGAGAGTTTCTTTCTGAATTTATTTTCCTTACTTAAGAGGAGGCCATTTCCACATTTCTGGCTTTCTAGTGGGTTCTGGCATTTCATTCTGAACCTCGTATGTAGCCAGCACCGGAAAATTGCATGGGTCTATTTTTAAATTGAAGGGGAGCTTTTTTAAAAAAATTGAAAATAATCTTTTATTATTTCAAACACAGTATATGTGTATTACAGAAGGTAAAAAAACCCCAAATAAGTAAAAATTAGAATGTAAAAACACTATTTTTATTATTCAGAGATGGTTCCTGCAGCCCTTCATTGTGTTTGGTTCTGGACCTCCTTCGGGTATGCATGTAAGTATTTTTGTTCCTAGAACGGGATCAGACCTTACTTAATGTTTTGTCACTTGATTTTTAAAGTCAAGGATCTCTGCCTTTCCATGTATTTTCTTCTTATCTAATACCCAATCCACATTCACAGTTCCCCAACTATTTAGAGGAACTTAAAAATCATTTTTATTTTTACATTAAATTCAAAATCAATCCTTGACAATGAAGGATGACATTCTAAATATTTGCCTTCATTGATTTGATTCAGAGAATTCATGGGGGGTCTTTGGCAGGCCTAATGGTCGGTATTGATAATCATGTGGCCATTCTGTCATATAGATGAATTGATCTTATCACCTGTAGAGTTGCCAAAATCAAAGATGAGCTTGTACTCTGGGGAATTCAGGGACTGAAATGACAGCTCTTCTGTCAAGAAGTTCGTCATAAGGATGAAAAAGTATATAATGTGAGGAATGTAATAGTACTTATAGTTGTAGCCTTTTACTTCCTTGTGTATTAGGTTATGTAATGTGTGAATGAGGGTTACCCTGAGAGCAAGTTAGAACCTTTGGAAAGGACCACACTTAATTGCCAACCATTAAGTATGTATCCCATAAATACATTTTTTGAGTTTTGTCCCCTAAATGACATCTCATGTCAGCAAAGACTTATACTTATTCCCAAAGAGCCAAAACTAGTCCAAAAAAGGAACATTCCTTCTCTGGAATCTCATCAGTTGATATTTGGAAAAAAGGATTTAGGAGACTGAAAACATGGCCCATTGCCTAAGACCCACATATTTTATTCTTAAGAAACAAATCTCTGGAAGAGTAGCACTAAAACATTTAGATAAATATGCCTAATTTTCTTTTTGTCCTCATGCCTAAGTTTTGAAAGCCTACACATTAAAAAAAATTTAACAAATAGAGAAAAAAGGCAAATTACCATTATTTTACATTTCTAATCCAACAATTATTATTAGCATTTTGATGTTATTCCTCCAAGTATTTTTCTACACATATGCCATAGTTGCTATCATATAGATATATGTATACAGATGTATGTATATACACATAGTAGCGTATACTTACATATAAGTACATGCCATGAATATGTAAGTACATATGTACATTTACATATAAATATTGCATGTACTTATATATACATAAGTATATAGTATGTGCACTCTATGTACCTAAGCCTATGTATTTGTCAATAGTCAAGTATTTTTCTCAATTACTATAGTCTTTCTAGTCACCATTTTGTAATGGTTACATAATATTTCCTTGTGGTATTCAATCATTTATTTAGCCCTTCCTCTCATGATGGAAATTTATTTTGTTTCCATTCAGGACCCAGCATCTCCTGGCTACCCACCAACTGCCGGAGATGCTCTGTCAGGGGTTCTTCCGTCCTTTTCCCACCCGTTCTCAGGGCTCGTCTCCAGGATTCACATTTTAGAATGTTCCCTCCAGCAGGCTGATCTCAGGGGTCAAGCTTCATGTTGGCTCTCTTGTTCTGCTCTACCCTGATGCACTTGACATTTTGAACCAGTCCTTCTTGTAAGTCTGCCTTGCCAGGAAGTTGGGCTTAAGTTCTCCATTCTTCTCAGCCTCTTCCCACCCCCGTCTGCATCTTCCCATCTAGCCTGGAGTTTATGAGTCTCAGCGTGGGCCAGAGTGCTAGGCCCCAGCTCACCATGGGATGGAAGTCCCAGTGGCAGGGAAAGGTCACTGAATCCTCAGTTCCAGTCCATTATACATGACTCTGGGCTCAGCATTTTTCTTTTTCCACAAAATTTCCCCTCATACTTAGGATTATTTTCTTAGGATAGAATCCCAGAAATGGAATTACTGAAGTAAAGATGATGAATATTTTAAAAGCTGTTAATATTTATTGTCAGCTGAATATAGCTAATATTTAGTAACCATTTCTGAGACGTTATCTCACTTAATTTTCACAACAATCCTATCCACATCCCCATTACAGAGAAGGAAATGGAGGCATCGAGGGTATGTGTAGCACCATAATGCATTATTTTGAGCTGGCATCATGGCAGCATCATAGTCTATGATTTAAAAGATAACAGCAGGCTTTGCTCATATGTTTACCTATTTGGGGGGAAAATGGGGGTGTATAGTAACAGGAAAGGTTGATTAAATATTTTATTTCTTTTAAATAGCAGTTGTGACTCCCCCCCCCCCCCCCGAGTGCAAAAAGCAGTTTTAAACCAAAAAATAACATGAGGGCTCATTGTTGACTTCTCAACGCCTCCTAGATGCCTAACACTGTACGAGGAGCTACTTTTTTCTTTGAGCATTACTTGCACAGAGATTTTCAGACTTATGAACACAAAAGCAGTTTTAAACCAAAACACGAGGGCTCATTGTTGACTTCTCAGCGCCTCCGAGATGCCTAACTGTGCGAGGAGCTGTGTGGATGCTGAGCTAGGACTAGGCCCCATGGGAGGAGAGGAGGGGGACTCTGCCTGCTTGGTTCACTGCTGTGTTTCTAGAGTCCGAACAGTGCTTGGGGCGCAGTGGTGCTCAGGAAATATTTGTAGAATAAATGAAAATATGGTCACTGCTTTTGCCAGTTAGGATTAGGGTCATCAGTGAGTGACAGAAACCCCCAAAGAACAATGGCTTAAACTGGATGGAAGTTTACTTCTTACGTAAGATACATCTAGAGAAAAGCAGTCCAGCTGTTAGGGAAGATTTGTAGTATCATCAGGGCCCAGTTCACCTGTGTCTTACTGTTCTGTATTCCTTGACATGTGGCATTTGCTTCAGGGTCCCAGCTGACTTCTTGAGCTCCAGCTGTCCATCCACATTTCCAAGAAAGAGGAGAAAAGGAGAGCAGGTTCCCTCCTTAAAGGCACTTCCCTGTGAGTCGCACTGAACCCTTTGGCTTATGCCACCTTGGCGGCATCTCGGTCACATTGCCAATTTCAGTGGCAAGGAGGCTAGGAAATAGTTATGGGTGGCTATGTTTCCCAGGTAAAATCGGGAGCTCTATTACTAAGGAAGAAGCAAAGAATGTGTTTGGGGGACAGCTAGCAGGACCCCTCGGTAGTGAACTTAAATCTTCTTAGGAGTGAAGCTCTACACATCTTACAATTTAAATAACCACATAAACCTTGTATATTATTGAAAACAAACAAGTCATATAGATGATACGCAGCACAGAGAGACCAACTGAAAGAATATTGTTAAGAGTTGAGGGGTGGGCCTGGATACATGGAGGTGAGTCCAAGGGCAGCAGATGTTTTATATTAGGTAGAGGTGGCAGAAATACAAAAAAATTCATGATGGTTAGAAATAAAATCCTATACACTTTTGATCATCAAGTAAAGGTCATAGTAATAGTTTTAAATATATATATATAAAGATACTTTTACTTCCTTTAACAACTCTTTAAAGCCTTATTACTTGGACTTCCCCCTTGAAGCCTCCTGTGGTTCTTCTGTGTTTAATCGGTGGTTCTCCAAGGCCTCAATTTTCTTTACAAGGCTCTACTGTTCCTTTGCAGGGCACAGAGTGCTCCAGGAACCCTTGTGGCCTGGAGATTTCCCCCAGTCAGGGATCTGGAATGCCCTGTTCACAATGGCAGTCTCATAAGTCCTGAGCATAGAACAGAAGCAAAAAATTGAGGCTGAATTTCTTTCTCTTATTTAAAAAGTTACACATATATACACATTTGTCAAATAATTAGAAATCAAGGGGAGAGGGTGGTAAGAAAAAGTAACCTGTAATTCCATTCTCCAGAAATGATCTCAGTAAATATTATTTTTTAAAAGTATTGTAATCTTTTACTAGTGGCCTTCAAAATAATCAGATCTTTTCATTGAATAATTTTACTTCCAGAAATCTATCCTGTGGAAATGATGTAATATTCCTGTGGTAATTATACATGACATTTACTCTTTTTTTGTGATCTTAAATTTTTTAAAAAGTTATTCTATTACTGTTGACATGCAATATTATATTAGTTTCAGGTGTACAACATAGTGATTAGATATTTATATGACATATAACAAAACACAAATAAGTGAACAAAGAAAACAGAAACAAACTCAGACACAGAGAACAAACTGATGGCCAGATGGGAGGGGGGTTAGAGGAATGGGTGAAAAAGGTGAAGGGATTAAGAAGTATGAATTTTGAGTTATAAAAACAGTCACGAGGATGTAAAGTACAGCCTAGGGAACACAGTCAATAATATTGTAATAACTATGTATGGTGCCAGGTGGTTACTGGACTTATCGGAGTGATCACAGTTAATATTTTAATGTAAGCCCTTACAGACTTTTTAATGCCTTTTAAAAATATATCCACATAAACATTTATTTAAAAACACTGTTCAAGCAATGCCTTATAATCTGCATTTTCAATTTAATGATCTAGTGACAATTTTTTTTGTCAGTAAATATAACCACACCATCATTTCAAATGGCCACATAACGTTTTAGTAGGAGGATATGGAAGGACCAGTTTTCAGGGACATGAAATATGTCTGTCGGTAATGCTTCTCTTTATCAGGGATTTGGGGGAACTGCTAACTCACAGGAGCTAAGTGGGAGCAGAAGGCTTGAGAGGAGGCCATCAGAAAAGGTTAGTTACACAGTTGCCTGAGGCTGAGAGAATCTAATACCTGGACAACTGGCTGCTACCGGAGGAGACTCTCTGGGAGAAGGCTGTCTGGGGAGGTGGCCATCAGTGGAGTCAGTATTGCTCATAGCCTGGGGCTCCCCAGGAAGCGGCCCAGAGCCCAGGTGAGGCCTCTTTGGAGGCAGATGGCTCTGGAGAAGTCACCTCAGGCCAGCTGGTGCTCTGTAAGCAGCCCTCATCTGCCACATTTTGGCCTTTCCCCCGTTGGTGTTAGAGAGAAAGAGCTCTGTGAATTTGGGTGTAATTTTATTATTTCGTTAGCTGCTACCTCATTCCCCAGTTAGCTCACTCCCACCCTCCATTCCCCAGTTGCTCACATTCTGCTACCAATATCTGATGTACATTGAAAGCAATTACTTCATGAGTTAGGTATGTGCAGTGCTTAAGTCTTTCCACTCAGGAGCCTTTAGAAATAAAACTCAGATTAGGTAACAGCTAGGGCAGGATAACCGAGGGCATTTTTTAACAGTGACATAATGACTTCTCTCAGTTATTCCCTATTGTTTAAAGGGCACCATTATCTCTCTGTGAAACCACATCTGGCATGGACTCTGAAGTGAATTACTGAAATACAGGTCTTTACCTCTGAATGGTAAGAGCCCACCTGCCTCCGTCTAATGGGCTCTGCACCATAGGACCCTGCATGGATCCTGGGTGCTTGCAGGCTGCCCTGATGTTGGGAATAAAGGGTACATGCCTTATGATGTGAGAACTCCATCTGATATAGATTCTGCTCCACAAGAATAAACTTGTTCTTTCTTGAGGATAAATGACCTAGGGATCACTGGCTTTGAAGTGTTATAAATTTTTATGACATTATGAAAGGAACGGGAGCTACAGTAAGCACTTAGTATTATATTTCCATTTTCTGGATAATGGATTAGATGTAATTTCCCAACAAATGTGAGTAGACTACAGAGGGAAGACTAGAAACAAAATAAGATACAAAATATTTACAACAAAACTGCCCAAGAAAGTCAAATTAGATCTCCCCTGCTGTGACCAATTATTAAAATACAAGGTCAATGGTTGGAATGGTAATGATAGATGGGGAATTATATAAAAATAAAACCTGATTCAGTTCTTAGAGGACTCTAAAATGGGAATTTGGAAAAGGCAAAGGTAGCTAGAATAATGGAGACTCAGATTAGATATCAAACAGTAAACTGGGGAAAAAAAGGAGGAAAAAACCAGAGGAATTCAGAGGACATTAATAATGTGTGAAACTGGGTTGGGTCAGAGGGAGGGGATGGAGAAAAGGAAGAAAAAACAAACAAATGAAAGGTAGGGAGGAGGAAAATAATTGCAGATATGGTGTTGAAATAATATTTCAAAATGCAATGAAATGGTTTTCAGCTAGAAGAGCAGGGCTTTGAGTCGGATTGAGGAAAATAATTGCAGATATGGTGTTGAAATAAAAATATTTCAAAATGCAATGAAACGGTTTTCAGCTAGAAGAGCAGGGCTTTGAGTCAGATCCACTACTTCTGCATATTAAGAAGCATCTTTTTTACCCTCTTTGATAAGGGAAAAATGAACAGATAAAAGATCCCTTCTGTTTCTAGGGGACAATCTATTTGAGATACGTTACCTGGAAACTATTCTTCCAGTTAATAGTCACAGAATTAAAGTAAATAGCTCTTTAAAGGAAAACGGAATTCAGAGACTAGAGGCATCTTGTGATTTGACAGTCAAAGCCATTGGCCATTGGGCTACTTGTCCACAGGGCTGGTGCCAGAGAAACAAAATACCCAAGAAACAGGAGGAAACAGAGCTGGAGAAGCATAAAACACTTTGCTGAAGGCCACGCTGTTCAATGCTGGCCCAGCAAATTCCATCTTAGTGTAGGTATTGCTAAGGAATTCATTGACTCCGGAGCAAGTGGTGGACTGATTGGCAGGAGTCAAGTGACCAGGATGTGTTAGGGCCGCACGTTTAGATATAGTTGATATTTTTCTCAACCTCTGAGTCCACACCTGTGAAGTGATGGCATTGGAATCCATGGCTGTGACCCTAGTAAAGCCTGGGTTGGAGGCTAGTGCTGTGCGGTTGGGGTGGGTTGGTTGTAATCTAGATAATAATGGGTCAGTCAGCTAGGGAGGGCTAGCAAGGAGTACCAAATCCGCAGAGGTCAAGAAGCGTAAGTGGTGGTGGGTCAAAGGTGAAACGGGGGATATTTAGGACACAGTCTCCGGACAGGGTCAAATGGCCAATGCTTTAGTATGTTGCTGTTAAGACCTTGCTGCCTTGCCCTGTACCTGAGCCTTGTTAGTCTTAAAGCAGCACAGTTTGGGAGCAGCTGCTAAAGAAAGACGGCCAGTTTGTGAGAAAAAGTTGGTAAGTATCAGAAAACAGTGCAGTAAAAGAAGAGAACTTATTCTGAGACGGGGTTCCTTGGGACCTTGGGAACAGACTAGAAGCAAAGACTGGAAGCCTGTTGGGACTTCACGTCTCTAGTCTTTGTTCCTCTCTGTCTCTGCTGGGTCTGTTAGGCATAACTTTATCCCAGCCAGCAGTGTCAGCGCACAGCTGGGATGCAGCCTCCAGGCCTGGACCCTGTGTCCTGAGGGGGCGCATGAAGACTGTTCAAAGGAGAGCCGTTAGAATGATTGAAGCCTGAGAGGTTGTGCCAAAGGACTGGGATAATTCATCAAGAACAGGTCTGGCCCTGGATGGTGTGCTCAGTGGTTAGAACGCCATCCTAAGCACTGAGGAGTCTTGGGTTCAATTCCCCGTCAACGGCATGCATCTGGGCTGCAGGTTCCATTCCCGACTCTAGTTGGGGCATATACAGGAGGCAACCAATTGATGTGTCTCTCTCACATCCATGTTTCTCTCCCCCCACCTCTCTGCCTCCCACTTCCTCCCTTCCATTCTCTAAAAAAAGAAAAAGTCTGCTATTGAGCATAACACAGTCTTAAGTTTATGATGGATTATACGTATAAGAAGGTGACCAACTATTCTTTGTCTTCACTAAGGATAAAACAAGAGGGAACAGACTTGAATCCCAGCAAAAGGGAGTCAGGCTGGATGAGAGGTAGGGGGTGATGGCAGTGGAGACTGCAGTGCCTTGAGGCTTCCAGGAGGAAGCTGAGACCTCTCCTGTAGCTGCTGACAAATGGGTGATTCTTTTCTTTCCGGGATGGTGTTTGTTCTGTCTTGAGGTCGTGAGGTAGGGTGATGACCTGGAAAGGCACGTCAGCCCTTAATGTGGGGAATAGATATTTGTCCGGGTCACAGAAGCTCTTAGGTGTTTTTTTAAATTTATTTATTTACTTATATTTTTTTCTGGAGAATCAGTGTCCGAAGGGACTTCTGTGGCTCTGTTATTTTCTCGGGCTTACAACAACAATATTGTGCCATGAAATAACTTTCCACCTTCTGTTCATTAGTCTCAGGTGTCAGCGTCCAGCTTACCACGTGCATTTATGTTAGGTTTGGAACATGTTGATGGTTATTTAGAAAACGAGGAAATAATATGAGTAAGCGATGTGATGTCCAAGCGGCTTTTTGCTTGCAAAGCATTCAGTGGCCATTTCATGTCTTTTCAATCACATGCTTTGACTTTGGAAACAAAACGAAATAACATATTCCCTCCAATTGTAAAAGAAAAATACTTAATCTTTCCTCCTCTTAATTGCTTTCGGCTCAACATTTAGCAGGTACACGTGACTAGTAATGAAAGCTGCTCTGCTCATAGCATGGAGGGGGCGTGACATTTTGTAATGAAAAGCTCAAAACCAAGTCCAAGTGGTGTCTGTCTTATGTATTAAATGTATTAAATGAATACCTTCAGGAGATAGCAGAAAGTCAAGCAAAACTTTCATCTAGTATTTTTTTGGGGGGAAGGGGGGCGGGATGGCTTCAGATGTTTCCCAGCTAAATGCACTATGGCAGAAAAATTACAGTAAAGAGTAGGAGTGTCGTTATGGGTTGGTTAGTACCTAGAGAACCATTAGAATACAACTCACCAGCACCTACTGACTCCTCACTCTGGTGCATCCATCGCTCAATTGCCTGTCCCTCTGTAGGGCTGGGGGCGGGGAGGGGGTGCTGTTGTCCCTGACCAGCTGGAAGTAGTTTCGGTGGTGATCAGGACTCTTCTAATATAATGAAGCTGACGCAGAAAACAAGGCCTCCAAATTACAGTAAACAATGTCTGTATCTGATCATCACACACACGATTTGTATGTGCCCCACATTTTGACATGAATAGGCTGTTTCACTTCCAGATGGATGTCAGTGTAAGTCATCCAATGTCGCCTTCTCCCACACACTACCGACGTCCCACTATTATAGTCCCTGATGGTAGAAATTTCAGATCGGCTTCAGGTTATCATCACCCCAGTCGTTAGTATGGCTTTGCTTTATTTTTCAGTGTTAGGTTTGGGTGAAATGACAAAGAATTGGGTTTCACAGGTGTGCTAGCCATGCACAGCCCCCATCACTCAGGTGAGAGGTAACTTGGGAGAGAGGGTGCTGCCCGAACCCACTGGCTGCTGAAAGGGTCCGCGGCCAGTGGACCGGGGAGGGTTAAAGGCAGCCTGGGCTGCTGCCGCCGACGTGTGTGGTCCAGGAGAAGAGATGGTGCAGCGGGAACGGAGGGCGGAGAAGTGCCTTCTCCTTGAGGTGGGGCAGCAGGGAGAGGCCTGCAGGAGCGGAATCCAGACATTCTTTTCCTGGATGAACAACTGATACGGGTGTTGGAGACTTGGCTGCTGCTGGAGCAATGTCCGACCCCACAGGCCTTCACCCCAAGTTTCCCGGAAGTCCGTTCAGAAATGTTGGCGCTCTCATTAGACTGGGTGTTTCATCCTAATTTCAGATGGTCCCCCACAGCATCAGTCTGGAAACCATTAGGTTTTTCTTATTTTTCTTACGATACCATTCTTGACTCCAGTACAATGTTGTTTTAGCAAATAGCCCAAGGCACAGACTGAGTGCCAGGCGTCCGTGTTTATCCAGCCCAGCGGCCCTTGGGTGCGAGGCGAGCCTGGGAGTTATTTATCTAATTTTCTGTGATCACGCGTGGGCTTTGCTTTCAGTTAGACTGGCTTCCCAAAGCTAAGGGTGAAGGTGCTTTTAAAGCAACACCTGTCTTGTGTAAAGCAACCAGATTTGGCTTATGAATCTTGATGTCACGGGGTCATATTCAGTGAGGGAAAAGCATACAGGTTCACCGAAACAAAGCTCGCTTACCACGTAACACTTCAGCATTTATTCCCCTAACTACTGAAAAGTGGAACACTCTAAGAGGATTAATCTACTTTGTAGAGATTTTTCTTTTCCGACCCATGGAAATGTACATTTTTGTGGTGTTTCTCTCAGCAGGGAAAATGGGGCAGCTGCTGTGTCCTGAAGCGACAGCCCCTGTCCTGAGTCACCTGGCAAGAGTAGACAGCGCCCAAGTCCCACCATTGGTCAACTCCGGGGGTGTGGAGCCCTGCAGACACAGAGTAGGATAGGAATGGGGGCTGGTGAGCGAAAGATGATGAGCAAAATCTTGAAGTAGATATGCTTACCTTTCATCTCTTCCTAACATCTGTTTTGAGATTTGCTAAAGATAGAGGCCCCACTCTGAGAGTGGAAACAGTGGTGGAGAGAGACATCTTGTTAAAGAGGTGTTGGGGTGATGGGCTCAGATGGCTTCAGGAGCTAGAGATTTGTTCCTGAAGGAAGGGGCATGTATTTGGGCCCACGTGTGGGTGAGTGAGGAGTGCGCCAT
Source organism: Myotis davidii (assembly GCF_000327345.1). NCBI lineage: Eukaryota > Metazoa > Chordata > Mammalia > Chiroptera > Vespertilionidae > Myotis > Myotis davidii. Next base: position 4,088,004 of record NW_006293784.1, on the reverse strand, counting down.
CCAGCCCTGGGGCAAAGCAAAACGAACTGACCAGGATGGAGAGAATCCTCCATGAATCGACTGACCCCGGCTGCCTGACCTCAGGGGCCAAGTCTTAGCACAGGGTGGCCTCATGTTCCAAGTAGCTGACAGCATGTGCTCCCGACTTGGAGCTGGGGAGAGAGGGTTTGCCAGAGAAGAGCCTGGGAAAGTCTCCACCCCAGACGTTGGAATGAGCGGAAGAAAGTCTTGCTACCCTGCATAGTGACAGCTCGAAATCACGAGGGAGACTCCTGTCTGGGAGTCATGACCTTTCCTGTCACATCTGCACATTCTGGCCGACTGTTGGAGAGGAGATTTGTGTGACAGGCGCACCTTTCAGCACATCTCAATCACACCACTTAGATAGCTGAAGGGAAGAGGCAGGAGAGACAAGAGAGCTGGCCCCCGCTTCCTAAACACCCTCAACCAGTCAGGACCAGGTTACAGAGGTCACCAGTCAAGTGGCAACATCCTGACGATAAGCTAGACGGCCTCTCCCCTAATCCCCTCTGAGTGTGGCTGGCATTTGCACTGGTGACTAAAGAAGGGATGTTTATCTCACCTGGGCCATCAGCCACACACACATCCTGGCCCCCGGTCCAGCCCCCTTGGCAATGACACCCGCCTGCACTTAGAATCCCAGCGTCCACAGTGAGGAACTCTTGACTTTTAATTATGCGGGAAACCACTTTCTCTCTCTCCCCTTTTAAAAATGATAAATGACTTTGGAGAAGCAGACACAACCACGTCTTTTCAGGATTGTTTAGGAGATCAGGAGGTAGAAATATGATGGATTGGGTTTGAATTCGCTTAGCTCTGACTAAGATAAATTGTCACTGAAATTATAAGGTTGCGTATTTTCACCATCAAGCCCATTTCATTTTTGAAACTGGCTATTCTCTATAGGCCTTTTGTCAGCAGCAGGAAAGGAATGGGATAATAATGACCAGATCAGAGGAATACCATTAAAAGCACTAAGGCAGTCCATCTGCTTGGCTGCAATATTTGGTTAGGCGGCTGGTCTCCTTGCTTCCTGGCTCGTTGCTTGCCCCACAGCAGGAAGGGTGAGAAAACGCTTGGTCCCTGGGGCCACCATTATAATGAAACATCAACATACTGGTCATAGCAAGCCCCGCGGTGTTCCAACAGTAAACTGAAAGTGACCTCTGTTCATATCACTAAAAAAATACATTTAATTCATTTTTATAATATCCAGGTGAAAACAATGGTTTTGTTCTGGGCAAAATTTTCTGTAATTATTTACATGCATAGGCCACCTCTGAAATCATACATAATAAACTGGCAACTTTGGCTGCCTCTGTAAAGGGGAACTGGATGATTGGGGAAGATTGAATAAATGAAAAACTACCCATTATAATATTACCTGTTATAATGAAAGCTTTTAAAATTCCTTTTACATATTTTCCTTTACTGAGAAGTGGACACCATGCTGGCTAGTTTGCCTTTTGTGGGTGATGGACTCATAGTATACATTCATCTGCCCTGTCTTGTGTTGAAGGCAGATATAAAGACACAGCTGAGATATCGCAAAGGATAACAGAAAGCACAATCTATCAGAATAATTATTCCACCACATCTCCCTGATGTGGTGTATGACTCCCTGGAAGGTGTATGACTGTACTTGGCTAGAGAATGCTAATTGTATTAATTTAATCATGACTTTAAGAGCAACCATCTTTCATTATTTATCTATACATGTGCTAACCGTGTTGAGTGGGACATTTAGAAGTGCTGATAAGCAAAAACCACCCATGATCCAACTACTCAAAGATCATTGTTCTTCTCCTTTCAAAATATATTAGCATGTATCTGTGTAGGCCCTTTTCTATGTTTATCTGTTTCTGTATATGACTGAGCCTGTGGGCATGTGCGATAGTGCCGACTAAATTCCCACAAAGGGTCAGGAAAATAACATAAGAGTGTGAAATCAGCTGGATATAGGTAGAGAATGATGAGGGTTATGCTAAATTGAAGAGTTTATACTTCACCTAAGGATACTTAAAGTTTAATAAATAATGTGTGGCCAAAATATAACAATCTATAGGCTGGGGTTACCAGTCTATTTCACTGGAGGTAACTAAGGTTATTATTTTCCTCTGTATCCTTTCAGATGCATTGTGTGTGTGTGTGTGCGGGTGTGTGTGTGTGTGTGTGTGTGATGTGCACACACACATGAATCCATCTTCCCTCCCTTCTTTTTTGTTAAGCAAGTGATAGCATGTCAGTTGCAATTTTCACTCTACACACAATTGAACCTTTTGGCTGACAGTTCGTTGCCCTGTCTGCATTATCATTTGTTCCCTCTCTTCTGATTAGTTTCTAGGTTCTTCTGGGTCATCTTCTCAAGACCAAGACAAAAGTGTAGGCGTTCTTCCCTACTACAGTCTATTTGCACATCTCTTTTAGTGAAAAAAATCTCTTCACTTTAAACAGTATGCAATTCCTTGCCCTCTTCTCTTCACTTGAAATTGTACACCGTGTCAAGTTCCTTTTACTTTCTTTCCCTTGCCTTGTTAGGATTTTCATCACCTATCAGTTGTGATTACCTTCAGATTCTATTAGCATTCTGTTATGCATGCTGCAAGAATCACAAGGGATGTTAATAGGACAAAGCCTGAGCACGACCCTTGGGTCACCCTATTAGACTCAACCACCGCCCCCAGATTGAATACTGTATCATCCATCATTGTAAATTCTAAATGTTCTTGCCAACAGCTTTTAGCTTTAAGGAGCTGCTTTCAATATCTACCATCTGCTACCAACCCCCATCTAACCATGTAACAAATTTAATGAAGGATCTCGCTCAACTAATAAGATTATTAGGCACGATTTTGTTGACAGTGCACACATTGGCAGCTTTCCTTGAGAGCTTTTTAAAAAATTGCTTGGCTGCAGATAATTTGTGTAAAGTAGCACTTTCTTCCCAAGTGCTTAGAATGAAAAAAAAGTGAAGCGAAAAGCACTGAGTTCTAATCTTGCTTTGACTGACATACAATCTTGGTAGGCATTTAACCACGGAGCCTTGATTTCCTCACGGACAAGACAGCGTTAGTAATAGCCATTGCAGTTGTCACAGGGCTATTGTGATAAAGTTTACTAAACAAGTGCAAAAGCAACCTTATTAAATGCCCTATGCACCATCGATCCTTTTCTATGTTAAGGCTGCTCAACAATCCATTGAGAAAATAGGGCAGCAGTGGTATTGCTATTTAAAAATTGCCATATCCTCACAAACCTCTCTCCTGTCCTCCAACCTCTCCCCTAATACACCACTGACTCTGACTTTTCAGAGGCTCTAGGTAAGTTTCTTGAGTGTCTCTCTTCTATGCCTCCAAAAGCTTCACTTTCAGTCCTTTCACTGCTGCATTGAAAACAGTCGGTTCAGCTCTTCATCCCGGGCATTTTCCCACCTATGACCTGAGTCTCTCTCATCTCTTCCCTGGCTTTGCCCCGTCTTCTAGGGCATAATTTCTCTCCTCCATTGGTTTCTTCTCCTACAAATGTGCTCCTGTTTCTTTTTCTAAAAATCCTTCCCTCACTGCAACGAGTCCCTCAAGGCTACTACTCATCCCATCTTCCTCCTTCTCACCACTATATATCTGTCCCTTCCAATTCACTTCCCATCACTTTAACCTTAGCTTCTGACCACCCCATTCCCCCCCTCCCACCCCCTACTACGCTGCTGAATCTGATGCCTTGAAGGGTGCATTCTAATAACCAAATTTGCTGGTTTTTACTCAGTTCTCATCTTTCTTGAATTTCTTTCATTATTTAACATTGTTGGTAACAAAGAGTAATCCTGTTTCCATTCACACCTTCCCATTAAAGCCTGGTTTCTCTTTTTTCCTGCTCTTTAAATGTAGGTGTTTTTCAGTTCCATTCCCAAACCTTGGTGATCTTATCAAGTTGCACATCTTCTGTGGATAATCCCCAAATACCCTGGTCATATTCTAACCGCAGTTTCAAATTCCAGACCTGCATTCCCAAGGCTGTCAGGGCATCTCCACAGGAGGGCCATGATGAAGCCATTCAAACTCAACATCTTAATGCTGAGCTTATCATCTCCTCAAAGGTAGTCTGTACACTTGATTTCCCTACTTCTGTTCAGACGGTTTTTCCTATAAATGGACAATTACTTCTCAAGCTGCAAAATAAATTGGGCCCCAGACCTCTAAGTTGGTGAGGAATTAGGTGGGAGGCAAATCAGGAAAAATATTAAGGGTGGTAGTAATCTGAGTGAAATTAACATGAATCACAAGAGAAAACCAGGCAGAACAGGAAATTAGCATAGCGTCGGAAGACCAGGGCTACTCAATATGCCAGTGTTTGAATTTCTAATTTTTTTTTTTAATCAAAGCTCCTCCTGAATGGCAGATGCAAAGCCTGGGCCCTTACCACAGTAACTTATTATTTAAAAATTGCCGTGTGATAAAAATCTCTCTTTAGACTATCTAATTCCCTATGCTCAGATTTTAAATTTACACATTCTTTATTCTTCCTCTCAGTATGAAATATTTCAAATATACATGGAAGTATAGATAAGATAACCGATTCTTCATTACCATTAATCACTTTGCCATTTTGTCAAGTTTGCTCCGGCTATTTGTAAAGCATCTTATCTCGAAACAATTTTAGACTTTAAAAAAATTGCAAAAATAATAGTCGGCATACATCCTTCACCTAGCTTCCTCAAACATTAACACTTTCCATTACCATAGTACGATGATCGAAACCAGGAATTCCCGTTGATACAGTATTCTTAACTAATCTACAGGACTTATTCAGAGGTCACCAAGTTTCCCCACTACTGTCTGCTTTCTGAATCAAGACCCTACATTGCATCGAGGACAGTTCCTCAGACTTCCTTTGTCTTTGGTGATTGGATGCTTTATGAAAAATGTTGGCCAGCTATTTTTGTGGAATGTCTCTTGCAATTTGGATTTATCTGGTGTCTTCTTATGTTTAAATTCATCTTATGCATTTTTAGCAAAAATACCACAGAAGTGACTTTGTGCCCTTTTCGATGCCTCATATCAAGAAGTTTCACGATATGTTTCATTACTGGTGATGTTCACTTTGATCACTTGGCTAAGGAGATGTTTTCCAGGTGTCTCCACTGTGAAGTTGATCTTTCCCCCTTTGTAATTAGTAATTTTTTTAAAAAAAAATACATATTTTATTGATTTTTTGCAGAGGGGAAGGGAGAGGGATAGAGAGTTAGAAACATTGATGAGAGAGAAACATTGATCAGCTGCCTCCTGCACACCCCCTACTGGGGATGTGCCCGCCACCAAGGTACATGCCCTTGACTGGAATTGAACCTGGGACCCTTCAGTCCCCAGGCCAACGCTCTATCCACTGAGCCGAACCGGTTAGGGCAGTAATTAGTAACTTTTAATAAGTATCTTGAGCAGGAATATAGACCATGCAAATGTCCTGTTTTTCATCATATCTTTACTTACTAATTTTAGCATCCATTGGCATTTTTCTGCCTGCAACAATTACTACTTTAGTGTTTGCAAATGGTGATTTTTAAAATAGTTTCATCATGCCTTCTCTTCCATTTACCTTTTCAGTTAATTCTTTATATCAATATGGACACACGAAATTTGCTTTATTCTGTAAACTATAATCCATTACTATCATTATTTTGTCACCCAAAATGTCCTAGGTTTGGCCACTGGTAGCTCCTTTAAGATGACTTTTACATCCTTTCCCACATACACATCTTTTTTGGGTACTTCCTTATTTCCTGGTTCCGTAAGGTATTCTAGGCTCATCTTGTAATGTCCTTACTCCATCCCTAGATAAGTTTTTAAAAATAAACAGAACATCATGGAAATCCCCTGTGCCCTGTGGATACTTACTTATTCAAATGTCCTTGTTTCCCTCATCAAATACTTCTTCTCTCCTGATATTGAACATAACCCTATAAAGATTCCCATCATGACTTTATACGTTGACTACATATATGTGTACCCATAAATAATATAATTTTCTTGCATATTCTAGAACACCAGATAAATGAAATAAAAAATTATAAATATATGTAAATAGACTTTTACAAATTGATGTTGGTTCATGTGGATGGAAAGCTTCTTTGATGGCTGTATAATATCCCACTGTGAGATTATACTACATTTATTTGTTTTTATTACCTGATAGACATTTTGATTGTACCTAGCTTTTGCTATTATAAGCATATTCTTGTAAACTATCTGCTTGCATTACTTTTAGAGTTTCATTGGCTTATATACTTAGAAGAATAATTTCTGAGGTTGGGGGTTAATGGGGGGGATGAGGACACATTTGTAATACCTTAACTAATAAAAAAAAGAGAATAATTTCTAGGCCTTATAGTATAATATCTTCAACTTCCTTAGATTTTGCCTCCCAAATTTTTTTTATTTATTCTACTATCAGCCATGTGTGTTCCTATGTCGGTACACCTTCACCAACCTTCAGCATTGTCAGTCATGAAATGGTGTTGGTGTTTTCACCTCCATTTTCCTGATTATTAGTGGAGCTGAGCAGGTTTTTAATGCTTACTGGCTAGTTTTCTTCTAGAAACTGTTTTCAATCTTCTGCCCATTTTTCCTGTTGAATTGTTGTTCTCTTATTGATTTGCCGTTTTGGTATTTTGCTGGTTATCTATGATGCAAGTATCCTCTCTCAGTCACTGGCTTGTTTTTTAACATTGCTTCAAGTGTCTTTTCATCCTTCTAATTTCAATTCAGTCATCCAAGTGGGTTTTCTAATTGGACATATTAATGAAGTGGCCTTTGGTGTGCTGCTCATTAATCAATTTCTTTCAGCTAAATTTGTTCACCAGGAGTTTGAAACAACTGGGTGAGTTAAAAATGAATTTTTAGACTCAAAGCTTAGCTACCCACTCAGAGATGTTAAAAAAAAAAGAAGAAATAAAAAAGCAACTTTGATCCTTTCACAAGTGAGGTGTAGCCTTCATCTGTTTCTTTGTAATAGAATCTGAGTCTGGGAAGGGGGCTCTTTGATATCTGTAATATCCAATTTAAAATTCACTGCATTCGAGAAATGAAGAACTAGAAGGAACCACAGGGACCATCTGGTTCAGCTTCCTCATTTTACAGGAAATGGAGGCTCAGAGAGATGAAATAAAATATTCTTGCTTGAGATCTAGTTTCTTTCCCTCCAAAGAGTCTAGTTTTCAGAAGGATGGATTTAGCCCTTTATTCTCCCAAAGGAATGGGATTCTCACAATTTGACTTGGGCACACATAAAATCCTGGAAGTTGCCTCATCATTTGAGGCCTTACAAACCCCTCACCCTATTTACTATCCCTCCTGGAACTGAATATAAGTCCTGGTCAAATGCTTTGGACACATAGCAATTCATATTCCCTTGAACCTAACAGGTATTATAAATCAGTGTGCAGAATGAGTGGGAGCCTTCCGTTTTCTCTTTGTTTCTTTCTTTCTCCTCCTCCCCCTCCAATTTCCCCTCCTCCTCCTCCTCCTCCTCCATTAAGATTTATTTCCTTTCTCTAGTGAAATAATATAGAATATTCTTTCTTGGATTTAGGAAAATTTTGTTAGAAATAACTCTTTCCAAATGGTTAGATAAAACCCTTAAGCAAGACTAAAATGACTCAGTATTTCCCCCCACTTATTTTTCCTGTGCAGGGGTCTGCATCTAAATGGGCTAAAAGTTTATTTTGGTTAAATCAATTTTCTTTTCTAAATAAAGTGCTAAATGAGGGGGGTTATATTTCTAGTTAGAGTTCTCTCTCTCTCTCTCTCTTTCTCTCTCAATGTTTATGAATCTAGGATAAGACACATTAAAAGGGCCCTGAGAAAAAGCAGACCAAGCAACTGAATGTTAAAGTCCTTCGGGACCCCTAGTAATGACCATCGATCTTAACAGGCCAGTGTTGTTAAGTGACCCCTGGATTTCTCCTAAGCTACTTTTTGTAGCAATTGTCAGATTTTTCTGGGTCTTTTCTTTAGAAAACATCTCTCCACAAACAGCCCAGCATGCTGGAAACTACCTGGTTAACCCTCGGAGGACAGTAGCCATGTCGTCTTTACCAGGGCTGCCTAATGATGACAACGGTGGTGATGATGGCGATGAAAATAAAATAATTATGCTTACTACATGCCAGGCATTGTTCTAAATATTCCATGTGTGTTCATAACTCATTTAACCCTCACGAGCCTAAGAAGCAAGTTACTATTATTACCTCCATTTTCTAGATAGAGGAATTGAGAGGTTAAGTAATTGATCCAGAGTCACGCTGTTTATCAGTCAGGGTCCAAACAGAGCATGCATGACACACAAAAATCGTTAACTTGGGAGGGTTTATTTACAAAATAGGCTAATTACAAATGTGGGTTTAGGGGAAACATTGATGGAACTGGGAGCAGGCAAGCTGTTACTACCCCTTGGTCTGAATGAAGCAGATGGAGCAGTCGGCAAGACTCAGAGGAGAGGGAGGTGCGTGAAGCCAATTGCAACTTGCAGGAAGAAGTGACCTGTGGCTGAGGGCACTGTTAGTCCATGGCAGCCTTGCAGAGGAGGAGCCAAGCAAGGGAAAAAAACACCCCAATTGCTCTCTCCCTCTGGGATGCTGCCTGGGGACTTCAGTGGTAGCCTAAGGCAGAACTTTATGTTTATTGAAGCCTGTTGATGTCATCCATACAGTCCAGCACCAGGGCTGAGCACAGGGGCCATCTGCCATGGACCGGATAGTAAGTAGCAGAGCTGGGATTTGAACCCCGTCAGTTTAACTCCAAACTCTGTATTTCTATCTACTGTGCCATATAGTGCCTTGTAGACTGAGGAGGCAATATAGCACACAGCGACTAACACATAATTGGAATGTATGAGATAACTCATCTGAGAATTGGTGACTGGTTCAGTAAGTCACTGGACAGGTTCACATACTACTAATATCTGTCATTAATGTTTCAATCTCTCTGTCCCTCTCCCTTCCTCTCTGAAATAAATTAAAAAAACAAAAAAATAAACTCACTACATGAGAAAATAATAGCTAAGGTGTTAGACTTGAAGATCTTTCCTCTTAATGACAGTATCATGTTAATTTCATTCTTTTATTTATCGATGCAGAACGGATTCCAAAGCTGTTTGGCTCACCTTACTATTGATCTTTTTAAGTTGAGCAAAAATCTACTGATTTCCCTCCAATGCCATATTCTTTCTTTCTATAGTTGTATTTTCTTGTTGATTATTTCAGAATAATTGGATTACAGTTGATCTATAGAAGTTGAAAGTTGCTAAGGGTTAGATTGCTCCCTTTTTGTTTCCAAGTTGTGGAGAGATCACCTAAATGAAGCTTAATGCTGGATCAAATTTTATAAGCAATTACCAACTACTTCAGGAATTACCCATCCCTGGGATAAAATGTTTTGAGACTAATGTTGTTTGGCACTTAGTTGCTGTTTTAATTAGTGGGAAAATCCTGGGCACAGAGTGTTCATTCTGGAGTAGGAACACTGGCGTCAGGAATCCTTGGTTCTGTATGGAAAGTGACTGAGGCGGAGATGGAGGGTGAGCTCCATCCAGGGAAAGTGGCCTGAAGGCAGATCTCACATCAGAGGCTCATCAAGGAGGTGGCCCAAAGGGCATGCACAGCCTTAAGGACAAAGGTTGGGGGGAGAGGGTGGGAGAAGAGAGCGAGGAGGAGCACGCGGAGTACCGTTTTAGACAGATATGTATGCCTTTGATTTTCTCTTTTAATCTTTGGGAGTTGAAAAATTGCCAACGGAAATAAGAATTATGGTTCAAATAAGACTATCCAAGTTGCAGTTGATTCTGAAGTTTCAAAACCAGAGTACTGGGAGAAAATCAGCCACCACACTCCAACCTCTTTAACTTGTGCACACTACCAGCATTTGTCCAGCTGCTCCAGAGGGAAAACCCTGGCACTCAGAGGGCAGGTTTTAAATTCTGTTTAAATAAAGGAACTCATGTTAGGCCAGTGTGGCTCAGTGGTTGAGGGTCACCCTATGAATCAGGAGGTCACAGTTCGATTCCAGGTCAGGGCACATGCTCTGGTGGCAGGTTCTACCCCGCAGGAGTCGGCCAATCAATGATTCTCTCTTATTGATGTTTCTCTCTCTCTCCCCCTTCCTCTTTTAAATAAATTTAAAATGTAAAAAAGAAATAATAAAGGAACTCACTCCATGAAAATATAATAGCTAAGGTATTAGACTTGACGATCTTTCCTCTCAGTTACAGAAACACAAAGCAGGGTGTGGAAGCATGATCCACTCTCCTTTTTTGGGAGGTGTATGTGTGCAAGCTACATTAACTTGCCGAAGAATGTGGAGAACAGTTTCAGCAACAGAGACCGTGAGAACTGGTGTGTTGCGTGGGTGGCGCCCAGTCCACAAGACCTGGCGAGGGGATGCGGGCTCTGTAGAGTGCGGCGGGCTGCCCTGCCAGAGATTACAGCTCTGTGTTCCCACCCCTTCCGCTTCCTACAGGAAGAGGATGTTGCCAGCTGCCTCACAGGCAGGTAAAGACAGAAAACAATTTTGAAGCACATTTTCCTTCCTCTTTCAAAGCATCACTTGCGTGGCTTCCCTCTGTTGTGAGTGTGAATGTGCAGGTGTCATGGGCTGGAGAAAGGACGGTGGATGCTGGGCTGGCCGGCACTCAGCCTTCCTGGGGTCAGCTTGCTCACTTGCAAGTGGCTGTTTCTGGGACCTGAAAGACCTGATCAGGCAGAGGCTAACAGAGGGGCTCTGGCCTTTTGAGGAGGAAGTCTGGAGGGGGGAGGTGGGGTGGCCACGCCTGGGAGAACTACCACGAGGAATTCTCTTTGGCATCCTTGGTGGCAACTAGAGCTCAGGCCTCACCTTGCTTTCCACCCAGCGTTCTGGATAGCTTTGCTGGTGCAGGGAGCGCTTCCCCTCCCTCTGGCCTCTGTCTTCCTGATTGACACAGCCTGCGTTTCCACTTCCTCACACCTGTGAGGACTGTCTACGAGGGCTCCTTACCCGTCTCACCTGGAGGAGTTGGTTCCCCGTGAAAGGAGCAGAGTAAGAAAATGAAAAAAGCCTGAATCCAAAGGGTCCTGGCTGATTTGGCAGGAATCTTCTTTCTTGACCTTAAACATGGGTAATGGACAGCCCAGCCCTGAAGAGCTGTGGCCACCTTAGCCCCGGGGGCTCCTATGGGAACTAGAGACATGGCCCAGCAGCTCTGTAGTTGGGAAATGATTTGTCAACGGTACCCCACCAGCAGCCCTCTGCTTCGGTCTGTGCCTCGTGATGGAACCCTGCTGGGTAGGACTTGCTCTCTAGACAACTGAAAGGCCCGAGCAATTCCAGGGCAGGACACAGAGCGAAGGCATGTTGGTCCTTGGATAGATCAGAAGTCCTGCCATTTACAGCCACATGGATGTTTCAGCCTCACTCCAGGAATTACTGGTGAGCGTTATTTGCACCCCAAAATGTATTGGTTGCTCGTGGTTTATAGCGCATATAATCCCACGCCCATAAAAGGTTCTCTATTTGTAAAACTGTTGGTGAAAAACATAAAAGATAGTTAGACATTTTATCCTGTGCCAAGTGATTTGAATACCTGTGTGCAATTCACTGGATGAGTTAATTTCTAATATATTGTTTTAACCTGGGCATCAATAGGACGGGGGGGGGGGGTACTGTCTTTGCAAACATTTATTTGAATTTGGATTCAAAAGCTGCCAGGTTTCTCTTGGAAAGGCTTGTGCTGGCCCTGAATTCCTTCCGCCAGCATTTGTGGGGAGCATTGGTGTTGCCCGGTGCCGATTCCTGAGACTGACATTGCAGAGAGCATATTCCTACTTGAGCGAGTGGCTTAAGCGCGTGGCGTTAAGCAGGTGTGGTGGGGACACCCAGATTGAAATAGAGCTCTGCTTTATGCTTTGCAGCTGAGCAGCGGAATCAGAACAGGACTCAGGGAGAGGCTCCCGCATCTTCAGCACTACTGCCCTTTTCTATGAGATGGTGATAGATCAAAGAGAAAGTTTGAGCGTTAGGACTTAGGGGCAGTGGCATTGGGCTGAACTCTACATTTCCACACTGGCGAAAACGAAATCACCAGGTATGCTCTGAACAAATGAGAGAAAATCACTTTTCCTGTCACTTAGAAGGGAGTGGGCCTGAGCCCCATGGCTCCTTCTTTTGTTTCCTTAAGTTGAGGCGGTGAGTTGTAATCTTTTTTGAGGTGACTCTGAGGCTCTATTTCTGGACTTTTAAATAGAAGCTCTTCTAAATCAGGTCACTCACCCTAGACTTGGGCATTGGGTACTCTTTCTTTTGTAAAGTGGAGATCTTTACAAAGAAAGAGAGACTGTAGGAGAGACTATGGGAAGTCAGAGTGGGTCTGGTGAGTGCCTAACAACCTGTACTAGGTCCCAATTCAATGGGCATGTACTGGTCCTCTATGTGCCAGGCACTTCCATGTGTCTATACATCAATGTGCAGGTTATAATATACTGCCCTTGCCCTCAAGGGACTTACAACTTTTTGCTCCCTCCTTACAACTTTTTTCAGAGACAGAAGCCAGAGGAGCTACAATTCGATGATATCAGGACTCAATTACACTCAAAGTACTTATTGGATATCTGCCTTGAACCTAACTCTATGCTAACAATCTTCAGGAACTTTATTAAAAGTTATCCTAGCCTTCCGGAGACTTGAACTTGAGACAAGAAAGGATCAGAAAACAATATGGGAGTAAATGTTATTGAATGCTCTAGTCATCAGGTGTCCATAGGCCAATTTGCCTGGAGATTTTGTCCCCAAGGAAGGCAATGTCATACTTTGTTGAGGAAAAACAAATCTTAATCGTCCCTTCCTTGATTTGTTCCTCAGTTGCAGTCACTTTGGTGGCTTTCTTTGTAGTTGGTAATTGGTGAGTAATTGGTTCTGAATACTTTCCATTTATTCATTAATTCATTTATTCTTGTTCTACAACTGCCCGGTGCCTCCCACGTGTGAGGTATGGTGGTAGGCATGGGAAAGGGAGCAGAGAGCCAGACAATGTTTCCCTGGCTCATGGAGCTTACTTTCATGCAGGAGAGACAGCTGTTAAACACATAATTACATACTGAGTTAATTGTATGTGCTAAATGGAGAAGGCAAAATACATGTTATAGAAACATATAACAAAGGACTCGCCCTGGTTTGGAGAATCAGGGAAGGTTTTTAAAGTGAGGATGTTTGAAATGAGCTTTGGAGGATGAGTAGAAATTAATTAGACAAAGGAATAGGGAGGACTATTTGAGTCACAAAGAATAGCAAGTGCAAAGGTCTGGGGCCGGCAAGGTCATAAAGGGGCTTGATGGATGTTAGTCCTTCTCACTGCTTTTGCAACGAGAAGCCTTTGGAGGGTTTTAAGTATGTACCACAGCAACATGAGCTACTGTGCATTTTGAAGCTATGGGTTGGAGGAAGGAGAGCGTGGAGCCAATTGTGTCAGTGCAGGGAGGAGATGAAGGTTTCTTAAACGGTGTGGTCGAGGTGGAAAAAAGTGAACAGATTCAAGAGGTGCTGAGGAGGTAAAATAGGAGCTGGACATTAAGTCCAAGGGTGAGGGGAAGAAAAACGTCAAGGAAGCCAGGCTGTGATGGAGATGGACCAGGTTTGGTGGGAGGGAGGGGCTGATAAAGTGAGAGTGAGATGATGATAGGTGCTGAGGAGGTAAAATAGGAGCTGGACATTGATTAAGTCCAAGGGTGAGGGGAAGAAAAACGTCAAGGAAGCCAGGCTGTGATGGAGATGGACCAGGTTTGGTGGGAGGGAGGGGCTGATAAAGTGAGAGTGGGACGTGATGATTTGGAGATGCCTTAATCCTTAATCCTGACATTAATTGTATGTTGATTGGGCAGCATGGCTCTGTTTGCTTAAAGTTTCATCCCCTTTCCCTTCTCAGGCATCCGGAAGAGCATTTTTAGAATCTAGTCCTTCCACATCCAAGAAGTGAGAAGTGAGCTCAGCTCCCCGGAGCTGAACGCTTTCTCAGTTATACCCATTGGCTTATTTCTTAGTTTAGCTTTCACATATTTAAAGCTAGACACCTGATGACCTGCTACTTTCACATTGTGTCAGCCTGGATGCTAATTTCAGGATTATGTGCGATAAAGAAAGAAAATAATTTTGATTCCCTTTTTGGTGACTGTAGCCCATTCCTTAGACACTGTTTTAGTAACTTCCCAGGGGTATCGAGTGTCATGGTTTACAGGTAAGCATGGTTTGTTTTAGAAACACGACTGCACATCTCTTTAGGTGGTGTTTACAGTGTAAAAGCCCTGGTCAATTACTTAATTAGCGAGTGGCCGGCAAACCCTGCTGGGTTTTACACATTCTCACAGGATCAGAATGAAACTCAAGGTCGCTGACCAAATGAGGTGTTTAACTGTCAGTTGGGTTGTGTCTAATCAATAGCCAGAGCAAACACACCCACAGTTTGCACACACATAACTGGGTATGGTTGTCAGACTTTTATTGAGCATTTAGTGGGAATCATGATGGTTCCTGGGGCTGTAAAGTGATGCAAAACTTGACTTCTGCCTCTGACAGGCTCACAGCCTCTTTGGAACCTGTGTACAGAGAGAGGGCAATGGGGGGAATGGATCTGAGTTTGTAGGAGTCGGTATCACCTGGGTACACCTGAGGTTCAGTTTCTAAGATCGCGGGCCATAGGAGAAGACGTCATGAAAGGAAGGGTTTGTGAGGTCTCTCAAGCAAGTGTGGGGTTTGGGTAGGTTAAGTTTGAGGTGGAAGTGGGAGAAAACCATAGAGCTAGGGGAGTGCTCTGGCATTTTGAGGGAGAACGAGGACATGTGTTTGTCTGGGTTCATAAAGGGTGTTATGAAAGAGGGAGCAGGAGAAAAGATTAGTCTATCTTAAAAAGCAGCGCCACCTAATTACAACAGAATATTACTTGGTCATAAAGAGGAACGAAATCTTACCATTTGCTTATTTCACTGAACATAATGGCCTTAGGAGGTAAAATAGTTATGCTCAGTGAGATAAATCAGTCAGAGAAAGACAAATACCATATGGTTTCACTTATATGTGGAATCTAAAGAACAAAATAAACAGAATTGAAACAGAGCCATAGACTCAGAGAGTGGACTGGTGGTTGCCAGAGGGGACGGGGGTTGGGGACTGTGAGAAAGAGGTGAAAAGATCAATTAGTACAAATTGGCAGTTACAAAATAGTGACAGGGATGTAAAGTACAGCATAGGGAATAGAGTCAATAATATTGCAATAACTTTGTATGGAGCCAGTTGGGTACTGGAAATACTGGGGGGAACACTATGTAAAGTATATGGTTGTCTAGCCACTATGCTGTACACCTGAAATCAATACAAAATAATATTGAGGGCAGACTGTAATTGAAATTTTAAAAGCAAGATTAATCTATCAGTACCGTGTGGTAGGAACTGGAGTGCTGGAGAGGCTAGAGGTGGGGAACTATTTAAGAGACATTTAGCTACAATTTTAGTGGCAAGATTTAAAAAAATTTAAATCTAATGGATAAGGAAACAAGTTGATTGTCATTAAGCAGCTGGGGTGAAGCAAAAGCCAGGCAGCCAAGAATTTATCCCTGTGAAATGAAGTTTTCTTTTTGATTTACTGTTGTGGAAAATAAAGAGGGATTGGATCTGGACTGGGATGGTCTTGCACACCCACAGACCATGTCTGGTTGCAAGTGGGGGTTACTATTAAACAAGAGGCATTCCTATTTGCTCCAAGGCGAGTTCTTCAGTGAGAGTGTGTGCTGTGCCCACCTCTGCGCCCTCCGTACTACAGAGGGTAGTGCCTGGTGAACTTGAGGTGCTCGACAATTGAAGAGAAAAGTGGATAAATGTCAGAGGAAAGGTAAAGGAGGAGAATAAAGAGGCAACCCAAAGAAATAGGAAGTTTTTTTGAAGTTTCCTTCCATGGGGGAAACTGGAGAATGAAATGATGAAGCATGTTAAGGTTGCAAGTGGCAAGAACAGAGCAGAGCTGCCCACCTTAGTTAAAAAGGGTTTATGATAAGGCTTGAAGGGAGAAGCAAAGAAGATAGGAAATGACCTCGGTATAGTTGGTCCTTGACTATCTGCTTACCTGCTCACTTATTCAGTAAAAATTAATAAGCTCCTATTCCAAGGAAACTAAGCAGTGGGGACGTTCGGACTGAGAGAGCAGCATTTGCAAAGGCGTGAAGGCATAAAAGTAGATACTCTTAAGTCAGCGGTTCTCAACCAGGGGTCGCCTAAGACCATCCTGCATATCAGATATTTACATGACAATTCATAATAGTAGCAACATTACAGTTATGAAGTAGCAGCGAAAATAATTTTATGGTTGGGTCACATGAGGAACTGTATTTAAAGGGCCAAAATGTTGATAGCCAGTTAGCCTGGAGGTCAAATCACCCCCGACAACAATCAAGGCTTAACTACAACAAGACTGCGCACAAAGACCACTAGGGGGTGCACCAAGAAAAGATA
>NW_006293784.1:4045021-4071419 GCF_000327345.1 Myotis davidii | reverse complement strand
CTTGTCTTTCTTCTTACCTGCTCACTTATTCAGTAAAAATTAATAAGCTCCTATTCCAAGGAAACTAAGCAGTGGGGACGTTCGGACTGAGAGAGCAGCATTTGCAAAGGCGTGAAGGCATAAAAGTAGATACTCTTAAGTCAGCGGTTCTCAACCAGGGGTCGCCTAAGACCATCCTGCATATCAGATATTTACATTACGATTCATAACAGTAGCAACATTACAGTTATGAAGTAGCAACGAAAATAATTTTATGGTTGGGTCACAACATGAGGAACTGTATTTAAAGGGCCAAAATGTTGAGAACCACTGCTCTAAGAGTTTGGAAATTGCTAGAGCATCTGGTAGCGGACAGAAGTATAGTATTTGGCTGGAAAGTGTTTTCTTTTGTATTTTAAACTTATAGTAATTGTCCGTGCTATAATTGGAGGATTTCACACAAAAATACCTGTTTTATCTATTACCATGAAAGAAATCATCCCAAACTCAGTGGTGTAAAATGTAACCCTTGTTTTCGCAACTCTCACGGTTCTGGGAATTGACCGGGCTCAACTAGGAGACATTGTGCAGTCAGAGGGTGGCTGAAATTGGAGGCATCTGGAAATCTTCTCACCCACATTGCTGGTGGTTGATAGGACTTTAGCTGTCCGACACAAATCCTACAAATAGCTTCCCCGAGGGGCCTGGGCTTCCTCAGAGCATGACTGGTGGGTTCTAAGAGCAAGTGTCACAGGGACTGGAAGTGGAAGCTCCTAGTTTCTTAAATGTTGGGCCTGGAAACCGACCCAGCATCACTTGCACCATATTCGATTGGTCAAACAGTATTATAGGCTGAATTGTTGACGTTCTAATTCCCAGTACTTCAGAATATAAGTTCCTTTGGAGACTTTAAAGAGATTATTAAGTTAAAATGGGGTCATTTGGGTCAGCCTTAATCCAATATGACTGGTATCCTTACACGAAGAGATTAGGACACAGAGATACCAGACATGGGCACCCATAGACTGAGGGGTGACCATGTGAGGACACAGAAAGAAGGCAGACATCTGAAGGCCAAGGAAAAAGACCTCAAAAGAAACCAAACCTGCCAACACCTTGATCTTAGACTTCCAGCCCCTATAACTGGGAGAAAATACTTTTTGTCATTGAAGCCATCCAGTCTATGGTATTTTGTTATGGGAGCCGGAGGGAACTAATGAATGCCACTGAAGGGTTTTGGCTCATGGGTGACATGACAGTTGCTCTCTATCCACTCACCCATCTCTCTCTCTCTCTGGTGGCATTGTGAAGGTTGTGCTGAAGGCTAGTGGTCAGAGGCAAGGAGTTCTTTCAATAGTCAGATGGATGGCAGGTGATGAAGAAGCATATTGGGAATGGGAGACGCAGACAAAGCAGATGTAATAAGATGTACAATTGGCACTATTTAGTGATTAGATATTTTGGGTGGGGGATTCATCAGAGGGGATGGGGCGGACATGCCCTGGAGCCAACCTCACATTGTCCCTCCCCGGCCGGCTGCACCTTGGGTGACACTACCTGAAGGGCTTCTGTGGAGTGAGTGGGGTCCCTCTGGCAGGTGGGGACCCTCAGCCTGGCCTGTGGGGAATCGGGCCAAAACCTGCTCTCCAACATCCCTTGAGGGATCCCGGAATGTGAGAGGGCACTCTGCAAAGTTGCTGTTGTACAGGATGTGGAACGCAAACGCAAGTGTGCAGTAAACCAGATTTAGGGCCAACAGTGCCCCAGCAACAACATAACCCACAGCCAAAGGTGGAATCCTGCGAACCTGTAAGGAATCGGCAGCTCCTGCAGTGAGTGTCTGCCCCCTGGTGGTCAGTGTGCATCATAGTGACCGGTCTGATGGTTGGACACTTAGCATACTAGCCTTTTATATATATAGATTCTCTCTAGGCAAGGTGGCTAAGGCTCTGTGTTGTGGCAGGGCGGGGGAAGGACGGGCAGGGGAGGGTTATTGGCAAAGGGCATTCTTTCCTTTCTCAAGGGGACCCTGAGGACACTCACACCCCACATAGGGTGCAACCAGCCTGTGAGACTAGCACTGTGTCCAGCTGGGCTGGGCTGGGCTCTGGCAGCACAGACATGTCCAGACCAGGGACAGGGATGGAACCCTTGGCCTCATGGCACCTGCCACCAAGACATCCTCATTCTCCCTGTGCCCTGGCTGATTTTGTTCCCAGGGGAGCTTGGTAATGAGTCGCTACTATAACACAGCTAGGCTGCTACAGCCATACGTGTGGGGCAATATTTGACCAGTGAAAATGGATTAATTTGGAATTTGTGATCATTTGTAATAGGAGCTAAAGTTGACAATTTCTTTAGAAATATCAGGGGATAAAAAGGGAAAAATAAGAACCAAATGAATAGAATGGACAAGGTACCAAGACTAGGTGCCAAGAGGGTGTTTACCTCCTTGAGGAAAGGACGTGTTTTCTAGTGCTTTAGAAAAAGTCATTTGCATAGAAACAAAGCCCTTTGGAGCCGAGGCCAGCCCGGCTCAAGCGGCCCTCTCAGAGTTAATTGTAAGTCATTTTTCTTCTTTAACTAAAGCCGAGTCTCTTCCCCTCCACCTTCTCTGCTTTGATGACGCCTGCATTTGACATGAAGAAATTCACATTTCCTTATTCACAAACACCATTTCAGACTCTCTTAATTTGAGCAGGTCCTCTTTTTCAAATTCATAGTAGGGAGGAGAGGAAAAACATGCAAAGAATTTACAGAAGTTTAAACAACAAATGAATGTTGTTTGATCTGTTCTTCCACTACTCCCACCCCCCTTAATTTCTATTTGCTGTTGGGAGCAGTGCCCTGGGCTTCCGCGAATTTGTTCACAGCCAGCCAGAGGGGTCCTCTTCCTAAATTGTATCTTTGGCAAACTGCAAACCTCCATGTCTTATATGGCAGCTGTCCTGGGAATTTTCCCTCTGAGAAAGATGCACAGAGATTATTTTGATTACGAGAAAAAAAAAAAAGTCTAGATAGTTTCACTTGAGATCTCAGCACCCTCACTCATGTCATGCACATCCACAATGCCACTGCTGTTTCCTTTCCCTGACCTTTGGATTCCTGGTCTGGCACTCCATTCGAAGGTTTGAACGTGAACACAATGACTTCTTGAGTCACCACTCTGGGCACACACTGCCCTCAGGTTCTCTCTGTGCATTGTTTTCTTCTCATATCTGTTTAAATATTTCAGCTCAGCATGCAATGTGTTTGAAAATGGCTCAGATGTAATTACCAACAGTGTTACCTCTCTGCTGAAGCCTGTAATTCCCTCTTGATTAAGATGGCGATATTGATTTGGCTGAGATTGCATGCAAATACACTGACATCAGGAGACGTGTAGTTTTTCAGTGTGTCTGTGGATTTCAGTCTAGTAGTCAGGTTCCCCCCACCCATATGGTTTGGCTACAGCATGTATGTGGATTAATACCTGTCTCCTGGGCGCAGATGGAAACTATAGCCCACAGAAGTTCTCATTTGGAGCCTTTGTTTAGTTGTGCCTATCAACCACAGCCATCTCTGTTCTTACATTCATCGGAGTAATTGAAGAGGAATGGGCCCTCTGAGTTGGGCTGGCTGTCAAAAGGTCATGGTACTTCAGGAGGAGACAGGTGGAGGAGGGGATTGGGAAAATATTTTAAGGCTATGAAGTGATTTGTTAATTCACCACCACAAAAAAGTCTGTGCTACATTCTGCAGCCAGGCATTGAAGGCTACAGATTCTTCAAAGAAAATGGTCACCAGTTCATACTTATTTGGAACACAATTTATTTAGAAAGTGTATAATTCAAATGCATTGTCTGAATCAAGAGGAATGCCTTTTTGAGTCTGTGTGTGTGTGTGTGTAATTATGTTGTGGAATTAATTTGTTCCAAATAAAGGAGGCCAAAGAGACATGACAACTAAATGCAATACCTGACACTAGACTGGATCTTATATTAGAGGAGAAGAATGATATGAAGGACATTATGAGGTCAACAGACACAATTGGGATATGGACAGTAGATGAGATAACATTATTTTATCCATGTTAAAATGACTGATGTTGATGACGGTAGTATGGTTACATAAGAGAATATCTTAATTTTGGGAAACAGGTGATGTGCACAACTTACTCTTAAAACATTAAAAAACTATATATATACACACACACACATATATATATATGCTAGAGGCTCAATGCATGAAATTCGTGCAAGAGTAGGCCTTCACAGCCACAGCGGCTGCCTTAATCCCTCCCTCGCAGTAGCAACAGCAGCAGCAGCAGCAGCTGCCTTGATCACGTGGCTACAGCCCTAGCTTCATTTGGAAGGTCGTCCGAAGGACATCCTTCAAGGCTGTTTGGCTGTCTGGTCTAATTAGCATATTATGCTTTTATTATTATAGATATGAAAGGGAAAAAGAGAGAACAAATGATAAAATAAATAGATAAAATAGTAGGTGAATTTGGGTAAAGGGAAATGGGTATTCTTTTTTCTATTCTTAGATTTGCAACTTTTCTGTAAGTTTGAAATTATTTCTAAATAAAAAATAAAGAGGAAGGCATACTTTTAGATGTCTTAATGTCTAATCTGAGGTCTTTTGCCAGGGGGTAAGTAAATATTCTGACCTTGCTTCTTTGGTGTCATTGAACAAGTATTAGTGTGCTACTTCTTTCCTTTTCCTCTTTTCTACACAGACCCTTACCAGGGAGAAGATATCAGAGGCTCATTTGTTGATGAGATAGATGTTGAATTATCAGGATGCATGACAAGAGCAGACATATTTTGCTAAAGTCAAAACCTGACAGGGTGAAACATAAATCATGGATGTGTGTACATGTACCTGTTGACTTAGCTGCCAGGAATATTGTATAAGAACAGAAGCCCTCTAGCTAGTCTCTCTAACTCCTTCCTAGCATTTAGAATTACCTGCATCCAGCACTGGTTTCTCCTCATGATTTCCTTGTGCCATTTTCTTCCTTTACAAACCCAGTTGCAGGTTTCCTAAAGCACTTTCTTAGTTTGAATTTTTTTGTATCAAACTGTTAATCAAACTTAATTTCTTATTTGGGAAATTATGTTGTTTTCTGTGGGCGTGTTGCTGCCTCTCCTGTAATCTAAATTCTCCAAGGGAAAGGCCTTTGCCTTGTAATAAAAATAAAATGTTTCTTTGGAACTGGTTTGATTATCTATGGCAGTGTTACAAACCACACAAATACTTAGGGGTTTACAACAACTTATCTCTCACGGTTTGTGTGTGTGTGTGAGCTGGATTGTTCTTGCTTGAGGTCTCTCTTGCAGTTGTAGTCAGACTGTGGAAGAGAGTAGAGTCATCTGAAGGTATGACTGGGTTGGACATACAGGAGAGTTTCTTGTCTCACATGTATAACTCCTCATATGAGATAGCTGGAACAGCTAAGAGCTGTGTGGGCAGCTCCTCCTTCCCTCCCTTCCTTCCTCTTTCTATTTTCTTCCTTCCTTCCTTCCTTCCTTCCTTCCTTCCTTCCTTCCTTCCTTCCTTCCTTCCTTCCTTCCTTTCCCTTTCTCTCTCATGGGGCCTTGCGCATGGCTAGCTTGGGCTTCCTCAAAGCTTGGACACCTTCTTACCTGGTGGCTGGCTTCTCCCAGAGCAAGCACTCCAAAGAGCTCAAGATGGCAGCTGCACAGTTTCTGATGATGATGTCTTAGACATCATGCAGCCTCACTGCAGCCACACCCTATTGTTCAAAAGATTAAAGAGGAGGGAGCCACATAGGGGAGTGAACACCAGGAGGCAAGGCTGGAGGGTGTGTTTGGAGACAAGCTACCACAGGTGCCTAGTGTTGATTATGTTAGGTCCGCACTTAGCATTCAATAAATTCTAATTAAATGAAAACCTAGAAACTTGAGATAAATTGTTTTCTGAAAATGCCATTTGACCTTTAATTTCCTTTGCTGGTGGGGTGGGCCCAGGGAGTGAGCCATGAAAAATGAGGCTTTGGCATAGCTGCAATCTAATCTCTGAAGAGCAAATAACCTCGAAGAAATTCACTTATGGGTGTAATTATATCCTACTGACAACTGGATATTTTATTCCAAGATTCTATTATCCTTAGTTATCTAACCAATATTTTCCTATTTATCCTCATTTTCTTTCTCTGAGTAGGGAGGCCGCTGAATGGATGCCAAAGCTCCTATTACACATGCTGTTGTTAAACATGATAGAGCTACTTCAATGCCATTGTATATCCTTCCTAATTCATAACATTAGAAGTTTGGTGTTGGTTACAGTGACAGCCCATCTTCTCACACGAGACCTAGAGCTCAAGGTTTGTTTCTGAATATGGGCAGGGGGGCAACCATTGTATCCCTGCCTGACTCAATCAGGGATGCCTTTGTTCCACTCTCCTTTGGCTTAAACTGTAAAATCGATCCATTCATTTCCCACACAGTAACTTCCGAGAGCCTTCAAATAGGAAACATGTGCTGCTTTAAGATTTTGTTAATTCAGTGTAAGGTGATTTCTCATTCACTCTATGTAAGGGTCGGCCGCATGCCTCCCAGGGACATAGAGCAGAGGAGGAGGTCAGAGCACATACCCAGACACAGAGCTGGGCTGCCCGCATGGAAGGTCCTGCCGACCATATAGATGTGAAATGCCACAGGGATTCCGCGTGGGAAGAAACAACTCAGACTGGAGCGGCGTTTGTTGACTTCTGAGAAGGGGTTCGATAAATACATTTCAGAGTTAAAAACAGTCTCAACACGGAATCCAACACAATTGGGAAAGGCAGGGAGCTTTGGTTCTGTTTTCCAAAGGTGCTTAGGCACCGAGGGGAGACCAAGTGGGTTCACCCTCTTCAACAGAAACCAGACGCCCGGAGGAGCCTCTGTGTAGCCCAGAAAGGCGGCCTCCCATCCTCTCAATTTGTGCCAATATGTGAACCATCAATAGGTGTGGCGGGTTCTCCGCTGTAGGTTCGCAGGTCCCCTGCTGGGTGGGGAGGCCTGGCAGACGAACAATCCCAGCTCACATTCGGAAACAAATGTTCAAACGTGCACGTGGGGGCCTTGAACGGCACAGGTCGGTGTTAGCTCTGGAGCCTGCGGACCTTCCTAGCAGGGAAGCGGTTAAGGTGTCACAGCACTTTCTAGGCCAGAAGGATCTCACCGCCCCTTCCCCTGTCTGGGGCTGGCTTCTGGCTGAGTTCAGGGGATTTGGAGGGGGGTTGGAGGTGAGTGTGGTTCTGGTGGTTCAGTTTCTAGGAAATAAAACAACGCTTCCCTTTGACCTTTCATGTGATTCAGGTCAGCGTCTCCTTGGCACCCTGCCTTTTCTGTGCAGCCCGTTTGCTGTGGGTGCAGCCACTCGGCCCGGTTTTGTGCTGCTTCTGTGGCCAGCAGCCTGGGCTCTGAGTGGGAAGCCCGGGGATTCAGAGCTCAGACTCCGACTCTGGTATTGGCTGATGCCAGAGAAGTTCAAAACCTGGCTCAAACCCTGACTCCTCAGATAATTGCTTCTCCTCCCTTATCTGTAAATGAGGCAGGGGAATAAATAGGCCTCCTTTAACGCTGGGTGGATGGCAAAATTGCAGGGGCTTAAGGGAGGACTTACAACTGGTGATTGGATGGTCTGGAGCCACACTTTGGAATTATCACCTGATCCCAAATGGCATGCATTATACTCTCCGGAGGGAAGTTGAAAAGCAAGAATCAAAGAAATTAAGAATAAAGGAATGTACAATAAACCCCCTCACAAACCAGGGATTTGATTAATCTCAGTGGAGTCATGAATCTGAGGGGAGTTTCGTTTTGCGTGTACTCTGTGAAGCACGGTGCCCCTCTGTAGAGACAGAAATCCCATCATAGATTGGGTGGCGCCTTTCCCCCTCTGATCAGATGTTATAATACGTTCCGGCTGTGCAATTTGTAACTAAGAAAAAACACATTTTTACATAGCGCCCACAATAAAGTCCACGCTAGGTCCTCAGGTAGCTTTTGCAGTCTGTAAAAACTCAATATAAGAAAGATAATTATGTGTTTTTTTAAAAAAATTTATTGTTAAGGAAACACAGATTTTGTTTAAGCAACAGAGATAAATAGGTTTACCTATAAAATCAACAGAATCGGAGACGGACAATCCATACTAAGTGCAAACAAAGCCAATACGCAGAGGAGCTCTGTAAAAGCAGGAAGGCTGTGGCAGGTTCCAGCCATCAGTGGGCATGAGGACCTTCCTGGGGGTTTGTTAGAGATGGATGTTCCCAGAGGTTCTGATTCAGCAAACCCATCTTGAGGGCAAAGAACCAGAGTTTTTAATAAGTGATACCCCAGGCAATTCTGACACTCTGAGGTCCACACTGAGAAATGGGCTAGAATTCTAAAGTGGATTTTGATCTGTGCATAAAGCCAAAAGAGCTATGTAGAACCCAGGTAGTTTAAACTATCCTCCGGATCCATTCCTGAAGTCCTCGTATTGTCCTCACTGAGTTAAGTATTCTGTTTGTTAGGGGATCTACTTGACTGTGAGTTCCAAGAACCTGGACAACCGTGGCTTACACTAAGAAGGATTTTTACTTTTTTTGGAGGGGAGCGGGTAAAGAAGTCTTGAGGTAGGCAGTCCAGGTGTGGTGGACCCTCACAGGATATGTCTGTGTCCAAACCCTTGGAACTGCGAATATTGCTTTATTTGGAAAAAGGGTCTTTGCAGGTGTAATTAAGTTAACTATCTTGAGATCATGCTGGATTAGCCTGGCTGGCCCTAAATCCAATGATAAGTGTCTTTGTAAGAGTGAAGCAGAGGATGATTATGTTCGATGGGACAGGGGGTCTCAAGGTCTAGGTCAGTGGTCGGCAAACTGCGGCTCGTGAGCCACATGCGGCTCTTTGGCCCCTTGAGTGTGGCTCTTCCACAAAATACCACATGCGGGCGCGCACGTACAGTGCGATTGAAACTTCGTGGCCCATGCGCAGAAGTCGGTTTTCGGCCTGGGTGAGTCTATTTTGAAGAAGTGGCGTTAGAAGAAGTGGGGGGTGTTGGTCGGTCGGGCGCCGGGAGACGTGGCACAGGTGGGCCGGGCAGGATACACAGCACCTGGGCGGCGCGCGGGATTCATGCACGAGTGAGTTGAGTGAGCCAGTCAGTCAGCAGTCTCATTGTGCAGTGGTTAGTGCTAGTCGCTTCCGCAAATCGTACGCGGGTGACAAAAGTACCTCCTCGAAGCATAAAGTTACCTGTATTTTTCCAACCAGCTGCAAATCCTACAGGTATTTTTGTCATCAATTTAAGAATTGTAATTATTTTGTGATGGTGGCTTTATTATTATAAAATGAAACATTTTTTTAGGTATGTTGAGATGGTTTGGACATATAGAGAGGATGAACGAAAGGAGATAGACGAAACAAGTATACAAGATGAGTGTGGATGGGAGAGTTGGAAGGGGTCGACCTCAGCGAATGTACCTCAATCAGATTGAGACGTTTTTAGCAAAGGCTAGCTTAGGAGTACCCTAATTAAGTTAATAACAATGTACCTACCTATATAGTTTAAGTTTAAAAAATTTGGCTCTCAAAAGAAATTTCAGTCATTGTACTGTTGATATTTAGCTCTGTTGACTTAATGAGTTTGCCGACCACTGGTCTAGGTCATTCTTACTAAATGTTATTTCTTGCTGAATGTTAAAATGTAGCATAGTATTTTGTAGACGCAGCTATAAACAGCATGAGCTGAAAGGAACTCAACTGGATGAAAGTAGCCAACTGCCCTTGCCCCCTAAATCAACATGTAATTAATCAAACAGTGCATATAAGCAGTGGATAAGCCTCCCTTCCAGAAGGCAGAGCTTTGGATCTGAATAAAAAATACCTTGTGACAAACATGTCTCATTCTTAAATAGAACACTTGAAGCTGGAAACCCCTTGAGTTCAGTAACAATTAGATGGAAGAGGAGACAGCAATGTGACTACAGAGCAGAGACTGGAGTGATGTGGCCAAAAGACCAGGAGCAACCACCAGAAGTGGGAAGAGGCAGAGAATGAATTCTCCCCTAAAGACCCTGGAAAGTGGCCCTACTTGATTTCTCAATTCTAGCCTCCAGAGCTGTGAAAGGATAGATCTCTGCTGTTTTAAGCCACCGAATGTATGACAATTTGTTACAGCAGCCTACGGAAACTAATACATCAGTGTTGGTGTAGAGGCTCTACCAGGCACACGTTTCCTTCTTTCTGCTAAACCATCCTTAGCTTGTTGACTCATGGTCATGAGATGGCTATTCCATCTCCTGCATGATGTCTGTGTTCCAGGCCAGAGGAATAAGAAAGAGCAAAGGAAAAGACTCAGGGAGTGCATCTGCCTCTATTTTAAGGAGGTTTTCAGAATCCCCCACCTAGCAAGTTTCTATTATCTCTCGTTGGCCAGAACTGGGTCAAATAGCCACCCTACAAGGGAAGCTTTTTTAAAAGTACCTTTTAAAAAAATCAGATAAATTGCCACATCCAACAAAATTGGGGTTTTATTGGTAAAGGGGAGAATGGATGATGGATGGATATTGTGTAGGTAACCTCTGCCAAGGCAACAAACCCTAGTGTCCTGGTAAAGTGGCTCTTCTTTCCACCCTGGGGAGCAAGAGACTAAGATGGTCTGGTCTGAGTTACTTGAAAACAATAAGAGAGGACTAGGGAGTCCGTCTTGACCAATCCTTGATGATTAATACATTCATATCTTAAAGGGGTCAACCTAAAGTAAAGGCGCTTCTGTGACCTATTGATCTTATTTTGTTCTTAAAGGAAGTTTGCTTTTGACCCCCAAATGGCAAACCTCTTGCCTGTGACCCACATGTTTTGCAAACTTGGAGCCCTAGAGTTCTTAATGAAAACATCTTGTTAAAGACAAAATTTTAAGAGGTAGTCAATGACTGATACTTTCTCTTATTATCTCAGGCATGCTAATATGCTAATAAGTAGTGTTTGCAAGGAATTGACTGATGTTGTCAGCAGCTCTTTGTTTTAAAGTAATTGCCAATAATGACTAGCAGCTTCGATGATGTAGTGGGAAGAATCCTTCAATCCCTAATGTTACAGACCATTTCTAAGTGGCTTTATGAGATTTTAGGAGTTCCATGTTTTAATAGGAATACTGCATGATTGTAAAGGAAAATGCAGCAATAGTGGGGTGGGTCTTTTTTTGAAGGGAGGTGTTGTTTCTTTTTTTGGAGGGAGAATTTCAGAAAAATAGGAAAGGCAAAAAAATTATATAGTTAGTGTCTTTCAAGTTTCAAAATTTAAACTTCAGTTAAAACTCACATAATTCACAGCTATCAGCCTTTGTTGTAAGCAAATATCTGTGTGTAGTTTGGGAGCTTTTGCTTTGGAGTGGTTTTTGGAACTCTGTTTACATTAACAAGGACAGAGTGTTGCATTGACAGTGTCCCATTCTTTCCTATGAACATAGTCCTTGCTGTCCATGAGGCTCAAGATGCCTGCCTTTTAGGTGAGGATACTGACTTTGCTGGTTTTTGAGCAGGACAGGTGATATTTCTCCAGTCCTGGTGAATAAGGGGGCCCATGATGTTACAGCCCCTCATTTCTCCTTTAAGAGAGGATGGCTTCAGGGTGCTGAGTGCCAATGAAATTATCGAGAAACCTTTTCATGGCAGCTCAGCACAGGTCTTTGTCTTCACAGAATCTGGAAATGTGCTCTTTCTTTGCTAAGAGGAGCAAATACAAAAGGCAGGCCATTGTCATTTAAGGAGCCAAGGTCAAAGTAGTATTTGGCATAAACACTGGCAGGAACATTCATACTAAACTGAAGTAGCTTCAAAAATTATCTTTCCATCTTATTCATGTCCTCAACTATGATGTCCTTGAGGATCTGGGAGTAAGTAGTTTACGGTTCATGCAGCCTCACTGTCCTAAACCTTGGAGCCCAGAAGAATGGCTCCCAGAACAATCTTTTCCAGTAAAAGGGACAAATGTCGATCTCGGCATAAGTTACTGGTAAAAGCTTGTGTTTTTTAGAATTAAAGTTTGGCTTTTCTGGCCAGCCTTTAGTTCCCCAAAGGGGCCACTGCGGTGGTACAAGCTCTGATCCGTTGTCACTGGACTGTGAGCGAAGCTGCCTTGTCAGCGCCCTGCTACAAGCAATGGCTGCTGGTGGCCCATTACAGTCTCCTTTTCTGGTTTGACTGCCACATATTATTCTTGCAGAACATATTTATATTAAACAGGATTCCTTGAGCCAAGCGTTTACATTTAATGGTTCTTAATGGGGAGACATTTGACAATGTTTGGAGACATTTTTGGTTGTCACAATTCCCAGTGGGAGATGGTGCTCCTGGTATCTACAAGATAGAGGCCAGGGATGCTGCCACCACCCCACAATGCACAGACCAGGCCATGACAAAAGACTATCCAACTCTAGATGTCAGTAGGGCCAAGGTTGAGAGACATAAATAAACAATAACTTAAAAATATTTTTATTGAATTCAGAGAGGAAGGGAGAAGGATAGAAATATCAACAATGAGAGAGAGAATCATTGATTGGCTGCCTCCTGCATGCCCCACACTGGGAATGGAGCCTGCAACTGGGACATGTACTCTAACCAGGAATCAAACTGTGAATTCTTGGTTCATAGGTCAATGCTCAACCACTGAGCCACACTGGCCAGGCAACAATAACTTTTAAGGATAAAAATAAAAAAACCTAAAGTTAAAAACCAACAACCCTTTTCCTAATGTCCTTCCAATTCTTCCACAAAACCCAAAGAGGCAAGTGAGACCCAAGTTGGCTGCTAGCTATGGATGGAATTATTATTACTCTTATAAATATTACTAGAGGCCTGGTGCACAAAAATTTGTGCACTCGGTGGGGGGGCGGGGGGGGGGAATCCCCTCAGCCTGGCCTATGCCCTCTTGCAGTCTGGGACCCCTCGGAGGATGTCCCCCTGCTGGCTTAGGCCTGCTCCCTGGGGGATCAGACCCAAGATGGCAGTCAGACATCCCTCTGGCAGCCTGGCAACCCTTGGGGGATGTCTACTTATCAGCAGGGAGCAGACCTAAGCGGCAATCAAACATCCTTAGTGCTGCTGAGGAAGGGTCCAAGAAGCGCGGAGAACCCCAAACAAAAGGAATCCAAAGAGGACCACACCAAGACACATCATAATTAAAATGCCAAGAGCAAAAGACAAAGAGGGAATCTTAAAAGCAGCAAGAGAAAGAAACTCAGTTACCTACAAGGGAATACCCAGTGCCTGGCCAGCCTGGGTGAAGGGCTCATGGCTGTTTTCAGGCTGATCACATCCCCTTTAGGGTGGGGGGTCCCCACTAGGGTGCCTGGCCAGCCTGGGTGAGAGGCCGAGGACCATTTTCAGGCTGGCCAAGTCCCCCCCAGCTACGGAAGCTCCTAGCCTCTCCTTTTTATCTTTTTTTAAATTCTGGGATTATTTACCTTCTATAATTGAAACTTTGTAGCCTTGAGAGGAGCTCAGAGCCGGCCAGTGCGGGCAGGAGGGAAGCTTGGCTTCCTCCATCACCAGGGGCAACCCAAGCCTCCTGCTCACTCCAGCTCCGTGGACACGGCCTGGCTGAAAGCAAGTATCTGGGGTTTATTTGTCTTCTATAATTGAAACTTTGTTGCTTTGAGTGGAGCTCAGAGCCGGGGCCACGGCAGGTGGGAAGCTTGGCTTCCTTCATCATTGGGGAAACCAAGCCTCCTGCTTGCTCCAGCTCCATGGTCAATTTGCATGTTTGTCTTTTATTAGTGTAGATTGCCTGAATGAGGAAGATTCTATTTCTAAGTAAGATGACAGAAGGTAAAGTTTTTAGAAATAGTTATTTTCACAGTGTTATGTTGCTTGACTTTTGTACAAGTTTTAAATGGAGAGCATTTGATATTGCCATGACTTTCCATGTTAGTCATCCCGACAGCACTTCCTGGGAGGAGAATGGCTGAGGCCGGCCTGTCAGGATCTTCTGACAACTCCCAGACCATCCCCTGACCATCAAGCGGGGGTGGGGTGGGGGTGGCGGGGTGCGGGGGGAGGAGTGTGATTTGCTTCCTATTCTATACAAATGGAACAAGGGGTTTGAGCCAGACAGTTATTAATTATTATGAATGCATCAGCACATATTGGTCAAAGGGGTGAAGGCTGTTGCACAATGTAACAGACATTCTTGAGAAAACTTGTGTAATGCTGTGGACTAATGGTGTTAGTCTATACTGTGTGATTTTTTTCCTTTCCATTTGCTGGCCTCTTCAGTACATGTCCAAGTGAGGGTCTGTTAAGTACATTAACTTAAACTCAAGAGAGATACCATTACTGTTTGAGGCATTGCATTACAAACAAGCATGAGATGGCTTCATCGTTTAAGTTCCAGTTAATTTACAATAAACGTTGTATTCCAATGAGTTGATTGCACACAAATCAAGTACATCAAATAATGTTCCTTGACAATTTTCAAGTTGCTTCCACTTATCTTTCCCTGCAGCTTTTTGTCCACAGTCCTCCAGGGTTAGTAGACAGACAATCAGATGCTTAAAAATAATCACACCTACTTGGATGCTCCAAGAGAAAAAGTTGGTAAAAAACATCTGTGGACAATCCAGTCCTTCACTGACTGGAAGGACTAACCACAAGAGACAACCCTCATGAGTCATGTTTATTCCTCTTTTAGGCATTATTTGTATTCAAGCTTTTCAAAGCCCAAATTCAAAGATAAGTTTCTTTTCCTGAGTATTGATATTTACATAACTCTCTGGACCTTGGAGTTTAAGCTCATAAAAGTCAATAAGTAAATGTCCTTCTTAAGCATTTTAAAATTGTAGATGATCTTTGGCTACATTAGAGCATTTGCATTTTGGGAAGAGAAATCTATTAAATGTTTGCTTTTGCCTGTAAAATATAACTGAGATTGGCTAACTGCTCGATGATTAAAGCTGAGTTCTCTCTGGCTGACCTAAGTCTGTTCAAGTGTCTGACCCATGGTCTAGAAATGCAAATACAGCCCTAGCTGGTTTGGCTCAGTGGATAGAGCGTCAGCCTGAAAACTGAAGGGTCCTGGGTTTTATTCTAGTCAAGGGCACATGCATGGGTTGCATGCCCAAGTAGGGAGCATGCAGGAGGCAGCCGATCAATGATACTCTCTCATCATTGATGTTTCTGCCTCTCTCTCCCTCTTCCTTCTTCTTTGAAATCAATAAAAACATACTTAAAAAGTGCAAATACATGGGAGCTTATATGGAAAATCATTCCTATACCAATGAAGACATATGTGGAATTGTTTCCCCCCCCTAGTCTATAAGTAGATTCATCTTTGCTATTTCTCCTCCCCCTTTTCTATTTCCCGTCTGTTTCCCACCATTTCTGCTAACTTTTGACCCTATGTTGAGTGAATTCCTAGCTTTGGAAACACAGACTCTGTTGCTGCTTCCAGTTGCAGGGGGACTTGCTCAGCCACATTTTGACTCGGAGATATAAACAGTTATGCTTCGGAGGACTTAAACCCCATAGAACTTTGCCTCCTTGGGTTGTCTTAGAAATTCCCACCTGGAACTTTTTACAGCCTTAGTTATTTGAAAGCAAATGGAACAGTTTGTGCTGATTTAGAGTATTGCGTCTCCAATTAACTACAAAAAGCCTGCATCTTAACCCCTAATACTTCAATCAAGAAAGATTTTCACAATTTGCACAGTTAGAACCATGTAATTTGGGCAAGTCATTTAACCTCTGTGGGTCTGTTTTCTTATCTATAACATGAGAGAAATTGTACTAAGTGACCTTGAATGTTTCTTCAAGGTCTAAAATTATATGATTCTATGATTTATTTTTCCATATGCACATTATCCTTTGTTGAATTGAAGTTGAAGGTCTGTAGCACACACCAGAAGTAAATAAAATCCAGTTTATAGACTTGGGGTAATATTCTAGTTTCCCAACCCTTATTTCAATTTAAACTCCTTATGTACTTCTCTGAGGTGGGTTCTTTTTTCTTTTAAAAAAAATATTTTATTGATTTTTTACAGAGAGGAAGGGAGAGGGATAGAGAGTTAGAAACATCAATGAGAAAGAAACATCGATCAGCTGCTTCCTGCACACCCCCTACTGGGGATGTGCCCGCAACCAAGGTACATGCCCTTGACTGGAATCGAACCCGGGACCCTTCAGTCTGCAGGCCAACGCTCTATCCACTGAGCCAAAACCAGTCAGGACTGAGGTGGGTTCTTTTATTCATGATATAGGGATAGTATTACCTATCTCATAAGATTCTTATGAGAATCAAGAGGTCATTTTAATTAAAAAAATAATTTTAATTAAAGAGATAATTTTCAGATGCCTGAAATAGTGCCTGGCACTTAGTAGATTTTCAGTGATTTTACTTTCCTTCTCTTTTGGAGCATCATAATAAAATTCTCTTAAGTGCCCTGATTTCTTCCAAGTTTGCAAATCATTCCTCATGAAATAGACATTGGCATGGCTGCCTCGATTTATTAAGGGTAGGTTAAGAGGGACAAGGTGAAATCCAGTCCAAAGGGTTTGTCTCTTGCTGTAGACACAACTTCCTCATTTTTGTCATTAAGAGCTCTCGGCAGCAAAAGCAACTTGGGATTTAACAGGAAAATGCTATCAGCCAGATTGACGCCTGTCAAAAGCTCTGTGTCAATAAACATTTACAAGAAGTGAAGCTTGATAAATGTGGCTTCATTCCAAGAAATGTGTGGTAATGGCAGCTTTGTGTCCAGTGTTAAGGTCTTTCTAGGTTATTTGTCCATTCAGCATCAGTTTCTCTCCAGTACAGAAGTAATTGGAACCAAGCGTCTATGAAGAATTTTATAAATAACAACACTGACTCATTTTTAACTGGGAAAACAGTAACAAAGGAAGAAATTTCCTTCTAAAATAAGATAGATTCCTTTCTGCATCTAAGACCTAAAAATCTTTGCCTTCCTGCGGAAGATGAACCTACCATTCTTCATGTTGGTCAAACACAGCTCAGATCTATTTTGGCCAAAGAAAACTTTGTTAAGGCTTTGTTATGCTGATGAGAACTGAAAGAGAACTCAGAAATGATGCTCTGAATCCTTCTCCTTCCCCTACGTGGTAAGTGAATGAAGCCTGCATAACTGGGATGTTGGTATAGCAGTCAGGGCCCAAACTAAAGAATGGTGCTCGAGGGTGAGCCAAACTCTTCAACCTTTTAGGGGAGTCAAGAGACAGAACCACAAAGTCAACCACATAACCAATGGGGCCAAAAGAGGTGCTGAGGATGGAGTGAAGAGAGGGGAACCAAATGAGCAGGAAGAAAAGCAAGGAGAGTCCTGGACCATTGCTCCAATGAGCTGGCACGGATGTGCCTTGTACTTGGCAGGTGCCTGGGGTGTAGGAGGGTCAGGCCAGTTTGGAAATTCAAGCAGACGATAAAGTCCAACCTCATTGTTTTTTGAAGAGACAACCACTGCACAGAGAAGCTAAGGGATAATGCTAACATTGACACAGCGAGTTGGTGGGTATATTTCAAAATAACTAGTTCAGAGAAGTCTGACTAAATATGGTGGAATTTATGTCTTTGTATCCTCTTTCTTTGTAAACTTCACAAAAATGAGAGGGGTATTAGAAATAAAAAAGAGCTAAAACCTGGTGTGGCTCAGTGGTTGAGCATTGACATGGTTCGATTCTTGGTCAGCACATGCCCAGGCTGTAGGCTTGATCCCTAGTAGGGGGTGTGCAGGAGACAGCTGATCAATGATTCTCTCTCATCATTGATGTTTCTATCTCTCTCTCCCCCTCTCCCTTGCTCTCTGAAATATATATATATATATTTGTATTTTAAAAAAGAGATAAAGCTAAGGAACAAAGATTACAGTTGAGGCAACATCACTAGATGAGGGATGACAATAAAATCTGGAAAATAGAAGCAGTTGAATGAGCAGAATGGACTTAGCAGAGTATAGAACTTTGAACTGCTATGTGAGCAGATGGAGAAGCTAAGAAGTACCTGACAGCTTGGCCTGTAGAACCCCAGAAAGGCCAAAGACCTGGGAGCACCACTGGAGGCAAAGAGCAGAAAACAGGTTGGTTGAATCTTTATCAGCTCGACCCCCTGCACCTCTTGGTCAAGAAGAGCTGCTAAGTTTTTGTTTGTTCATTTTTAATGTTTACATTTTATGTATGGCTGTGTCTCCACATGCAGACTGAATTGGGGAAAACTTGGATTTAAGAATGCTTATTTTGGAATTAGTTTACTTTAGCAAACATCTGAGTGTCTACTGTGCTGAGCTGATACAAAATGACTAAGCCCTGAATTCCTTCCCTCTGAGTCTCAGACTCTAACTGGGGAGACAGACAGCCCAGCTAATTATAAACATGGCAGAACGTGGTAAGGGCTGAGAGGCATGAACTATAGGATCGCAGAGGGAGGAGCCCATAGTCAAGCCTGGAGGAGGCACAGGCATCTGAGAGAAGGGGCGCTGGACTGGATCATGAAGTATGTGACTGGGGAGGGACAGACATCCGAGAGGGCAAAGGCTCAGAGACTTCTAAAGGATGTTCCTGGGAACACGGAGTTGTCAGGTTACGACTAACAAGTGGCAGGAGGCACACTTTACAGGGAAAAAGTACATGTGAGGTTTATGTTACAAAATAGATATCAGCATTTATCACCCAGAATCTGGAAACGAGAAAAGGTTTGGTTTTAGCTTCTCTCTCCAACCATCCCGCTAATGGTCCCACACTGTCCGAATGTAAAGTCCAGAGGAATGTAAGGAATTATGTGTATTGTTAGTGGGTTGTCATTGCCATTATCACTTAGTCAGGGGGCTTAACAGGATCTCCCAGGATGAGCAGACTGTCACAGATAACCTTCCGGGAAGTGTCATTCTTTGGGTATCCAGGAACACAGGTGAGGGTGAGTCCCTGATGGAATCATCAGACATCACAAGAGCCCCGTGGGAGATATCTTGGAGCAGGTGGGTTTTAGTGAGAGGAGCCCTCTGGGCAGTCAGATTGGCCATACCTTTAGACTGCTTCGCCCGGCGAAGTGGAGGACAGTAATAAGAGGACAGCTCCAGCTGAAAATGGAGTTAATGATCAACATGCCTATGTGATGAGTCCCATGCCCTGTTGTGGTGGCCCCTGGAAATCCAGGACCAGGGCCTGCATAGCTTGGTTTCCCAGAGCCCATGTTGGTAACCTGTCATCCAGGAATAGCAGAAGTTAGTAATGATCTTACCTGTTCTAACTAATTAATTCAATAAATAACTATTGAATAGTTTCCATGTGCCAGGAGTAGTTATGACTCATTCTGACCTCTTAAAAAGCACACCTGCCTCCAGGGGTCCCGTGGGTTTTGCAAGGATGAGCCCATTCCTAAATTATCCTGCTAAAAGGCCCCGGATTCAGGGTAATACTGACTCAAGACACCATATTGTGTTTGCTGGATTTTATGTTTTAAAAATGCATTTTTGACTGTTCTGAATTTTATTGACTATTTGTAATGATTTATGTTCTACTTATTTACCTAAGTATTGGAGTTATAAGAGTTGTTTCATGAGCATCATAACTGAGTGGTCTGGATTAAGTATCCATTTTAGAAGTTTCTAGTATTTGCAGCAAATCCAAAACATAACAAGTGCAAGGTTTATTTTGAAATCGCAGCAGTGAAATTGTATGGTCTTCAGTGTCCATGAGGGAACAGATTCCCCCCTGCATTCGGGACCACAATTTATTATTGTTTAAATCAATGCATGACTCTTTGCATACCAGCCTGTACTTTGGGTCATACAGACTTAACCTCAGAACAACATCACTTTGTTCAATGAAAAACAGGGCCCATCCAGTCCTGTGGACTCCTGTCCCTGTATTCTGTAAGAAAAAAAGTTTATTTGACTGCATGATAACCTCAAGTATCATTCCTCATAGAAATAAACCTGACAGATGCCTTATCCATCCAGCCATAGAGGGGAATTTAATGCCAGCATCACCTTTAACTTCTGCAAGGCAGGTAGACAGTACCCTAAAAAACTGGCCTAGGAGAGTGGACACAAATTCTTAACAAAACTGTATTAAGGAAGAATTCTCATTGCCCATCTGGCGTGGCTCAGTGGTTGAGCATCGACCCATGAACCAGGAGGTCACGGTTCGATTCCTGGTCAGGGCACATGCCTGGGTTGCAGGCTTGATCCCTAGTAAGGGGTGTACAGGAGGCAACTGATCAATGATTCCCTCTCATCATTGATGTTTCTATCTCTTTCTTCCTCTCCCTTCCTCTCTGAAATCAATATAAATATATTTTTAAAAATTCTCATTGTGTTCAGTGTACACTCTCAGTTTTATCCTTTCAATAGTTCCAACTCTTTCATGATGTTATGCTACTAAAAACATTTTCTTGGATTATGGAAACTACTTCAGTGTTAATAACCCTAAAAGCAAGGCAATTAGGAGATGTGTGGGCTTGGAAAGTTTCTGGCATGTCTGTATTTTTAAGAAGACATTTGTCCAATAGTCCCATATTTTTGGTGTTGTCATAGAGATGGAGGTGCTGCTCCTTAAGGAGACACTGTGAATTTGAATCCATCCTAGTATAATGTTTTATACTCTTGTAATATTAAGGTGTCTAAGATACCTGGGTATGAGGGAAAAACACTTCAGTGTGTTTCTCCTTTACTGTCATTCAACTATACTCACAACAATTCTGACACCAGATGTGTGGGTTTTCCCCCACACCAAGCAATTGCTGCGTGTCCTATAATTGAATTCAGTTTTGACATTAACTGGAGTTGGTGCAGGCTCCACAGGTTAAGGGCTCAGGCTCACGAGACGTCCCCCCACTTCAGACGCCAATTGCAAGTAACAGGGCTCCAGGTTACCCACAACTTCTGTCTGACGACCACAAATTCCAGGTTCCCACGTTCCCCTCTTTGGAGCCTGTATTTTGCTTGAATAGCTCGCAGAGCTCAGGGAAACATTTACTTATGTCTATAATTTTATTATCTAATAAGGGGTACAGATGAATAGCCAGGTGAGGCGGTACAGAAGGGTCTGGGAGGGTGCTGAGCCAGGAGCTTCTGTCCCTGTGGTGTTGGGGTGTACCACCCTCCTAATCTGTGGATGTGTTCATCAACCTGGAAGTTCTCTGAACCATGTACTTTTGGGAATTTTTTGGAGAACGCATCATATGGACATGTTGATCATTAACTCCATTTTCAGTCCCTCTTGCCTCTCTGGAGAATAGGGGTTAGGGGTGGAAGGCCTTAAAACTCCAGGCTTCTAATTATAGCTTGGTCTGTCTGGTAACCAGCCCCCATCTAGGAGCCCACCAAGAGTTACCTCATTAAAACAAAGGACACTCCTATCACCCAGGAAATTCCAAGGGATTTAGGAACTCTGTGTCGGGAAGCAGGGTCAAAACCAAATATTAGAACAAAAGATGTTCCTAGTGCTCTTATCGCTTAGGAAATGACAAGGGTTTTGGGAGCTCTATTCCAGGAACTGGGGGCAGAGAATGGTGTGTACATTTTCTGTCTCACATAGGAGAGATGATTTTATTATTTAAACTTTGTAGCTTGGAAGCTCCAGGGCTCTATATGTCTACTGTTTTGGATCTAGTAACCTTTGGGGCTGAGAAGCTAAGTATAGGAATGCTGCTTTATAAAATAGCAGTAAAGGCACAGCTTGCTCCCTGCCCCTCTACCGCTGGTGTGGATTAGCAGTCCTCCAAGACAATTGGTCTCTCTGGTCACTGTTTGTTACTGTCGCTATCATTCAGGACTTGGGTGCAGTGAGCTCTAAGTGTTCTGTTTGTCCAATACATTCTTTTTGTCTGAGAATGACACTCCCTACCCCTATTAAATTTTTTGAGAACTTTTCCTTCCCTTACTCTCACCATGGGGTTCCAGTGAAAGCTGCCATCATCTTTTATGTGCATGTACTATGTATGGCCCCCATGGCCACAGCGGGTTAGCCCAGAGTTGGCATTCATTGAGTCTGGGCCAATCAGAGTCCTTCCCTGGGAATTTTAAAAATTGGAAAGAAGAGAGTCAGTCTCTTTCTGGAGGTTCCAGTGGTGGGTTTTCAAGCTCAGGAGAGCTCTTAAGCCATTGTTTCCTCCCAGGTAGAGGGGACTGGTGTGCAGTGAGAAATGGGGCTGCTATGTAGAGAGAAGCAGAAATGAGAGATGGAACTAGGATTTGTGTTTCCTGTTCCAAGTGCTCCTGGGCAAAGCTGGATTCTTGCCTTTCTCTTCATTTGGTCCTTCAAATCTTCCTTAGCTTTTGTGAATGAATAAATCCCCCTTTTAATTCAGATTGGATTCCTGTCACATGGAACCAGAAGCGTTCTGTTTGATACCTCCCACCCCCAAACCACTGCATCCAGCATTTGAAAGATACCTATCTTGCAACTCATTTTTTTTCTGTGCCCAAAATATCAACTATCTGATTTTATTAAGTAACCACTGACTTGTGGTTTAGAAGAAACATAGGTAAGCTCCCACGAGATTCTGGAAAAACTTCCCTGCTATGTTATCTTATAGATTATTGACACTGTGGTGAGATTTTTCAGGCTTGACAGTGGGTTGTTAGGAGACCTGGTAAGCCCTAGGTGGTGTGGTTCAGTTAGTTGGACATCGTCTCATGCACCAAAAGGTTGCTGGTTCGATTCCCAGTAGATGTTGCACTCTCACATTGATGTTTCTCTTTCTCTCTCTCCCTCTCCTTTCCTTTCTCTCTAAAAATCAATACAAATATTTAAAAAAAGAGACCTGGTGATATGCCTCAAATCGCACAAAGTCAGCTTAATGGTGACCTTGACCTGCCATTGCACTAATACTCCTGCTCTTGGTGGACTTGGCATACTTTGCTGTCGAAGGTATTGAAGAAATGTGAACCTGAAAGAGTGAGCTTGATTTAGTTTTGCTAAACTATATAGTTTATACCAATACAATTTCTTGATAATATCTGGATCAGACTTTAAGGAATTCTACCTGATGACTTCTCCCGCCACCCCTGCCACCTCCACCCCCCAAT
Organism: Myotis davidii; assembly: GCF_000327345.1. NCBI lineage: Eukaryota > Metazoa > Chordata > Mammalia > Chiroptera > Vespertilionidae > Myotis > Myotis davidii. The sequence goes on along the minus strand of NW_006293784.1, from coordinate 4,048,424 downwards.
CTTGCTTATCTCTTTCTCTACCTGAATGTGGTAATTTTTCAGGCTTATCTAACTTGCTGGGAGTAAAAACATTAAAGCCTCAAATGAGAGAAAGTCTTGGAAGGAGTGAGTCGGATAGAGAAGAGAGAAAATGTAGAACTTGAAAGAAACAGAATAGAGAAGGAGCATAACAAAGGAGATGGAAAAATGAGTTAAGGAGTGATAAGTATGAAGCAGGAAAAAGGTTAGAAAAAAGAGATCAGTGTAACCAAAAGAAATTAAATAAGCAGCTTGAATCCTCTTCATGTATTTTGAAAGAAATGGAAAGCTTCTCGTGCTTCCAGAAGAGAAAAAAAGGCAAAAGTAATAGCAAAGTTTCAACCCACGGTTTCCTGTCCATCTGGAGTGAGTTGTGAGCTGAGGAATGCACACCAGCAGTATTAGCCTTGTAGAATTTCACACTCCCTTGCAGTGCAGGTTGGTTCTGATTTAGCTCTGGGCATGATCTTCTGAGCCAAAGTAAGTTCTGTTCAATTTGGCACTGGATCCAGTTTCACCTGGATCCTTTGGTTTAAAAAGTTGCTGCTGGGAACTGCCTGATATCCCCAAAGGGCCATTCCCTGTTCTTTCCTGCTGGGAATGACTTGAAAACAGGGACTCAGGCAGCACCCCGGCAAGCTTCCTCCTTGACTTAGAACTCCGGGGGCACATCTGCCCATCTCTCTGGAAACAGCTCCTAGGTTAGGTTTGCTGTGAGTGAGCAAAGTGCCATCTATGGAAGGTGATATATCTGTCTGTCTCGTCTCAGTTTGCTCCTTTGTTTTCCTTTCTTTTCCATCTAGTGTTGGTTAGATGAGCGATTTTCTTACATTTTCATTAACTAATGCCTCCACCGGCTTGTAAAGCACAAAGAATCAGCTGATTCATCTAGAAAACAGCTTCATGCTCCCTACACACTGTGGATTCAGCATAAATACAGTTTAATCCTATCCCCTCCCAGACAAAGTCAGCTTTTCAGTTCTTGCTTTAAGGGTGAGCAAGAACAATACGAGTGTGTTTCGGTGGTTTCAGAACACTTAGGAGCAAGAATGTTACAAGTCACGGAATATACAAAACCTTTGCCAACCAATATGTTTGATGGATGATAAATGTGTTTGCAGAATAAATCCACGCTTGGGCAGAGACCCATTATCAACAGCTGCAAAGCTTAGAGAGGATATCCTGCAGGGATATCTTTCACAAACACAAAAACACATGAATGCCAGGGTTGTTTCAGATGGACTCTGTCACCACTAAAAAACCACTTTCCAGAGATAAAATGTCACCATGAGAATTTCATTGCTTCAAGAATGACCTGAGCTCTGTTATTTATGGGCGCGCATGGGCCATGAGGCCTTTTCCTCGATGCTTCACTTTATTGAGCTGGGAATCAAGTGGAGCCGAGATGGTGGAGAGGATTTGTTTGTTTTGTGTTGTGACAGAGCAGCATGAGGATCCCAACTGCTAAAACAGCTGTGTCATAAATAACCCATGCAGAGCAGATGCGGTGTGGGTGGGTGGGGTGGGGGCTGCAGGATGCCTTTGTGAATGGAATGGTTAGTCACATAAAACCCTCTATAAATATTGAAAGGTAACTGAAATCACCCATATGTATTTTTTTTAAGCAGAGTTGGAAAGTTGGATCCCAAGGCTTAATGTTAATGGAGTGGCCAGTCAGCATGGGGTTAGTATTTTCGTGAATCTGCATTTCATTATATACAGTCCCCCAAGCCACAGACCTGAGCAGGGGTTCTTTCTCCTGCATCTTCCACATTCAGTCATCAGGCTTAAAATTTCTACCACCTAATCTTTATTGAATCTAGCTTCCCCTCTTTTTCTTTTTTCAGTTTTATTGAGATAGTATTGACATATGACATTGTATTCGTTTCAGGTATACAACATAATGATTTGATATCTCTATCTATTGTAAAATGATCACTACCATAAATTTAGTTAACGTTATCACCTCACAGTTACACATTTTCTTCCTTGTGATGAGAACTTTTAAGATCTACTCTGTTAGCAGCTTTCACATGTATGATACAGTATTGTTAACTACAGTCATCATGATGTATATTAGATCTCCAAAACTTATTTATCTGATAATTGGAACTTTGTACCTTTTGACCATATTTACCCATTTATCCAACTTCCTACACCCTTACAACCACTGATCTGTTCTCTGTTTCTAGGAATTTTTTTTTCTAGATTTTATATAAAGTAAGTTCTACAATATTCTTTTTTCTCTGTCTCTCTTATTTCACTCAGCATAATGCCATTCATGTTGTTGCAAATGGCAGAATTTCCATTTTTATTAGCCTCACCTCTTAATCTCCATGGCCAAGGTTATCTAAAATATTTTTTTACTGATATTCCACTCCATTCTCATAGCTCTTGTCTCACTCATCCAATACTGCATTACTGCCCAAGGGATCAAATCCCGGTGAAATGTATCTATCTCAGTGCTGCCCAACTCTTCATGAAGGATAGAAGGCTAAACTCTGGCATGTGGCATATAAAGCCCAACATGATTAGCTTACATTATAGCCTCAATTATCACAACCTCCCTCAGGCACATTCATATAGAGCTTCTTTCATTTTCCTGGAAGAGATCAGCCCTTTTGCGAATCCACTGTATGTGTGCATGGATTCTTCTAGAATTGGATGGTCTGTCTACTCTCATCCCAGTCTTCTTTGGCCTAGTAAACTCTTACTCATCCTTCACAACTTAATCTCAAAGTTTTTTCCTGTTTAGCATTTCTTGATCATTCATGCAGAGTTAGGGTAGTGTAATGAATGCTTATTAACTTTGCCATTCAGCACTTGCACACCCTTCTTGAGGACACAATTTTACTTAATGGCACCCCTTTCCCATTCTCCGTTCATGTGCTTCGTGTGAGGCTGACTTCATCCCTGGACCTGAGGGAGTGGAGCATGTGACTTAGGTGGACCCATCATTCCCTTGGCCACAGCCACTGTTCAGTCATGAGCATGTGATCAAAGTGGGCCAAAGTCAAACGGGATTCATTTATGGCACTGCTGTTTGATCTACTGGAGAAGCAGATTTTCTTTTTGCTGAACTCAGGGTTGAGAAGATATTAGCCTAAGTTCCTAGAATCCTGTAGAATCAAACATTGGAGCTTATCTGGAGGAAGAAGAGCTGCAGGAGAAGCCCAGAAACACTGTTTGTGACTGGAGATCCAACATGGACCTTTCAGTTTTGTGAGTCCATAAAATACCCCTTTTCTTCTGCGTAAGCCAGTTGGGATTAGTGTTTTTTTATTTTTATTTTTTTATTACTCGCAACCCAAAGAATCTCAACTAGTACCCCAATTATTTCCCTCTGCTTCTCAGCATCTTTTATATCCTTTTATTTGCCCTTCCC
>NW_006293784.1:4037000-4044822 GCF_000327345.1 Myotis davidii | reverse complement strand
TCCCTACTGTGAAGAGTTGACTAAAACCCAGTGTCTAGGTGAAGATAAAACATCTAGGACTTTTCTGTGTAAGGGAGGCATGGAAGTCATCAGAGTCTTCCCTCAATGCTAATGAATGAGCATATTATATATCTGCCATAGAATTGTATACCTGGAGGAAGAATGTATAAAAAGCAGAGAAAGCAAAAGTGGAAGGAAGTAGGCCAAAGAGGGAGATGGTTTCCATCCTAAATGAGGGAAGATGGCGTTACCTCTGGTTCTTTGCCTCTATTCAGTTAAAAGTAAAGGGATAATTGAGTTGGGAGGGAAGAAGAATGAAGGTTTCTACCCCAGCTATTCACAATAGTGAGAAGTAGAGAATATATTGCTCTTCTGTTTATATTTGCAAAGAATATGGAGACAGGAGTCAGATGAACTTAGATTTGACCTGCCTTAGTCATGGTTCCCATGGAAATTCATCATAAGCACAGGCATTTTCACAGCTTTCACAAGGAGAGTCCTTGGCTGAGGCAATATAATTTCCTAAGGTGGCAATCTAGATACTAGGGGTTGATTAAATAGGTCATTTTAAGAACAACAGCTTAGTCTTCATGATGGTGCTCAAGAGGGCTCTCGTGGTCCTCTTCCAATATTTGATTTGCTCCAGATGCCCTCAGGAGCTCTGTTTGATAGTCTTAAACTCCTCAGCCTAAGCCCAGGATTTTTTAATTTGGGAATTATGAGTTTGGATGTATCCCCACAGATCATATGGTAGATGCTGGAATAATAGCACATGAAGAGGAAGTATGTTATTTCAAAATTCCCTTGGATTCAAGAAGAGGCCAAAGATTGTTAGATGTCATTGCTAAAATATCCAATTAATGTTCCTTATTTTGGAAGGAAGAGGTACCATAGCTAATAACAAATATCCCCCTATAATTTATTAAGTTTAATTTATTCTTGCTTCAAATCAAGTCGAGCATGTCAACTTTTTAGTCATAATTTTTAGAGGAAGGAATTGAGGCTGTCGAAGTGTAGTGTCTTGCCTTAATGCCCAATGAATCCTTAGACACAGACCTTCAGACCTTACTGTTTTTCACAGCTCCCCACCCCTTCTCTATTTTAAATATCCTGTTTAAGATTTTGTTGAGTGTCCTCCCCTAACCCATTTTTTAGCAGACGGAAGAAAGGACAGTGAGAATGATCTGGAGATATAGGAGTATGTTTTCTGAAAAACTAATTCAACTGAAGGATTTTTCTGTTCTGTATTTTATTAATGCGATTACCACAAATACCCATCTGGATCAATGAATAGTTATGTTGCAAAGACAAAATAGTATACCTTCAGAAATACCAGCTGTTTATAAATTTTCCCCAGAAATTTTTAAAAAGGATGAGTTGAATATTTTATGTTTTTTCCTTTGCATGCACATATTATTTGTTCCCTTTTTAGTCTCTTCTTGGTGGGTGATAGAGTTATTTTGCTTGGCAAATTATGGAATAATTGTTTGACAAGGTCACAAATGGAAAAGTTAAAATGGATTAGTTTCTAGGGTTACAGTTTTGCTTCAAGTAACAGTGGAGTTGAGCCTGATATGTTTAAGAATTAGTAATGACCAAAATGTGTCCCATCTGCTGAATGGTTGCTAAAAACAGGTTAATATAAGATGCCTCCAAAAATGTATACACACACTTTGAATAATTACAAAGGCAGTGTTTATTAAAATACACTTCATTTTCAAAATTGAGCTATGAGCTGTTCAAGTGTGTATACATTTTTTGGGGACACCCTGTTTTGGGAGAGGAATTCCCTTTATATCTTTTCCTCTTTTCTCTCCTCTTTTCTTGTCCCCTCTCCTCCTTTTCTCTTCTCTCCTTTTCTTTGTTTTCTTTTCAACAGTGCTACAAATATTAAGTACATGTATCTGGATATTTGGCTGGAGTAACATCTTGTCCTTACTCTTATTTGGGGACTCCTTTGTGTCCCAGACAGTGAGGTTGCCTCATGCCTTTCAAGTTACCCAATTTAACTTTGCGTAAGCTGAGGTTACCCCAGTCCTATAAGAGAAGCATCTATATTTCTATATTTTATATTTTTAATGACTGTGGAATCAAGAATATTGGGTAGGGTGAGGAGTATTTTTTGGCTAGAGAACAGGATGGTGGTGGAGGATGTAAGAAATATTTAATTGATAGCAATGTTAAAATGGAGTTAGGCCCAGCTGGCGTGGCTCAGTGGTTGAGCATGGACCTATGAACCAGGAGGTCATAGTTTGATTCCCAGTCAGGGCACATGCCTGGGTTGTGGACTCGATCCCCAATGTGGGGCTTGCAGGAGGCAGCTGATCAATGATTCTCTCTCATAATTTATGTTGCTATCTCTCTCTCCCCTCACTCTTCCTCTCTGAAAGCAATAAAAATATATTTAAAAAAAGATGGAGTTAGAACTTTAAATTTTCAATCAATCAACATTTCCCCCCTATGTTTTAATAACTCAAGAAAGTAGTGTGTAAGCTCAAGAAGCTCACAGTATCACTCTCTTCTGTTGGTCTTACGTTTTCCTGGACAAGAATTTGGACAAAATATATGTACCATTGACCTTCCTCCATGGGTGTCTGGAAGAAAACAAAGGGATCATAAAAGAGTTTTTCTATTCTTGCATGAAAAGTGCTATAATACTACAAAGTGCTGCTCTATTTTGTAGTGGGAACCATGCAGTAATTGAGCTTTCTGATGAGGTTTTTGGAATTTTTAATGCTTGTAGGTTTGAAGATGCAGATGGGATTTAAGTTATTAAACATCAAGACCATGGCAATAAAGATGCCACTGTTCTTTTGACGATGTGCAGAACTTTGTATTTTTGTGTGTTGGTGTCTGTGTGGGCCTTCATTTCAAAAGATAAATATATATACTTTTAAAGCTTTGACAAATGAAGTGTTTTTGACTGTGACTCAAAGCAAAAAAAAAAAAAAATCAGGAAAAACCCCCACAAAAAATCGATGACATAAAATGAGTCATGTGCCAGTGATTGAGTGGACTCCACAAACATATTGAAGGTAAAGCTTTCTTAAGATGTTTTCCTATGAAAAACTTTTTCCATATGATATATTCAGAGTTTTATGTATATATTTTTTGCTCTACTCCTATAAATTTTCTCTTGTAAGATATTTTTGTTAACTGTTGTTTCTTGGAGTAATGTTTAAAAAAGCAGTTATTATATTGGTATGGGACTTAAATATGTTGAAATTTTCTTGTCTTTTTTTCTTCATAAAAGTCAAGAAAACCCTAAAGATCAAAGGACTCTCTTTTTCAGATTATCCAAGAGTAGAATTTGTGATTTTATTTTATGAGAAGTACAGTCAGAGAATGTAAAAAGTAAAACAACAAAACTCCCAGCTGGAGTGAGAAATATCAAACCCTCACAAACATTTTTGTCTGTGGCCAATTGGTGACTTTCCAACAGGGTCTGTCTTTTGAAATCTGGTTTCCTCTCTTCAAAATTAAACCCTAGTTGTGCCTTATAAAGGAAGAGCTTCACCGTTCTGTCCATGATGACTCTCTATAAACTGTCTTTCATGAAAGAAATGGAGAGTGTTCTGAGAATCTTGGAATGGCCAGCAAGATGATTTCACAGTTGAATTCACATTCTCTGCATTTTCCCCCGGTAATATTTCCTTAGCCTAAAGTAAGTTCTATATTGAAACCTCAAAAGCATCAGGAATCTTTCCTGAGACCAAGTATCAACTGTTTGTAGTAGCACAGTGTAATATTCATAAGTGTTTACAAATGGCCTTTAAGTGTCATATTATGAATCATAACTGATGATCTGTTTGGTTTCATCAGACTTTGGTCTAGTGAAATGTTTGAGGATATTCTGCTATCAAGAGAAGGCAACCAATACCGCTGAAGACAAAAAGTAGCTGATCTATCTGTATGTAGCATGTAAATTCTCTGAACCTGCCAAAGTGCAAGGAGCTATAGGGAACAGAGCAGATGGCACAGCCCCTGTCTACGAGGAATCGGAGTCTGGAAGGAGATTCAGACGCAGAAAGATATTAGCGTGCTTGGAGGCAGAGGCCTCAGCTAATGGGGAGCGAAAGGAAGGCAAGAAACAATTCTCAGGTGTCGGAGGACATATTACTGTAAAATATTAGAGTCTTACTTTGAATGCAACACTCTTTGAATTTGCTTTTAAAAATTAACAGTCACCACATTTTGCTTTTCAAATGGCTGCAGCTTCCTTTTAGCATTGTCATGAGTTGATCCCCTTATATCTAATATCTGTCTCTTAAAGACCCAGGAGCTTAGATAATGAGTGTTTGCAAGTATCACCCATAATTACTACCCTCCTCACTTGATAGATCTGCGCTGCTGTAGGGCAGGTGAGGGGTTAGTGGAGACCACCATTATCAGAAATAATTAGCCATTTAGCCAGAGGGGAAGGCTTAGTGGCCTAACTATGGGCTTTATTCATCCAGGTGGGATCAGGGGCTCTATTCTCTAGGGAACCTCTTCAGCCTCACGATCTCAGAACCAGCAAGTGAGCTATTTGTGTCTTTTGGCTAGGAGTTTTTCCTGCTGTCAGAAATCTTTGAAAAGTCACCAGAGGACCAGCTAAGAGAAGCATGCCTGACTGTGGAGGCGCAGGAGCAGTTACCTCCTTCATTAACGTAGTCAATGGTGTCCTCTTGCAGTGCTTGGCTTCCTGGTTTAACTGCTCCAACTGAGATGCTCAGGTGCCTGAATGACTACACAGTCCTTCCTGCCAGACCAGCAGAACAGGAATGACCATGGGAAGCCTGTGGGACACCTAAAGGGAGAAACTGCCAAGGACAGAGACAGTGAAGAGTGAGGTCATAATGGGACTCCAAATTGAAAAACGTAAGGGAAGACCTACTGAAGCCCAGTAGTTCATTTAGCAGAAAGCCCTTTCTCACATAGACATTTCTAGGTAGGATGCTCCTGGGGGAGTAGTCACAGGTACTTAACTTATTCAATGATCACTAATCATTTTTTCTAAGCAACATTTTCTAAGACATAAAATGTGTACAGCATATGTAATGTTATTTATTTAAAAATATATTTCATTGATTTTTTTACAAAGAGGAAGGGAGAGGAATAGAGAGCTAGAAACGTTAATGAAAGAGAAATATTGGTTAGCTGCCTCCTGCAACCCCCCACTGGGGATGTGCCTGCAACCGAGGTACTTGCCCTTGACCGGAATCAAACCTGGGACCCTTCAGTCCGCAGGCCGACACTCTATCCACTGAGCCAAACTAGTTAGGGCAGCAGCATATGTAATTTTTTAAACTTTCTCACAGGCACACTGAAAAAGTAAAAAGAAACAGGTACAATTCATTTTAGTAATGTATATTATTTAACCCAATATATTAAAAATTTTATTTCAGCATGCAATTAATATAAAAACTATTAATGAGATATTTTACATTATTTCTTCTGTACCAGGTCTTCAAAATGTGATGTGAATTTTACACTTACAACACATCTCAATTTGGTCTAGCTACTTTTCAAATGCTCTATAGCGTTCTCACCAGCTCAACTCTATATGGACTGCTCCAGGGTAACAATAGGAATGTATGAATTTATCTCTGGTTGGAGATTCTGGTAAGTGAGATAGGGAAGGCTGGCTTTCTATCATCAGGCAGCTACATAGGCCCTTTACACCGAGTGGGAGAAGACCAAGTCAAATGCATCTTCTTTTCTGCCCTGGGCTGAGATTCAACCCAGATGGACTGGTCTTTCAACCAGGGTCTGTGTGTCCCAGTGCCACTGGCTCCGGGATGTTGTTGGGATCCCTTGAGGAATGAAAATGGGAGGGAATTTGGAATAAAGGATGTTTGCAGTAGAGTGGTTGCTGGCTTGCTGTCCTTGTTTACCCCAATACCCATATACTCAAAGTGAGTATTTTGAACTAGTTGTAAAAGCAGTTGGAGAAAGAGGTGCCTCACTAGGCAAGCGTTCACAACACAGATTCACCAGGCACCATTGCTCTTCCTCAGAAAACCCAGTTGGGTTTTGTACTGTTTTGAGTAAGAATTTGTGTTGTAGCAAAAAAGTATTCCCCACTTATAGGTGACTTTTTGTTTTCCAGTTATAAAGTGATTTTATAGAACACAGGAAAATTCCGAAAAGTATAAGGAAAAAATTACAAAATAACTAAATATCTCACCATCCAGTGATATATCAATATAATGTTAATAGTCATTATTTTCTTCAGTTTTTCTCTCTGTATATGTAACAAAATTTGAGTTGGTATTATAAATACACTTAAGTTCCTCTTCACTGGCATAGCATAAACATTTTACCATGTTTTAAATCATTCTTTATAACTATACATTTACATTGTACAGCACTGTAGTCATTCTTTCCCTTATTGTTGGGCTTTGAAGTTTTTTTTCTAATGTTTCCAAAGTGACATGCAGAAAACTTTTCATTTACCTGATTGAAACCTTAACTAGCTTGGTTTAAAAATAACTATTTGGAATTTAATAGTGAAATAATAAGCTGTAAGGAGAAGATAAAATAAAACCCTTTTATTTGATAATCCTTGCCTGTATCTAGGAACTTTTCACTGAAGTTGAGTTGTATTGTGTCTTGAAAGGAGCAACTACCAATTTTATGCAAATCAGTGAGAACTTTTTTTTTTTCTGGTCATGGGCTTTTTGAGTTATTGAACAAAACAGTGGTAGACAGTATATGTCAAAAGAAAATCACTCCAAACCATGACATATTCTGCCTCATAGCCAGGAGTATCCAGTTAGTGGTACTTCTTCTTTTTTTTTTATTAAATATATTTTATTGATTTTTTACAGAGAGGAAGGGAGAGAGATAGAAAGTTAGAAACATCGATGAGAGAGAAACATCGATCAGCTGCCTCCTGCACATCTCCTACTGGGGATGTGCCCGCAACCCAGGTACATGCCCTTGACCGGAATCGAACCTGGGACCTTTCAGTCCGCAAGCCGATGCTCTATCCACTGAGCCAAACCGGTTTCAGCAAGTTAGTGGTACTTAGTCTTACTGAGACATTTGGATTTTAAATGCACTTTTTCTGGAAAAATCTATCTATATATAAAAGCCTAAGTGACTGTTACAGCTGAACGACCGGAACAACCAGAATGACCAGTTGACCAGTCACTATGATGTGCGCTGACCACCAGGGGGCAGACGCTCAATGCAGGAGCTACCCCCTGGTTAGTGTGCTCCCACACCCAACCTCCATGGCCCCTCCCCACATCCGATTGGCCAACCTCCCTCAACCTTTCCCCCTGGCTGGCCAACCTCCCGTGGCCCCTCCCCCCTGGCCGGCCTACCTTCCATGGCCCCTTCCCTCACCTAGCAAACCCCCCCCCCCCCCCCACCAGCTGGCCAACCTCCCTGGGTCCCTCTCCCTGGCTGGCTGGCCCCCTGATAGGCCTCGATTGCTGGTATTTGTAGATGACCTGCTTCTGGGTCGGGTTTTCATATGTAGCAGAGCAGTTCCCTCACTGCAGTAGCTCTTCCACAAAAAAAGCCGATGCTCTATCCACTGAGCCAAACCGGTTTCAGCAAGTTAGTGGTACTTAGTCTTACTGAGACATTTGGATTTTAAATGCACTTTTTCTGGAAAAATCTATCTATATATAAAAGCCTAAGTGACTGTTACAGCTGAACGACCGGAACAACCAGAATGACCAGTTGACCAGTCACTATGATGTGCGCTGACCACCAGGGGGCAGACGCTCAATGCAGGAGCTACCCCCTGGTTAGTGTGCTCCCACACCCAACCTCCATGGCCCCTCCCCACATCCGATTGGCCAACCTCCCTCAACCTTTCCCCCTG
>NW_006293784.1:4029262-4036854 GCF_000327345.1 Myotis davidii | reverse complement strand
CACCCCCCCCCCCCACCAGCTGGCCAACCTCCCTGGGCCCCTCTCCCTGGCTGGCTGGCCCCCTGATAGGCCTCGATTGCTGGTCAGGCTGAGGGACTCCACCCATGCATGAATTTGTGCACTGGGCCTCTAGTATCTTTATAAAAAGTGCTGATAACATTGACTAAATGGCAAGAGAGCTGTATTTATTTTTTAGCTTTTTTAAATGAAACATTGCAAATAGATACAAAATAAGCAGAATAATATAATGGCACTCATGTACTCATCATTCAGCTTCAGCAATTATTAAGATTCTGCCATTCTTGCTTCATCTATACTTTTTAAAAAAATTCCTACCTGAGGACACGTCTGAGCCTGGGGCAGGTGAGTCTGAGATGCCGTATTTCTTTTCTTTTTTTAATCCTCAATCGAGGATATTTTCCCATTGAATTTAGAGAGAGCAGAGAGAGAGAGGCAGACAGACAGACAGACATTGATGTGAGAGAAAAACATCGTTTGGTTGCCTCCCATACTCGCCCTTACCAAGGATTGAACCCACAATCTAGGTATGTGCCCTGACTGGGAATCAAAGCCACAACCTTTTGGAGCATGGGACAATGCTCCAACCAGTTGAGCAACTTGGCCAGGGTGCTTCATCTATCCTTTTACCCACTATACATATCTTCCACTTGATATACTCCTGTTACTCACATCCCTATCACATAGAACATTTCTATCTCCCCAGAAAATTCCCTCATGTCCTTTCCCATCCAATCTTGGATCGGCTTCTCCCAAGTAGCAGCCACCAGTCTGATCATTTTTACCTTGGATTTGCTTTGCCTATTTTAGAACTTCATGTAAATGGAATCATATAGTAGGTGCTCTTTGTGTTAGTTTCTGTCTGTGAGATTCATTAATAGTTTATTTTTATTGCTGAATAGTATTCTATTGTAGAAATGTATCAAAATTTGTTTATTTATTCTCCTGCTAACCAATATTTGGATTATTTCCATTTCTGGGCCAAGAGCATTCTTGTGTAAGTCTTAGTGTGGGCACATATTTTCAATTATTTTGGGTAAATAAATATGTAGGAGTAGAATTGTTGGGTCAAAGGGTAGGTATATTTTAACTAAAAAAAGCTTCCAATTCTTTTTCCATTCCTGCCAGCCATGTATGACAGTTCCGGTTGTTCCATATCCTTGCCAACATTTGCCATTGTCACTCTTTTTAATTTTAGCCATTCTGGTGGGTGTGTAATGGTATCTTGTAGTGGTTTTATTTTTCATTTCTCTGATGGCTAACAATATCAATAACAATTTTTACCATAGTCTTATTGTCTATCTATGAGGTGTCTGTTCAAGAAGACTTATTTATATATTTTTTAGACCTGCTGGACTAAGTTTTTGTCCTAGGCACTGTTTCTTTGGCTGTACCAGGGCATAGGCTAGACGTATATTTCTCAAAGTAGGATGCATAGGAAAGCTCTGCAGGGGCACAGCTTGTGTGTATACTTTGTTATCGATTTCTCTTTCATTCGGAGCCCCTCTCCCAACTCTGTGATATCACTCACTTTCTAGTACTTGCCTTCTGTGATTTCTCCTTTGCCTGGGATTGTGAGTTCCTTTGCTTTTGCTCTGTCTGCTTTGGGCAAGGTTCACTGGGAAGAAACCATTGCCAAGATCCTTGGTGCTATGTAGCTTTAACTCATAATGCATTAGTATCTCAAAAAGTCCGCTGAGAACTCAGGATCCCATTCTAATCCCGAGTCATGAGAACTAAAAATACCTCAAAGAACTCTATTTTGAAGCATTGGAATTGAATCAAGATGTAACATATTTTGGGATTGTCAAGTGACACCAACATTATTCATAAAAACTTAAGAGCATTTGAAGAAAGGTTGTGATTTATAGTTAAATCACTATGCTTACCCTGCACGCTAAATAATGTTCCTTATATTCCATGATGAAGGGTAAGATTTTTAAAAAAATTCCCAATTCATCATGGCCCAATACTTTTATAAATAAAAAAATGATGCAGCAATGTCAGCTTGCCAGGAAGATTTCATGTCCTTTCAATTTCTTCTTGAAGACAGTTAATAGTTAATAGACTGGGAACTGTGAGACACACTGAGCAGCCCTGATTCTCAGCCCTGACTCTGGAGGCAGACTGCGTAAGTTTGAGTCCTGATTTCATCACCTGTTACTGGGGTGGCTGGAAGGAAGCTGTTTGTCTCCATATTCTCACTTGTAAAATGAAGATACTGTTGATATAAGAACACTTTCTGCACAGGATCTTGGTGAAGATTAAATGAATTAATATATGGAAAGCATTTATAACAATAAAGTGCTGTGTAGGAGTTAGCTATCATTATCACTGTCATTTCCTAAGTTCTATATGAGCCAGGACTCTCAGTTATAACCAGCAGAAATCCAGTTCAACTTAACCAGAAAGAAGCATATGTTGGTATTTGTAACCAGGTGTTCACATGCTGTTATCTAGATCCAGTACTTCACTTTTTTCTTCTGTGTAGGCTCTGATCTCAGATGGGCTCTCTCTGTGGATGCCGAGGGGGCCACCAGCTGCTCTCAACTTACATCTTATTAGCTTAGCAACCCAGTAAAAAAAGAGTCCCCATCTTCTTACTCTCCCCAATTATAGGTTATTAGAGGCCCGGTGCACAAAATTCATGCACTGGGGTGGGGGGGGGTCCCTCAGCCTGGCCTGCACCCTCCTGCAGTCCAGGATTCCTCAGGGGATGTCTGCCTGCTGGCTTTTGCCCAATCCCCCCGGGGGTCGGGCACTCACCTGCCGCTGCACTCACCAGCCATGAGCCCGGCTTCTGGCTGCGGGGGTTGGGGAGGAGCGCTGCTCAACCAGAAGCTGGGCTCACTGCTCCTTCGGGCTGGCCCCACCCCCTGCCCACTGGTGGGGGGGCTTGATCGGGAACTGGGCCAGCTGGCGAGGGGCTGTGGGAGGTTGATGTGCCATTGCACCCCGTCCTGCCTCTGTGGAGGCACCAGGACCTCTCCTACTGCCTCTGTGGAAGAGCAGGGGGTGCTGGACCACCATGGCCAGGTGCAGGCTCACTGGCCCTGACCCCTGTCCACTGGTTATTCCGGAAGGTTGTTCTGCCATCTGGTCTAATCAGCATATTAGCTCTTTATTATATAGGATTACTTTTATTGACCTGGCTTGTTTCATTTCACAAACTCACAAGGACTATGAGAACAAAGACTTCAGGACAGATAACCCTTTGAAGAAAATGCAATGTTGTTACAAGAATAAGAGAGAATAATTGTTTTCATCAAATAAGTAAGGAAGCGGGATAGAATCCACTAGCTCTATGGGAGGAAAATGGTTTGACCCATGGTGGAGCTTTTTGGAAAAGATGCCCCACAAGAGGAGTTGGGTCCTCTAACATATGGTTTTTTTTTAACAACAGGATATAGTGTGTATTGGAAAATTTTAGTAAAAATGCCCTTATAAAATTAGTCAGCATGAACCAGGAGAGCCTAACCGCCCACCAGTAAGAAATGTAAAAAGTCTTATTGTGGAAAAGCTGAGTCCAGTGGTCACATATGGGACACCTGCAATGTGAGGGAAAGGAAGACATTGGCATTTTGTTCAATCATATGAGAAGGTGAGTGGGTGCCCTTTCCATTGCATCATTTGTTGGGAAAGTCTGAGCTGAGAACTCTGTCAGTTCTTTGTATGATGTGATGGAGGAAATGATCAGAGTTGTGAATGTTCTTCTCATTTCTGCCCTTAACACTTGCCAAGTGATGAGATGTTGGGAAGAAATTGGTTGATGCAGGGTATGGAAACTTAGTTTATTCTTCTGCAGGCAGATGGCTAGGTTATGGAAACTTGTTGGAAAGATGGAACTTTTTGAGCTGCTTTCTTATATCAAGGGTTTTAAGGGATTAAGGGGCTCTTAGAGACCCAATTTAAAAGATCCCAGAGACTCACAAGATTGTACTTCCTTACTGATGAGAGAAGACATATGAACACATTCAACTTGAAACTACAGAGGGGAAAACCAAGACTTATGGTTGTGGTTAAGGATGTGTAGTTATGCACACTCATGTACCACAGGTAAGTGGATATTACATTCATTTCCCATTGACGAATTGCTTTGAGCTCCCAGAATTACAAAATTTGAAGAACTACATGCCTGTTTAATAGAGATAAAGCCCCATTTGTGGACCAATTTCACAAATTTTGATCCATTTGAATCCCACATTAAATTTCTGCACCTGTCAATTGGTGTATAAATCTCAGAGTGTATCTGAATGATCACACTGAAACTATTGAGTGATTTTCAAGCATGGGTTAAGGCTCCTGGCTACTCAAAGTGTGGCCCATAGACCAGCATCAGAAGCTTAACGTAGGAGCTTATTAGAAATGTAGAACCTCAGCCTGTCCTCCCTTCCTGCAGAACTACTGGTTCAGAATCTGCACTTTAACAAGATTCCTGAGTGCTTCCATTGCACATTATAGTTTGGGAAACATTGGCATATGCTTTTGTCACCTGACGTGATGATTAAACGGAACTGCTTTAGGAGTTGCCAAGTTTATACATTTTTGAAGAGTTAACAAGGAGTGTTTTTCTAGTGTTATCAATAAAAATTCATATGACACTACCCCCTCCTCCTCCTCATCTTCCCTCCATCCCTCTCTACATATATTCACTGTGATTGCTACTTGGAAAAAAAATTGAGATGTGATGGCTATCATGGAAAATCTTTGTTCATAGCTACTTGGATACATGTCTTATCTTTGCTTCTAGATTCTAAGGTAGATACATACATTTTATTACAAGTTATTGTACAAGTTATTATGAAGAAATTGAGAAAGAAGCCATTAAAGATATTTAAGTACAAACTCTGGGGATTCAAAACAGGGAGAAGAGATATCACTCCTAATTAATGTGGAAAACAGGGAACGGAGTTTGACGTTGGAGAGGACATGTCAGAGAGAAGAACCGTAAGTAGAGACTCAGAAGAGGAAAAGCAAGATGATATTTATGGAGTAAGGAGCAGTCTAGTTTGGTGGTTGCATAATAAGGTATAAATAAAGTAGATGTGGGGTTCAAGTCCTGGAAAGTAAATTAAGGGCATTGTTTGAAGATTATTTAACAATGGGATGAGAACTGTGTGTGTGACTTAACTTTTTGGGCAGTTAGGAACTAGAAGTTTTAGCAACTTGACCAAAGCTCTGTCTTTGGAAAATTTATTTGGTAAAAGGACTTTGGAATGATGGGAGATGGAAAGGAATGAAGGAATGAAGATACAGCGATTGAGGCATTGGAAGTGAGAATGGAAAAGAGGGGACAGATTAAAGGTCTACTAAGGATTTGAACTATGATAGGGGTAGTAGGAATAAAACGAAGGGAGAGAATGTGAGACATGTTGGGGAGACTGAATCTCTTGGATTTGACAATCTCTTGGATTTTAAGGGCTAAGGGTGTGAGATGGCACAAATTAACTCTAGATGAATGTGAAAATAGTGAAATTGTAAAATCAGGGAAATACTTTGTTGCCTTGAGGACATATTGCTAGTAAGTAGCAATAAAATAGTAAGTAGAAATGTTCAGTTGCCAGTGGAAATGTGAGTTCAGAGCCAAGAAGTTGCCCAAAACATGATAACTGAAACCATAGCAGGGAGAACTCTTCAAAGAAGGGAGTGTCCGGGGAAATAGGAGTGAGTCAATGATTAAAGTCAGAGGCCATACACATTCAAGGGTGAGAGGAAGAGAAAGAATCTTCAAGGAAGTGAAAGAAAGAGTAGAAAGTTGGAACAGGATGAGGCACTGATACTAGTATGTTTTGAAAGTCATGGGGAGCTTTTCAAGATGAAGCAGGTGAGCAACAGTATTAAATAGTACAGCAAAATTGTGACAGATCAGACATGAGGTGAAGCAGTCAGAGAGAAAAGGTGATTAAGTGATCCGGTGACCAAGGAGGGAAACAACTTTAGGAGAGGAGTGGCGACTGAAGCCAGATCCCAGGGACTTAAAACAATGGGAGTACTTCAGCTGTAAAGGCAAGGAGTAAAGATGGCTCGAGCAACAGTATTAAATAGTACAGCAAAATTGTGACAGATCAGACATGAGGTGAAGCAGTCAGAGAGAAAAGGTGATTAAGTGATCCGGTGACCAAGGAGGGAAACAACTTTAGGAGAGGAGTGGCGACTGAAGCCAGATCCCAGGGACTTAAAACAATGGGAGTACTTCAGCTGTAAAAGCAAGGAGTAAAGATGGCTCCCTCAAGAAACAGTTGGTGAAGACAAGGGGAAATAGAGGAAAGAGAAGGAAATAGGGTCACAGAATTGATACAAAATTTTTAATGGATCAATTAAGAGTTTATTAAAAAACTAGGGAGTTCCCCCCCAGCCCCCACAAAGTGGGGAGAAACTGATCTAATCATGGTTGGGGTAATTTATGGTACAATTTCAGGTGTGCTGGAGGGGTGGGAAAGGATGTGATCAAATACAGGCTGAGCACTGTTTCTCATGCAGAGTCAGGTTGGTTTCAGGTCAGTCATTTCCTGCTCTCAAGGATTCCAACCTAGTAAAAGAGATCCGAGGTGCACCAAATAACAACACCAAAGAAGGGATTCAGTACAACCACACACTTTCCTCTACCCTGTATTCATGAAGATTGTCCCTCTGTATCTAAAGCTGTGACATTCATTCTCTTCTGAGTCACACACACTTTTTATTTTTTAAAGCTTTGTCAAAAACAGAATCTCCTCCCAATCTTTGGAACACAAGTGGGTTCCTCTATTCTTTCCTCTCCCCCCACCTTGGGTTTTGGTAACTTGTGTGATAATAGCTAGAGACCCGAGAAGTGAGAAGTGGTGAATTACAGTGAGAAGTGGTGGATTGAATCCTACTTATGCAAATTCGTAACTGTCATGGGAAAAGTTAACCAATTTCTCTGAGTCCCTGTTCTGTAGAATTGAGGGTGGTAGCTACTTCAGATCGTGGTCATGAGCATTCAATAAGGTGTATATATGGAGAGAGTTCCTGGCGCAGGCACTCATGTCAGTAGGCCCTCAATTAATGTTCTTAGAGAGGAGATTCAGTGACCTCCAAGATGGCAAAGCCTGTGTCTCTGTGCGTGTCTCCTATGGGAAGGGGGCCACACATATTCTTCGAAGAAGTACCCTATTGTGTTAATCTCCTACTGGACCCCTTTTACCCATTGCCTTCCATTTCCCTTCCCTTTTTGGTATCATTATCTCTCTCTGTACTTTCATTGCTCTCAGGCTGCACATTTCTGAAATTGTCACTGAGCCACTGTCCATGATGAACTTTTGATCTTTCAAAGAATATTTTAATTTTAGGAGAGGATGGTGGGAAGAGGGCAATGCTTGACATTGGGAACCAAAATGCTCATGGTAGGCTCATCAGCTTGTTTTTTAAATTTTTTTTATTTATTAATTAAATCTTTATTGTTCAGATTATTACATTTGTTCTTCTTATTTTACCCCATAACTCCCCTCCACCCAGTTCCCACCCCACCCTCCTCCTTCACTCCCCACCCACTGTCCTTATCCATAGGTGCACGATATTTGTCCAGTTTCTGTCCCTATCCCCCGACCCCTTTC
>NW_006293784.1:4018801-4027828 GCF_000327345.1 Myotis davidii | reverse complement strand
GACAATCCCTCTTCTCCTGTATGAGTCTGGGTCCCCAAAGACTCGCCCGGAACTGGAGCTCAGAGCCTGAGACTTCCTCCTGATTGAAAAAGACAACCACGCCCTCAGCCGCCAGCCCGCTCCTTGTGTGCCTCTGTAGCTTAGTATTTTAGTTCCGCACTGCGCCTCCTCTGAGTCTCAGTATGCTTTTCTCTTTCATTCTAGTTGTAGAATTTCTACTCAGCTAGCCTTCCTGTGGTTCTGGATGATGTCCATTCCGTCTTTTAATTGTATTTTTGAAGTGGTTGTTTGAGGCAGCAAACTCTGGTGTTTACCTATGTCACCATCTTGGTTTTTTTTCTCATCAGCTTCTTTATCACATAAAACTACTGCCACTGTCCCAACACAGGCCAAACCTGCAAATGTGGCCCATGAACATGCATGTTTAGCATCACCTGGGAGCATGTAAGCAATGCAGATTCTCAGCCCCCACCTGAAACCATTGGATCAGAGTCTGTATGTTAACGAAATCACAGGGTGATTTATATGCACATTAAAGTCAGAGAAGCACTGTTTTAAGGAAAGAGCTATTTGATAAGGTGGTTTGAGGATTTACTAGTAATGAGAAGGCATGCACGGAGCACTTAATACATCCAGGTGTATAACTGTGTGCTTAATAACTATTCTTGGTAAGTTCCAATGGGCAGGGAAGTCCTTTGTCTGCAGGATCCATGGTGTGTAATGCAGATAAAGAGGAAAAAAGCACTATTTAAAACACCAAAAAAAGACGGTTGTACGTGTGTGTATTTTGCCAGAGGAAAGGAAAATAATAAAGGCAGAGGAAGGAATGAACATAACTAGCAAATAAGAGCCATAGAATGGAAAAACAAGATACTTAGAAATAAAATACCTCGAGGTGGTGAAAGAAGAAGTAAACAAAGGGCAAAGGGCTCTTAACATGCAAACTGCTGAAAATCTGGATGAAGGGAAAACTAGCTTTCTCCAGATTGGCAGGGCGGTGTGAGTGTGTGATGTGTACAGAGAGACAGCCAAACCCAAGTGATTTTGCAGAAAGCTGGCTTACACAGCTTAATAGCCCTCCTGTAACACGGTAAGCTTGTGTTTTGAATTTTCAGTCAAGGACATCTTTGTACAGAAGAACAGCATGGTTTGGTTTTGTGCCCAGTTGACAGGAATGAGTGGGAGGCAAGTGGCCAAAAGCAAGACTGCGGTGTTGTGTTGAGGTGTCAGTAAACAGGCAGGGGAAGTGCTGGCCCTCAATAGCAGACCCCTTTGGGGGTCCAGATGACTAGGTGAGTCTACTGTTAATCACCTCCACACAAATGATGGGAGCCAAATCATAGCCCCCACGTCATGGGATGATGCCAGCATGGGGTGGTTTAGGAACATGGAGGTTTCTCTAGGAAGCCTCATAACAGTAGGTGATGAGATATGGTGGTGAGAGGTATTTTGGCTCCCTTCTGACCCACCTCATGGTGTCCCAAGGCAGGCTGGGATATAGGAGGGTCTGGAGATACAGGAGAATGAAAGAAACATTAGCCCTTGTCTCTGTGATGAAGCTCTGAGTAAGGCTCCTAACTTCTGAATCTCTATTTTCCGTCTGCAAAATGGGCCAGCCTTCTTCATGAGGTGAATTAGTATCCGTTCTGAGAAATCTTAGTCTTAGATCAATATGGGAACTTAGACATCCTGTAGAATCAAATTCCTTCCGTTTGAAGGCAAGAATTGAGGCCAAGACAGTCAAGTAACTTGCTTAGGGACACAGTTACTTTATAACTGATCTAGGAGTACAACCCAAGCCTCTGGAGTCCCAACCTAGGACTTAAAACATTTAGAATCTTATTCTACTGTCTTCTGTGTTAAACTCGGGAAATAACGCTACTTGCTCTTTAATTTCTGGATTGTTGCCTGCTTGACCTTCAGAGTGAAGGCAAGAATGCTTAATGATAAGTGTTTTAACAGCTGGTAAATCTGAGTCTGACTTTCCATTTTACTGAAAGGGATAACCTTTTACATTTTACCCAAATTTTAACTTTTGGCTTGCCTCTTTTTTTTTTTTTTAAATTCAGTGAACCTCAGCAAACTTTACTGTTGTATTTGTTGATATCTTGAAAAGAGCATGGGTGGGCTTTGGAGTCACATAGGCCTGGCTCAAATCTGAGCAAGTCCATTGATTGCTTTAAGCCACAGCATTCTTTTTTTTAAAATATATTTTTATTGATTTCAGAGAGAGGAAGGCAGAGGAAGAGAGAGATAGAAACATCAATGATGACAAAGAATTCATTGATTGACTGCTGCCTGCATGCCTCCTACTGGGGATTGAGCCTGCATCCTGGGCCTGTGCCCTGACCAGGAATAGAATCCTGACCTCCTGATGCTCAACCACTGAGCCACACCAGCCAGGTCACAGCATTCTTTATAATAGTGTTTTAGTTAGGTTTCTCCAGAGAAACAGAACCTACAGGATTACATGATCAAGGAGGCTGAAAAAGTCCATGACCTGTTTGCAAATTGGAGACCGAGGGAACTCAGTGGTATAATTCAGTCTGAGTTTGAAGGCCTGAGAACCAGGGAAGCTGATGGTGTAAAATCCCAGCCTCAGGTCTGGAGAAGATGTGATAAGATGACCTAGCTCAGTGGTCGGCAAACTCATTAGTCAACAGAGCCAAATATCAACAGTACAACGATTGAAATTTCTTTTGAGAGCCAAATTTTTTAAACTTAAACTATATAGGTAGGTACATTGTTATTAACTTAATTAGGGTACTCCTAAGCTGGCCTTTGCTAAAAACATCCTCAATCTGATTGAGGTACGTTCTATTTATTGATAAAATTAAATTCCTTACAATTTACCTTACAATATCCATAAAATTAAATCATGACAATGACTGGCCCGGGACGAAAACCGACTTCTGCGCATGGGCCACAAAGTTTCAATCGCATTGTACGTGCGCGCCCACACGTGGTATTTTGTGGAAGAGCCACACTCAAGGGGCCAAAGAGCTGCATGAGGCTCGTGAGCCGCGGTTTGCCGACCACTGACCTAGCTCAATCAGTGAGATAAGGAAAAGAATTGGCAAATTCCTCCTTTCCCACCTTTGGTGTTAGGCCTTCAGCAGATTGGATGATGCCCATCCACATTGAGGAGGTCTCTACTTTACTGAGTCCACCAGTTCAAATGCCAATCTCATCCAGAAACACCCATGTAGACACACCCACAAACAACTAATCTCGGTGCCTCATGGCCATCACAAATTAACACTCACATATAGGTTCTATCTTACTTTATAGGGTTGTTGGTAATTATTCAAAATAATGTTTAAAAGTGTGTGCTTAATAAGAGGATCTGGAATCTAATAGGAGCTCAATAAACATTAGCTATCATGGTCAACCAGTACTATTGAGTACCTAACTGAAGTGTGAGGGTTGATTGGGAGCTCAACCTCACAGTCAGTTATAAAATATATACTAGGTGTCTTCACTGATCTACCAGAGTGTGTACATTACAGGTAGAAAAACCAATAATTTAATAGCCCATCATCAGGCCCCATCCAAAAACTGAAAGTGAACCTCTGATTGCCGGTAATTTTTTAAAATACTCAAACTTTTTGTGTGTGTGACAGTTTAGCCACCCTTCTTTCCCATAGTTCCTCCAGATGTTCCTACTCACGCCTTCCTGATGGCTCACACACCACGCTGGGTAGCTGCTCTCCCATGAGGAGGTCCACCTCTCCACGAAGGAAGGTAGGGTGTTGCTGTTGTCCTGGGTCATTCGTCGCTTTGTTGCCTTTCTGTGGAGACACTTCCCTTGCAGCTCAAACTCCGGTTTCTCATTTCCATGGGAAGTTTCCCCTTGGGTCCTGCTATGGGTAGGCTGGCTGTACCTTCCAGGAAATAGGGCAAAGCTACAGAAGCAGCTGCTTTTACAAAGAAAAAGGGCAGAAGTGGTCTACTTGTCTGCTTTTATTATTTTTTTTTAAAGAAAGAAAAATTCATGTTGACTACTTTGCATACAGTGGGTAATTTGGGCTTCATCCATATTGATAAGTGGTAAGGGGGCTATTCCTGTGAGACAACTGGGAAATGACTTTTTGTGACCGACATAGGAAGAGACGTGATATTGAGCAGTGTGGATTTCCGTTTCTCCCTGGGATTGGTCCTCTGCCCAGGAAGACAGGCGCATGCAGCTTGAGAGGGCTGGGGAACGGGAGCATTAGTATTCAGTGAAAACCCTAAGCTGTTGGTCTTGGAATAAGGGTGTGAAGAGGGATATAGAATGAATAATTAGAATGTAATCTAATATTAGCAGCCATGGACTAGCTTCCTGTGAGGTGGATTTAGGGGTGCTTCGATTCTTAATACCATCAACATGAAATTGAAATAGACACACACACACATCAGACACTGGGTCACAGCTGGTATGCCATTGGGTATTTTCAGGAAAGGAAATAAAGGATTTACAGGGGGCAGAAATAAGTAAGCCACATTTCCCCTTGTCTGTGTCGCGCCAGACAGGGAGACCGTCTATTTGTAAAATAATCCATTTCGCTGTTTATTTCTTAATGTCTTAACATGCACAGAGATAATGTGGCCCATTTGCTCTCAAATTGTGTACCACTGCTTTCAGAACTTAGGGTGCAATGCCCTTCAACCCTCTTTGGCTGGGTAAATGTCCCACCAACCCTGAGGGGGTGGGGCACAGTTCATGAATCAGCTATATTCTCATCTGATGATCTGAGGGCCAACAGACCCAACTTGGGGTTACCTTACCCATAACTAAAAGCTTGATCCAGAGACTTGAGAAATAGATGTTTAAATTTCAGAAGCAATTCTAGTCAATGTTCTACGTGACATTTAGGGCTTAAGGGAATCTATGGAATTGCTTACAGGAGGCACAAGACAAAACAACGAGATCTCGATGTTCTCTACACTCAGAGAAAGGTGACGGGCGTGGATCTCGGGCTTTTGTTCCATTTGCACCGCAGCGTCAGGCTCTCGGCACGGTTCAGAACCGGTCTGATTGTGACTACAACCAGCGCGACTGATCTATGTTTACCCGGGGCCATAAAAGTCTGTGGCAAGTATGAGGCAATTCAGAAAGGATCAAAACAAAGTTAGCTCTCAGACATCTTGTCTCAGAAAATATCATCAGCACTGCTGTGGTTTTCTGTTCTGGCTGTTGTGTTGATTGTGGCAGACTGATGTATTTCTGGAGAAGTTGTTGATCATTTCTCAAGCAGGTTCCTGCTGGCTTTGATTAACCTGTTCTTCGCCAGCCACATTCCGCTGCTGCCCGCCTGCCTACGGAGCTTTTGGAAAGCCTGCTTGGTGGGTGGTGAATACGCTGAACTCCAACCCATCAATCTCTTACTTTCAGAAGGCAGAAGATACCCTCAGATTATCTTCTCTTCACCTGCCAGATTTTAGGGAAGATAAGCCTGAGGACAGCTCTCACTGGCGTCACTGGGAACTGCTTTGCCCCTCCAGGAGTCGAGGCGAGGGTGGGAAGTATGCCACCGCATACTTGAGTGGAGCTCATTTCTTAGGTGTCGCTTTGGAACAGGCCATTGAAACAGACTTCATTTGTGGGTCTGTGGTTGGGCGATCTCTCATGTCCAAAGGGGAGAGATCATTCTTTTCCTGGCAAGAAATAATGGTTTCCTCAGGGATGGGGAACCTTTTTTTTCTGCCAAGGGCTATTTTGATATTTATAACATCATTCACAGGCCATACAAAATTATTAACTTAAAATGTAGCCTGCTATATTTGGTCAAACATGTAATTAACTCACCCCTAATGCCTGGGCAGAGCCAGACCAAATGATTTCTCAGGCCTGATATGGCACACGGTCTGCACGTTTCCCCTACCCCTGGTTTAAGTAATGGAACCACAAATAAAAATGGCCCCCAGTGCAAAATATAATGTCCCCCCACCCCCCCGCCAGCAACCAAAATGCCTCTCTGCCCGTTTCTCCCTTGAGCAGGGGTAGTGGTTTTGGCTAAGCAAAGATGAGGCTGTACTAGAATACAGTGGGTGAGCTGGTTGTCCTTTGGGGAGGAAGGGAATCTTGTGGGATCAGGAGAGACTGTAGGGAAGCCCGGGTGGAAGGAAGGAATGCTGAGATGGAGAGGACAGACCAGCCCTCCTCATTTCCATCCTCAGAGAAGGGGAAGAGGCCCCAGATGGTCACAAACCAAACCTGTGCCAAGGCCTCTCACCTGACACAATTGTGCCATTGCCTCACCCTTTGCGCCCAGGGCACTACTGCCTTGGTGTGGCCTCATCCCTGGGTTTATGCAAGGCCCAGGCAAAGTGAAGACAGCTCACCTGCAAGTTTTGAATCTCGCCATTTTCCGAGGCTGCATCTGTTCTGGTGAAGTTCCTTGTTTGGGATTCATCCTTAAGGATCTTGTTGGAAATCTCTATCTCTTCATTTTGCAGTTATGTCATATGACCCTGAGAAGTCATTTGTACAGTTACTCACCTCTTCTCCTGGAAGAGGGATAGTGGAAAATACCCAGAGGTGGCCTCAGCCTTATCTGGTTATTTATAACAAGACGTCAATTTAAAATAGAGGTTGCTGTGATTATGAATGGGTTCCTTACAAGAGATCTCAGGAAGGTTGGTAAGAACTTTTCATATCTCAGCCCTAAGAATCATAGTCTTATTTGCTGCATTTGGCTTCCTGAGAGAAGTGACTTAAAATGTATTCTGCAAAAGAAATGACAAGGATTAGTTCACAGCGAGTTTACAAAAGTGTCCTCTGAATTTGCAAGTGGAATTCTAGGTGGCAGTTGTCACTGCATTATTGTGGCTTTCATCCAAGAACTTTACAGCCCCAACATCTCATTATGTTCAGAGCATCTTGATGAGCAAGTGGCACATAGAAATGTCCTTGTTTTGCAGATGAAATGAAGGCAGAGAGAGGAGGTTGTAGGACTAGGCAACCTGGATTTGTGCCCATTTCTTATTACTTGCAGACTTCCGGAAAGCTCTCTTTCCCGACAGGGCTTCTTTGCTCCAAAATAGCAAACATTGCCACTGGTAACATGGATTGCTAATGGTGCTTATATTAGTCACATCGGGATTAATCGAGAGAAGATATCAAGTTTCTGAACAGCAAGTTGGCTCCTAAATGGCAGAGACCAATTATATTTGGCGGAAAGGGATAGAGAGTGCAAGAATTTCTATATTTGTCATTAAGATGATACAAGAAATAGAAGCAGTTCAACTGGTCATTTTTTTTTTCACACAGCAGACAACAGACTACACAGTCCTAAATCAAGCAATTATTTTAGTACTGATAATTTTAGTTTTCTTTGTGTGACTTGAAAATGCTTAAAGAAATAGTAATATTTCTTCATACCAATTTCCTCCATTCAGCCATAACAGTATTCATGGATTTACTAACCCCTGGGATGGGGAAAGGCAAAAAGGGAGGCCCTGATGGGCAGCTCTGGATGACGTAGGCACTGACAAGCCTTCCCTAGAGAAGGAACTTCACAGCCACCACCTCGCTCCCTTGAGGGTTAGCTCACCCTGCCCTCACTCTGCGAGGTTTTGCCAACTAGGCCAACCACGAGCAGACCTCCTTGGATGTTGGGTAGCCACAGTGGCTCAGAAGGCAGATACAGAAGCTAATTTTATTTGCTTCAAAAAGCAAGAAGTCTTGGGTTTATTGAGTGATCATTGGGTTCTGTTAAATTTGCTTTAACATTGCCCAAGACCAACAAAAGGCACATAATGATAAAGCATAACCAATTTTTCACTTTTCTGTGTTGGAGGCTAACAAAATTGCAGCTGGATAAGAGATCATGAACAGTTGGGATTTTTTTTTTATTTCTCTGTATGACATATCCTGAATAGTAGCTTGATTTTATTGTGAAGAATGAATTCTGAGCATGCCAGGGAGAGAAACAGTGAGGAAGCCACCTACAGAGGCTTTAACTTTCTTTCCTATTCTACACAGATGTTGTTGTTACTACATCTTTCAACACAAAGGCCCAGTGATTATTTGTGGAGTAATTGCTTGCTTATTACTTATTTCACACATTATAATAATTTGTATATGCATGATCGGCTTAAACATTAATTAATACCATGAACTCCTGAGAAACCCTTACCCATGCCGGGACTAGAGTATAATCAACACTTTCATCAATTCAACTACTTTTCCTTACTGTGTCTTCTGCCCTCACCCACTGAGGTATTTTTTATTTGCTTGATTTCTCCCCCTACCCCCAGTTTATGATAATGTATTATGTACTTTTATTCATTTTTAAACTTCATATAAAGAACACCATACTGTATGAAGTCTTTTGAAATTTGCCTTCTTCATTCAACAATATGATACGAAAATTTTTCTGTTATTGAACTTAGCTGTAGTTTATTTTCTCTGATGTTTTTCCCATTGATTTTTTTTTTTTTTAGAGAGAGTGGAAGGAAAAGAGGGATGAGGGGAGAGAGAGATGTAAGGTACATTGATTGGTTGCCTCCCCCATGCGCACTGACTGGGGCCAGAAATAAAAACCTGCAACCCAGGTACGTGCCCTTCAGTGCAAGAGCCAATGCTCTAACCACACTGGCCAGGGCTATTCATCCTACTTTTGATAGATATTTGGTTATTTCCAGCTTTTTAGTATTACACTGTTCAGTGCTATATGCATTCTGTTTCGGTAAATATTTGTGTTTCTCTCGGGTATGTATCTAGAAATGGAGTGCTGAGCTGTAGGGTATAGAAATGGTCAACTTTAAAAGACAATGCCAGTTGGTCTTCCAGGAGTTGTATTTTTTACTTAAGAACAAAGTAATTTATTTTTTTTTACATTTTTTTTAAAATTATTAGTTAAGGTATTACAAATGTGTCCTTATCCCCCCCCGCCCCATTAACCCTCAACCTCCCCCCGCACACACACTCACGCTCCCATCCCTCTGTTGTCCATGTCCATTGGTTTGGCTTATATACATGTATACAAGTCCTTCGGTTGATCTCTTCCCCTTACCCCCGCCCTCCCCTACTTCCCTTTT
>NW_006293784.1:4003226-4013271 GCF_000327345.1 Myotis davidii | reverse complement strand
GTAGGGGTTTTTTTTTTTTCTCTATGGTATTTGGAACTAATTTGGGAAAGACCACTGCCCAGAGCTGGTTCCTTGCCACTGCCCACTGTTTCCCAGGCTCCCCCAAAAGAACTTTCCCCTACAGGCTCTGCGAATGACCCCAACTGGGGAATCCCATGCACTGGGTTTAATAATCAAATGCACGGATCTAAGGGGAACTGTAACAAGAGCCTGATAGTTGTGCGAATTTGCAAGCCTCCACCTTCCAGGTCCATGCACAGTCTCCGCGCGCGCAGTCTCCTCGCGCCCACTCACCCCTGGCACCAAGCAGCCAGCAGATTGGCAAAGTTCAAGGCTGCTCCTTTACTTCCAGTCCAGCTATGGGCTCATGTTTAGCGTTCCCTTCTGCCAGCAGCCCTGTGGGGCCCCTTCCCCACTCGTGGGTCACGCTGGTCCCAACGGCTGCGGACTCTGTGGGGAGTAGATTCCGCCCCGCGTGTGCGCGAGCTCGGTCCTCCCTCCAACCCGAACTGCAAACCGCGCCTTTAGGGAATGTCCAACCTTTCTGAGAGAAGAAGCAGTGCTCGTCTGAGTTCACGCAGTCACGCTGCTTGAGATCCCTTGTTTCCAGGTTAGTAGCTGGTCTCTGGATGCAGGCAACAATCGCCCAAAATGGCGCGGTCTCCGCTGCTGCGCTGGCGCACCGAGAGAGGTTTCAGCCGCAGTCTCCAACCGTCCTTTTTTTCCTGGGGGTTCTCGGTCTTTCCTAGCTGCAGACAGTCTCTCAGCTGAAAATCCTCTGCCTATTCAGGCTGCATGTTACCCATTTCAGCTGCTCACCCTTATCTGCTCCAGGAGAAGGCACAGGACACGTCCATTTATACCTCCGCCATTTTAAGAACAAAGTAATTTAATTGTTCATAGGATGCCACAGATCTCTTCTTTCTGAAATCTCATGAGAAATGTGAATATAATCTTGAGAGTGAGTGAGCGCTCAGTGGGTTATGGTGGTGGGCAAATAAGCCAATATGGAAAATTTGGCAGCGTTTTCAAAGAGGTCTTGTCAGACAGATGTTTTCAGAGTTTAATGAGTCAGAGAATTGTTTGCCTTTGGACCAAAGCCATAGTCTTCTGGAGCTGACTGATGTGGATGGAGAGGGATCAGTAAAGCCTCTTCCACGGAAGTTCCGACAAAATGAGGGTTGGAATTGTGATCTGGGTAGAGTCAAAAGCAAGAGCTTCAGCAGACTTGATTACCACAGTTGACTACTCTTACCATGTAGTTAAGGTTCCCACTTTCAAGTCATAGGGCCACTCAAAGATTTATCACCTGCTCTCACCAAAATGTCAGAGATTCTCAGTGCTGCTGTTTTTACAGCCTGCCGGGGACAAAATCCAATGAGGGAAAATGAAAGATTTGTCCTTATTTTTGCTTGTGAAATGGTTAGAAAATGTTTGAGTTAGTCACGGGAGTCTATAGATCTATCATAACCTCCTTTTTATAGGTGGGGCTACTTTCCCCTCCGTGATAATTACCGTTCCTTCTCCTGGGCCCTTCTATGGGGAAACACCAATCTTTAGGGCATATTCTCTCTTTTTAATTTTCCATGAGCCAGTGGCCAGTGGTCTGTGTACTTTCTGTCAAACCAAGGGATTCAGACTTCTTATTTTCTCTGTATTCTTTCCATACAGTGGACATTGATGGTTCAGTCACCCATGGAAATTTGAAATAAAGGCATGCCATTGTATATCTAAGTTGAGACCTGGAGCTGCTGGTTTGGAGTGAAGTTTGAATTAGTAGAGGTAATAGGATTGCTGACTCCTCCCAGGGATCCTTAAAATCTGAGACAGACCACCCATTGGTTGGGGAAGGTTAGAGTTAGATATAGTCCTGCTTGAAGACAAAGGAACTAAAATGTAACTACTGATTTTTCCAGCTGTAAGATATAAGAGTCTCTCCATAACCTCCTCGAGCCCCACCAAGGAACTGCCTTTAAGTCTCCTTCTCTCTCTATGCCTTCTTTCCGTTCCCCTGCCTGCCTCCTTTTACTGCCCCTTCTCCTCACCCCTGCCCGCCTCCTTACTTTCATTTCTTCTGGTAGCTACTGGGGAAGACAGGAAAAAACAATTAGCTAAGACAGTCATCACTTTTGAGTGTATTCTTTTCACCTGGTTTGGGTCTTGTTTTGCAGTGTATGTGAGCCTACTCAGAGCGTAAAAGAAATTGAATAGTGAGACTAACAACTGTAATAAATGATGGAGCACTTCTGTCTGTATTTTGTTGTATTTAGGGTATGGGGGGGGCGGATTAAAAGCTGTGTGACTGGGCAAATGGAATAAGGTAGATGACTGATTTTCTCTGCTTAAGGCCAATGGTATCACCCAACAGCCAACACCATGCCATACTCCCTTTCTTTGTTGAGGTCATATCATCATACAAGCACAATCTCATTAAACCCTCATAGAAGGCTCATAAGGAAATACTAGTATTGTGGACATTTTACAAATGAGGCAACCAAGGCTCAAAAAGTTAAGTACCTTGCCCAGAGTAGTTTATCTGGGTAGGGGAGGAGCTAGTATATTAATCTTAAGCAAAGCCTGGCTTAGCAGAGGTCCCTCTGAGTGGCTTTCTGTTGTTAGAAGGAAAAGGAGCCTCGTGGTAGCTGGTGAAGAAGGGTCCTTCATGTTTACTTTTGAGCTACCAAAGGCTGGGCGTGAGAGTACAGCCTTTGCCATTGACAGCTGGGGCCCCCCTGACCCCAAGGCTGTTCTTCAAGCCACAAGTGGCCTCCTTCAGTGTGTTTCTCAATTCACATGAGGAATACTTTATCTCGCTCCATAAAACAAGTTCATTAAATTATGAGTGTAGTGGTTCCGTCTAAACCATCAGAAGTAACACTTCTTTCACATTAAAGCACATACAGTTGACCCTCGAACAATGAGGGGGTTAGAGGCACCGACTTCTTGCATAGTCAAAAATCCATGTATAACTACAGTACTGTGTTTTGAGGGGAAAAGATTGGCCTCTTATAAGCTAAATATACAAAAGAATGTGTTTTTTTAATGAAAACCTTAGTAAACACGCAACTATTATGAGTCCAGTGTTTATTCCAAGCTTAGAGTATGGCCCACACTCATTTGGGTTTTATTCTTACTTCCAGCCAAGTGCCATGAATCAAGGAGTGTTCCTGGCAAGGTCTAGGCTCAGTTACAGGCAACAATAGAAAACATGGTTCCAAGCAAAAGTCAGGAGCAAATGTGTTGCTGACAAAGAACAGATTTGGCAGGCGGTGGCAGGGCACTCGCAGACACTCTGCTGAGCAGGTTCCACATTACGCCAGGAGTTCCCCGAGGGAAGCTCTGGAAACTGGGCGAAGGGGCCCCACCTGAACAGTGGGCCCACGGTGTGTGCGCTGAGGAAAGGTCACACGTGTTTTATGAAGGAGGCTCCTACCCATGTTACTGGCTCCCATTTTTCTGTGAAGTGTTACTGTTTAACAGAACAACCTTCCTGGTGCTGACTTACCCAAGAAAAATAAACTTCATGAGCTCTTAAACTGTTAAGAGTTGAGTGTGAACAAAAACAGATCCAGAGGCAGAGAAGCATCGATCAGACCGTCAAACCTCAGAGGGAAGGTAGGGGAGCCTAGGGGTGATGGGGAGAGATCAACTGAAGGACTTGTATGCATGCATATAAGCCTAACAATGGATACAGACATGGGGGGGGGGCATGAGTTGGGGGTGGGCTTGGGAGGGGAATTCGGGGGATAAGGACACATATATAATACCTTAATCAATAAAGAAAAAAAAAAGAGTTGAGTGTAGAAGAGGGGCTAGAAATTCTTACAACCAAATGTGACTACCTGTCAGAGCGAGGAGGGCAGAAGCTTTGTATTGGAATTGCAAATTTAAAAAAGTCTCGATCTTGCAGTTTTCTTCCAAGGTAGTTGTTAATCAGCTCTAAACACTTGTATTTTATACTTTATTATTCACCTTTGCCTCACAAAAGCAATATTCCATTTACAGACATCTTTTGTTCTACAAGATTATTTATAAACTGGTAGTTGGGAACTAAAAATCCATTTCTCATAGAATGCTATAAAATGTTAGTAAAGCTTATCCTCATGATAATTTGTAATTATTTCTATAGGAAAATGAGTTCCTTATTCTAATTCTAAATCAAATCTCCACCTAATTAATCAACTCATCTGGGCTTTTATAAAAAATAAGAGAACAATTCAAAATAAACAAAAATCAAATGTTTGTGTGGTGTGCATCATAAGCTCAGTGAGTTGTCATGGAGATGTGAGGCCACATCTCTGGGGGAGATCAGACTTCATCTAGGCTTTCAAGAATGGTTAGGATTCAAATTGATGAAGGACAAAGAATTGAGCAGTTCAGGCAAAATGAGCAAAAATATAAAAATTTGGAATAATCATGGATAGGAATCAGGTCATGTTAATGGGAAAACTCTGGTGAAATCCAAGATTTGTATTAGAGAGTAGAAGAAGACCATACTTGGGATGGCTCAGCATTTGGACTGCTTCAGATGAGGAATCGGGAACTAAAAATGAAAGAAGCTGTCCTAACTGGTTTGACCCAGTAGGTAGAGCAGGTTTTATTCTGGTCATGGGCACATTTCTCGGTTGCAGGCTGGTCCCAGCCCCAACAGGGTATGTGCAAGAGGCAATCAATCAATGTGTCTTTCTCATCTCTCTCTCTCTCCCTCTCTCTCTCTCTCTCTCTTTCTCCCCTTCTCTCCCCCTCCCTTTCACTCTCTCTAAAAATCAATGGAAAAATATCCTTGGGTGAGGATGAAAAAAAGAATGGAAGAAGCTATACTATATTTGTTGAAACATTTATTGAATGAATCTTACTTATATTTTGGTCCCTTCCCTTTTCCCCCTTTGGTTTATTCTATCTCAACTTCCTTTCTTATTTCTTTCTTTCCAGGCCTTTTGAGCCTTGTAGTCATTTCCTCCTTCCAGCTTCTATAAGACTTTTCCTGTCTTCCTATGCAAGGGCATGGAAGAATTTTAATTATTCTCAATTACAACCTGGTTTTGTTTGTTTGTAAATCTTGCTGAGGAGGCTATCTGCATCGCATCTCCATTCTCTGGCCCCTCATTTCTCTTATGGGCCTTCTATTCTCCCTGCCGTGGATCTGGGCCCTGGGAGAGAGTGCATTTGACATCTCTGGGTTTCTGAGTATATTGCTCAGCAGTGGGGCCCTCCTACATGACCCCAGCAACCCAGTGCTCTGTAGCTTTGCTCACATGGCAGATTTTAGTGGAACAAAATTCAGGCTAGAAATCAAAGGGATGAGTGCCCTATCTTTTGGTTCTGGCCATGACATTGGCAGTGGAGGATGTGTAGGAACTCTAGGAGGATCTTCCCCAGCATCATCATTCCCCAGGCTCCTCCCCTACTGCTGCTTTCAACCTTTCTGGCTCAGATGCCTGGCACTTGGCCTTTAGCACTACCCCCAAATATTTCTTGCTGCTCCTAGCTTCTCCCAGCTATGGACTCTATTAATTTGAAGTTTTGTTAATTGCTTCATTGGGTCATCTGGAAGAATTAATTGGAATTATTTTTCAAATTACACTACCTAATTCATGATTGATTCCTCATTTGAAAAAAAAAGTTAAGTTATATTCCACTGCTTTTTGTTTCTTTATTTGTTTTAGTTGTGGTTTTGCTCACAGTAAAATATGTTGGTGGGGGACCTTAAGTAAATAGAGGCCACTTATGGGCCTGGTAAACATACCTTCTATATTTCCAGGACCCATGGATTTTAATATGTGAATGCTTATGGGGACTTCGGAACAAAATATTTGAAATTGGGACGGTTGAGTTAAAGTTGCATGTGTATGTGCTATACCTAGGTACTCCAAAACCATCTCTATGTACCCTGTAGCTGGATCTGAGAGTCATTTCTTTCCTTTAGGGCAGAGCCCAGTTATAATGTAGAAACCTATATGTTTAAGCCTATTGTTCATTCAATCCTGAATGTGAATTAGTTTTACTAGTAGATCCTTTGAGCCGTTAGATGCATGAGAAACAGCCTCCAAGAAGTATGAGGAGGGGCTACAAAGGTTCTTTGAGTTAGTGCTCAGCTCTTCCTCTCAACCTGGGGAGTTCTAAAAAAATACAATTTCTTGGACCTCCTCTTGGAAATTCTGGTTTATTAGGTCTGGAGCGTGTGTGGGCATTTGTGTTATAAACTCCCCAAGTGATATCTACTTGAAGTTAGCCACTGACTATATAGCATGGTGCCTTTCACTTAGCAGAGTATCATTGTGTTGACTGGTTGAAAGGTGGGGTAAGCCTGAATGTGTGGACAGACCTGTGTGGGATTCTGCAATAGGGGGCCTATTTTGAAATGGGGCTCTGTGTTAAAAATGGGAGCAGTCTTTATTAGGGTTTCTGGCCAGTTTGGGCTACACATTTGGGGGATAATTTCTGCTGCCATTGGGAAAAGGCAGAGATTTCTTACTACCTCAGAAGATTTCTTTGGGGTGTGCCAAATTGAGTGCTGTTTAGGCTCTGTGCTGTGCAGAGCAGCTGGGGAGAGGAGGAGCTACCAGCTAGCAGCTGGCCCTGAAATTAGCATCAGTGTATAAATATATCAGTACCTATAAGCCAGCAGCTTTGGTGCCTTTTGTCATACCACCCCCTGGCACATTTCTACCCAGTGATCTGTGCCTGCTGTTTGTACATTGGCCCTTTCATCAGGGTCTCCTTTGAGGCTCGTGGTCCCCAGATTTCTGTAGTATAGAAAGAAATTTCCCTCCTTAGAAATACTTGGTGGGAAGAAGTATTGAACAAAATTATTTGATAATCTCCTTGGGGATGGCTTTTTGCTCAGCCTTTATTCTCTCACTTCCCCCAGAGCATCCAAATAGCAAAAAAAACCAAAAAAACAAAAAAACACAGCCCTTTTTCTGGATCATTATAATTGGGAGCGTTTGCCCAGGCTGGGCATAGATTGAGGAAAGGAATCATGATTTAGAGCAGATGTGCTAGTCTTATGTAACCTGAGCTTGAGGCACCAGAGGGAAACTTTTGCATCTCTCAGGTCCTGAAACTGCACCTCTGAGCATCTGTTTTCCTGACAAGCACCTTCCTTCCTCTGCCTACCCCGTCTCCATCCCAGGCCTCAGGAGAAAAGGCAAGTGTTGTAAACTCTTGCCAAGAGAGAATTATGCAGGGAAAGTTCATCAGAGCTGGGTGTGGTTCTGCCTTCTGTGACAGCTACAGAGTGGGGGTTGTTGGTATGGCTGGCAGAGTGGACCCCCAGAAATGTCATACCTCCACCATTGTCCTGCCTCAGTTTAAAGAACCGATGTCTTTTCGTGTGTGAATGTGTGTGTGTGTGTGTGTGTGTATTTTAAAACACATTCCACTGAAGGCCCAGGGGAGACATTTCAAACTCTTGGAGGGGCACTATGGCATGTTTGTCATTGTATCCCAGCGTCTACCATGGGCCTTGGCACATAGTGGGTGCTTCAAAATGTTTGTTGAATGAGTGGTAATGACCACTCTACCTTCTGGCTCTGGTCAAATTAAGGGTGATTACTTTTTCCATTGTATAGCTACCACACTTTATTCCTTATCTCAGCAATAATCTTTATGCCATGCTCACTCTGCTCAAAGACCAAGTTTGGGCCCTTGATGAAGGACTGCAGGCTGTCACCATGGAGACATGCAAGTCTGACTTCTCATTTTACCTGTTTTTTTTTTTTTTCTTAGCAGCTCTTTGCTCACCACTGACAAGCTGAGACTTGCAGAAAGCTCCTTAAATAAGCCAGAGCAGGGTGTCCCCAACACAAGCAGCAGCATTTCTGTCCCAGCCTCC
The DNA here is from genome assembly GCF_000327345.1 of Myotis davidii. Taxonomy (NCBI): domain Eukaryota; kingdom Metazoa; phylum Chordata; class Mammalia; order Chiroptera; family Vespertilionidae; genus Myotis; species Myotis davidii. Next base: position 4,005,434 of record NW_006293784.1, on the reverse strand, counting down.
AGCCAGGCTTCTTGGACCAAAGCCAGGTGCAAGCACACATTCTATATCTGCAGAGTTGGGGTAAAAACACCACTTCATTTGTGGTGAGAAGACAAATGTGTTCAACAATTAGAATACTGTCATGGCTGAGTGTGGGGTCAGGATCCAGGTCCCTGGGGTGGATATGGGCTCCATCACTGACTAACTATGTGACCTTGAGCAAGTAACATAATCTCTTAGTGCCTCGGTTGCTACCATGCTAAGAACAGGTTCATAATAACAGGTACCCAAAGGTCAGATAGCCAATAAGTGGTAGAATATATATTTGAACAGAGATTTACCTGCCTTTCAAGTTCATGCATTTAATTTTTCTTTCTATCCCAAGTTTCAAGCTGAGATGATGGTTTGAGGCAGAGGTTGAACTATAAGAAAGCATAAGACATTAACAAATGATCTATATATATAAAAGCCTAAGCGACCGTGAGACCATTTGATCATTCTACTGGTAGCTATGACACACACTGACCACTGGGGACAGACGCTGAATGCACAGGCATGGAAACATGGAACAGATTGATGAATCTCAGAGGGAAGGGGGGAGGGTGGAGGGTGGGAAGAGATTAACCAAAGATCTTATGTGCATACTAGAGGCCCGTGCATATATTCGTGCACTGGTGGGGTTCCTTGGCCTGGCCTGTGGGGACTGGGCCAAAACCGGCAGTCCAACATCCCCTGAGGGTTCCCAGAGGGCACAGGTCAGGCCAGGGACCTCACTAGTGCACAAATCCATGCACCAGGCCTTTAGTGATTAAATAATACACCTACACTAATAAAAGAGAAATATGTAAATTGGTGTCACTCTGCTACGCCCAACAGCCAATCAGGATGAGTATGCAAGTTAACCCAACAAAGATGGCGGTTAATTTGCATATGCAGGCACGGAGCGAAGACTGAAGGCTCCGCCTGAGTGAAGACTGAAGACTACTGAAGACTGAAGACGACTGAAGACTGAAGAGGCTTGGCTTCTCTGCTGTGGGCGGAGTGGAGAAGCCTCCAGGCTTGGCTTCTTCGCTGCGGCCGGAGCCAAGGCCTGGGTCCCAGTTGCTGGAGGAAAACCAGTGCCAGCAGCCAGGGGAAGGAAGGCCTAGTGTACAAATCTCTTCGTGCAACAGGCCTCTAGTAAAGTAATAAAAAAGAAAATATGACAAAAATTATATTTTTCTAACCTGGGGACACCATCTCTCCCTTTTTCTATCAAACAATGAAAAGTATATATTCCAAAAGTTAAAAACAAGACACAAAAAACATACGACATTTTAGTGCTCATTAGGAATTGGTATTATAGGCTGGAACTGATCTCGTGATGCGTAGAGTGTGGTAGAAGAAGCAGATGTGTTCCTCTCATCTGAACCAAGGCGGCATTGCAGCTGTTTTGATTTGAACAGCCCAGAAGAGGAGGATAAGAAGATTTCCAGGAGATTTTGGATCAGACTTTCTTTAGAGCCTAAATCAGAATCTCACTGGTCCACTATTTCTTCTTTGCTGTTGCTTTTCTCAATGAATAAGAACAAAGTTGATGCCACATTGGCATGTGTTTCACCAGCCAGACATTTACAGTGAAAAATGCTCTTTTCCGTAGTGTTAGGATTTCCAGGGCAGGAGCCAAAGCCTCACAAGGTCATATGGAGACATCTCCTGGTGATAGTGCTTATGATATAACACGTCCTCCCTCCCCCACTTCATTCATAGTATGGATTCCCTGGTCCTTGAGAGGATTATGTTTTCTTGGATACATTTCAGAAAGAACTCATGAGCTCAAGTCAGGACTGAATTCCATGGGCATGTTAGTTGCTTAATGCCTGGGACTCTGGATTCCAAACCATTTAGAATCATTCCTTAGATACACCTTTCTTTCCAAACTTTAATTTCTTTCACTGACTGAATTAATCTTCCCCATTCTTCTTTCCTCAACCTGTTTTTTTTCCCCCCTAGGAACTCCTCTTGATTTACATTTCCTGCTCTTAGCACCCTTTAAGAGAAATCTTAGTATATTTTCCTCACCTTTATTGCATCTCACCTTAACCAGCTTCTGTTTCATGAAAAATCAGTACTTCCAGCCCTGGCAGGGTGGCTCATTTGGTTGGAGCATCGTCCTGTACACTAAAAGTTTACAGGTTTGACTCCCCAACTGGGCACATATCTAGATTGTCGGTTCCATCCCCAGTTGGG
>NW_006293784.1:3991465-4003154 GCF_000327345.1 Myotis davidii | reverse complement strand
TCTCTCTCTCTCTCTCTCTCTCTCTCTCTCTCCCTCCCTCCCTCCCTCTTCCTCCTCTCTCTTAAGATTAATAAACATGTCCTCAGGTGATGATAAAAAAAATTAGTACTTCCAAGTTTATACATACATCTGTTGCTCTGAATGTTGCCTAAAGTGGTTAAAGTCAGAACTTTATCTATAATAATTACCTAGGTTTGAATATCATCCTCAAGGGGTGGGAAGTGGCTTATGTATGGGGTCATTCATTTTTTGTTTCCTTGCTTTTTCTGTCTTCAAGAATTTTGGTACACTGGTCTGGCTTCACTTTCTGCTGCCCTGTTATTAGTTAAAAGCTGGACTGAAGATGTTCTGATCACACAGAAATCTCTAAGCTTATAGTATCACATACACACACAAATGTGATTACACACACACACACACACACACACACACACACACACACACACACACACCTAATCATTGACTTCAAATAGCAAACTTAGAAATTCTGTCAGTTTTACAATCTCATGCAGAACGTTAAGATTTATTAATATATTTGTGGTTTAAAAAAATAGCTGAACTAAAAAGAAGAAAAGTTGGGCTTGAGGATAGCACACTTTTCACTTGATGGTAGGGGACCCAATTCTTTCCTGGTGATGCTCTCCATCCTGACAGCTCTCCTGTCCCAGATGATTCAGTACTATGCCTCTTTGTGCCTAGAAATGGGTTTTCAATTGCATTGACCTCTGTGGTGACCAGATGACATGGAGTCATAGAGAAGCCTGCAGATGTCTCTCATGGAGATGGTGGTCCAGTGAGGTTTGGAAATGTGCTTCCCTTCCCCTTAAATCAAAGCTAACTGTTTCCTTGAAAAGATCCACCAAATATTAAGAGCTTTAAACTTAATTTTATTTTAACATCAGTAGGAATAGGAGCTTTGGTTCTTTTTAGCCCAAGAAAAAATATCTGACAAACTTTTCTGGGGACCTAAAGGGAATACTTCTTATTGTGAACACAAATAAAATGCATAAAGGGAAATTGTCCTGTTTTTCTACCTTGAACCAGAAGTGTTGCCTAGACAGTTTCCAATATTTCTTCTTGCTCCAATTCCATGATTCTGTATAGAATTGAGTCTTTAGTGGGACGTATAGAGTCAGAATCTTGAGAGGCTATTTTTTCCTCCATCTGGCTTCTACAATTTAGGATGGTCGTAGGTGTTTCCTGTTTAGACTTTCAGAAATGTTAGAAACAAGCAAAACAAACATGAAATACAACAAAATGTTCTCTACAGGCCTCATTGTTCTCTACAGGTTATTGTTGACCTGGTTTTGGAGAAAGGTGATTTAATTCAGAGCCAGCCACTTTCAAGACTGCTGGGACAAGATCTTACTGTATAATGACTTCCCAAGGGGATTCTCAAGGGTGGGGGTTGGGGAGTGCTTGGGACCAGGATGGCTTGAGATCCCAGACACTGTGCTCACCTCACATGGAGGCTCCAGCAAATGGGCTATTGCTTTAAGTCTCCTCCTCCAGCCTACTACTCAGGCTCTCTCTGTCTTTTGTTTTTTTCCTCAAAGGCTATGAATGACTTGTTTTTGCTTAAGTGAAATCCCATTATACTTAACTACTACATACCCACATAACTACTATATACAGTCAAACCTAGGTCCTAATGGGGAAAAAATGATTCGGTTTTTGAATAAATCACTTCTCAAACAGCCTTCTGGAATGAATTAAGTTTGAGAAGCAAAGTTCCACTGTACTTGAATGCATGAATAAAAAACAATTAAGGGCCCCAAATCAGTATTTGGTCTCTGAAAATTCTTTATATATTTTTATTAATATAGATGAGCTAGGCAAATGCTAACTGATATTAATATATATTAATATAGGTACTCATCTATATTTAAAATAACATATCTAAAATAATATGCTAATATAGAAACATTACTTTTTCCATTCCCAGTTTTCTGAAACAGTTTTATTTAAACTCTTTGTATTTTTGCACGACTTTTATTTGCATGACCTAACAAAGCTCTACTAAGGTCATCATTCTTACTTCTAAGTTGTTTGAAAAATAGCACTTTTGAATCCCCGTGTAATGTGATCACAAGAATCCCTGTGCCAAGCCACAAGTACCTATTTGGTGAACATTAAATGTCTGGTTTTTCATTGTCATATAGATATATATTTCTGATCTCCACAATGTGACAAACTGCTTACTATATTGCTTTTAAAAGTTGTTTCTAAAGGGTTTTTGATTTATTTTTAAATACATTCAGTAGTTGCAAATATAAATCTTAACCTACAGGGGCAAATGACTACATTCGGGTTAAATTTCATCTGTTTCCTTTTTTATCGATTCTACACCAACATCTGTAAGTATCCCAAACAAGCATGCATGGAGGTTGTTTTAAGGCTTTGCAGTGAAACTAAAATAATTGAAAAAAGGCCTTGTTATTTGCAAGATATTTTAAAGAATCTATGTAAGATGACTCCTTTTATAAAAGACAGTCCTAGGAAGGTAAAAGAAAATATCTGCCTTATAATAGGGCATTTGCAATATAACAAAGTGAATTCCCTAACAAGAGATGGAAGGGCTATAAGAACTCTATTTTTCTATTTAAAATGTCCATGTAATTTGTGAAAATACCTGTTAATTTATTCCTTCATCAGACTTTCTACTTACAGGGAAGGCGGATAAACCAGTGGGCTGAAACTTGGAGAGTGCCCCTCTGTTTACTTGCTTTTGTCTTTCTTATAGATTCATTAAAAAAAAATTCCTTTAAGAAAGTGACAAGGAGGATTATGTTTGCTCAGTCAACCCTTTTGAACCTAGCACTGTGAACAGAGAAAGAAATTGGATCATGGGAAAACAGTATTCATTGTTGAAAATATCATGAATAATGAAGGCCCAGTGGTGCACCTGTCGGGTTGCATGAAACAGCCTTCTGTGCAGTGTTTTGGAGTGACTTTGGATCATTTCCTGATTCCATTCTCACCATCGTTGTCATTATCATTTTCATTGTTACTGTAATTCGCTGATCACTTACGGTGCCAAGGACTGCACACGTTGATTGACGCAAATCATCTTTCCTGGCTTGCACAGTTCCATCCCAGCTTGCCTGGGGTAGGAAGGTGTGGAGAGGAACATAATTTGTATGTAATTACAGTCTTGGCCACCTCAGGAGCTTGTTTTTAGCCCCATGTCAATCTTTGTAATATTAAAGCCCAACAAGGATGTGAAGGAAACTAGCTTTATGTAAAATGACAAAGTAAGACAGAGGATTTTTCTGTCCCTGTTACTCTCCTTTCCTCTTCCCTTGGGCTGCAGACCCAGCTCCAGGTCCCTTCCTTTCTAGACTTTCCTCCCTGCCCTCTTACTCTTGCTTTTTTTTTTTGAGGGGGGAAGGGACGGGGGCGGGGAATTCTGTCCCTGTTAAGTCTTATCTGTGGCAACTGCTTTGTCATGGAAAGGATCTAAACTTGAAATTTGGAAGATTTGGCCTTGAAACCTATGGTTTCTTGAGCAAATCACTTACATTTTCTTATCTCTGTTAAAAGTGGTTGTATGTGAATTAAGAGAATCTCTATGTTGCTGAGGCTAGAGTGTGAGTATGGTCCCAGGGATCATTCACATTTTAACGTGGAGGGGTGTCTGTTGTGGGAATCTGAACTATAGAAGCCTGATGAGACAGCGTGTGTATTTGAGGGCCGGGGTTGCATACAGGGCAACCAGCACCCCTGGAATAAATTGTGGTTGGGAGGTGGTGTTTGCTGCCTATCCACATCTGGTCTGTCTTCTTAATTCTCAGATTAGAACCTTTGACTCTTATAGTTCAGACTTTTGAAATCTTCTAGGCCCAAGGAGGTAACGGAGGCCTGGAGAGGTCAAAGGTCTTGGCCGACTTGACATAGCTCACCAGTGGCAGAGCTGGGGGGAGAACCAGATGTCATCTCTCCCAGTGGTGGAATTGCCAGTTAAAGAGCAGAGGCTTGCAAGTGTCCGTGTTTAGTCTGAAGGAAGCTTGTTAAATTCCATTTCCTCCTAAGAGTTCCTAAGGGAAGCTTTTAGATAACCAGTGCCTGCTTTTTTGTGTGTGAATCCTCTGGGTAAAATGATTTCACAAGAGCCTTTGAAAAGGCCTCTGGTTCTGACACTCCTCACCAAAGGCCAGTGGACTGTGCGAGGTTGGAGATAGCATCTCTTGGACTCCAGCGGCCCTGTCTGAAGTCCTTCCAGATATTCCCAGAAGTGTGGGAGCCCTATGATGGAGTCCAGTGGGTGTCCAAAGTTGTACACTGACTTCCATATGAGGACAATTCTCTGAGATTCTTAACATTTTTATGGGGAAATGTTTCAGGCGTGCAGTTAAAAAGCAGCTATGAACACTGTTAGTCATTGCAGCTTTATTTTTTTGCCATACCTGTTTTACATCACTTTTAAAACAAATAAAACTGGTACAGTGGAAACGCCCTGAGTATTCCTTCCACTGCCTTCTTCCCCTGAGGAAAAACCACTACTCTGAATTTGGCCTTCATCATTTTTTACATATCTTATACTTTACATATGTATCCATGAACATCTGTACTTATTCATAAATAGTATGTAGTCAAGTTTTGTGTGGTTTTAAACTTTCTATAAATAGCATTATATTGCATAGTTCCCATCTTTGCTTATTTTGTTCAACACTATGTTTTAGGGATTTTATCCATGTTGAAACACGTAGTCCTAATATTTTAACTACTATAATTTACATTACATAGATATGCCACTACTTATTTATCCACCTTTTTGTTGCTCACCTGTCTCACTATCTTCCCACTGTGCTTTAATCTTTTCTCAACTGTTATTTCGTTTTGTTCCTCCTTAAGAGTTACCATAAGCCAGAACTCACCATTATAACAGGAAAATGCAGGTCAGGATGCAGGCAGGAGCTACACGTGAGCGATCGTGCAGGGTTTGAACAGTGGTGCTGTGAGAATCTATTCTGGATGATGTGTGGGCCACCTCTAAGGTTTGTGAAAGAAAACCTGTTTTTATACTGCGGGGTTTCCTTTCTTCCAAAAGCATATTTAAAGCAGACTTTGGAATGACTTTAAGATTGTATTTTTAAGGAGCTTTTTTTTTTCTTAAATAAACCATTTCTCTCCCTTGTTCTTGTTTTCTTCTCTCTGCTTGTGAAGGGGGGTCCCAGTTGGACCTGCATTGTTGCCCAGGAACTTTGGGCTCATTTATCTTTTATTTACCACCAATTCTTGAAAAAATCAAAAGGCAGCGGAGTGGGGGTTTGGGAGTGGGGGGTGTGAAGAAGGTGGGGGTAGGAGGGGGAAGCAGGGAGAGGGGGAATGCTGTAGGAGGTTAGTTTGGTTGTATCAGGGAGGAGTGCTTCTCCTAACCCTGGCGCCTCACTTTGCATGCCCTTCCCTGAGCAGACAGGATCCTCTAGTATGGCTTTACCTCCATGAGGCCCACTTATGTCCCTCCTTGCTCTCTTTTCCTGGATGCATGAACCCCACTGAAGCTATCCCATCTGGTCATGGCACATCTGTGATCTCCTTTCACTATATTTAGCGAGGCTGGAATCCTGTGTCCCAGGCTCTCTGGGGAGAGCTATTTCCAGGAAGGCAGAGGGCCAGTGGGGGCGGGTGTGTGTGTGTGGGGGGGTGGTGTTAAGCAGACAGCACAGCTGCAGGGATGGTTGTAAAAAAGATTAAACCCTCCCCACAGCTGAGTGTATTTACCAATGTAAATGTTGATCTCCTTTTTTTAAACCCTCAAGGGACCCAAAGAGAGGGCTGTGTCTCTGGAACCTTAACTACGCAGAAAAATGGTATCATGGTTGGGAATGCAGCTGACCCAAGGCCAGAAGCTGTAGGAGCTGAGAGAGGGTCACAGAAAGGTCAAGGGGAAGGAAGGTGGGGGGTGGGGGGGGCGGGGGGGCTCAGATGGAATATTTCATGCACTGTAAGCTTTTAAATAAATATTCCCACTCCTGACCTTGGCTTATCAAGTTCTCCTAACCTTTTGAAGTGTACTAATCTTGCTACTATCAAACTCACTGTGTTCTAGCCAATAAAGTCTGGTTTGGGTTTGCACTGTCCCAGAAATGAGGCAAACGAATGCTGGGAGGTGTGTTATCTGGAGGGAGGTATCTATGGAGGCCCCGGGGCCTGCTAGAAAGTCAAAGTAAAGGTAAAAAAAGTCAAAGTGCCCTCCTGACCTCCCAATGAGATCACCTGACTGTTCTTACAAAGACTGGGATGCTCAGATGTCTCCTGGCCGGGGTCTGATGTCTCCTTTTACAATTTCGTGGTTTCTCTGGTTGGTGTCAGCTAATGATTTACATATAGTACTTCATGCAAGATGCTACTAGCTTAATTACAGGATTATCAAAATCACAATAACAGGATCCAGGTGTAATGAGGTAGTTGCGTAGAAATGGTCAATAGGATCGAAAATATTTGAGAGTCATTATTTTCTAGTGTTTCCCATTGATCACATGGATGCCATAGTCTATTTCAGGCACAATAAGTGATATTTAAGAAGGGCTCACTCTTTAGGAACACTCACCATATGCCCCACACTTCGCTAAGCCCTCTATATGTATTCTAATTTCATCTATCCAACATCCCTATGAATAAGTCCTATTTTACAAATGAGAAGACTGAGGCTTAGAGAGTTCAGTAATTTCTCCAAGGTCACAGAGTAGGTGGAAAAGCCAAGGTTTGAACCCATATCCGAAAGGATATGCACATGCTGATACTGGTATGTGGGACGCAACATTTGGGATTATATTTCAATTTGGTAGCATGAGGATGCTAATTGGTTTAGAAATTGCCTTTCATAAATTGGTGTTCTAAACAAAAGGCTTTGTTCCTGGTATTAAAATTTGGAGGAAACTTTGGATGTTCTAGGAACTTCCCATTTTTTTTTCCTAGTCAAGGTGACCACTTACATCATTCACCTACTTATTCAGTATTGATTAAGGGTCTCTGCTAAATGCAGGGGAGATGAGAGTAAGCAGCAGGAGACCTAAACTATGGGCCCAAAGAACTGGAATAGTGTCATTAAAGAATGACAAGATTATGAAATTTCTCCAGGAATAAGTGCTGGGCAGGAGAGGGGTACAGGGTACGAGTGTTCATGACATGGGGACATGACTCATCAGAGAGGTCAGGGAAGGCTTCTGGGGACTGGAAGCTAGAGCATGGGAGATTCCATGACGCTTCTGGGGACTGGAAGCTAGAGCAGTGCGTGCATGGGAGATTCCATGACTGGGGTGCTGCCTTAAGGCTGCTCAGCAGAGAAGCACCTTTTGGGAAATTGCTTGGATTAGGCCTTGGCTTTTGGCCTGAAGAAAAAAAATGCTCAAGGCTTTCAGAAGTCTAGGCCTGTTCAAAAAGTCAGCCAAGCATAAGTTAGAACAGATGCCCAGGAGGCAGGAGGCTCCCACTTGTCCAGCCTAAAAATGGACCTGAATATCTCTTGTCTGTTGGAGAGTGATACTATAAACCAGTCTTTAGAATAATCCAATATTCCTTGGGGTTCATAAAGATATAGTCAGAACAGCAGTCATAGAATCCTGGAATGTTAATGGTGGAAGGCTGTTAATGAATATTTATAGAGAAGTATCGTTTCATTTTAGCTCCTTATTTGTCCAATGAGAGAAGTGAAAGGCAGTGGTCACTCATAGCTAGGTTCATTCATTCATTCACTCACCTCAGTGCTGTGTCCACTGTGGTTATTCAACCAGACAAAACTCCTATCCTCAAGGAGGTCCACTCCGGTGGGTCTCCACTTTCCCAGTCTCAGCTCTTTTCACTTTCCAGATCTTACTCCCTCCTGGAAATGAGTTCCTCTAGAGGTAAGAGTTATTTTGATCAATGACTCTTCTGAAATTTGGAGCTCAGAGTTAGAATGACCAAGGCAAATGCCTTTTATAGTGAAACTAGAGGCCCAGTGCACAAAATTCGTACACTTGGGGGCGGGTTGGTCCCTCAGTCCAGCCTGTGCCCTCTCACAACTGGGAGACCCATGATCGATTGCCCTGCAGAGAGAGGCCCCACCCACCTGCCACAGCACCACCAGCCAGGTAGCCTGGGCCTCCCTCTGCAGGGTTTCATGGGGTGATGGCCAGGCCCCCAACCAATTGCACTGAACCTGCCTTGGCTGGCCTGGTGCCAGTGGGTGTCATAACGTGGTAGTCCAGGTGGTCGTTCTGCTGTTCGGCCGTTCGGTTCGATTGCCCTGCAGAGAGAGGCCCCACCCACCTGCCACAGCACCACCAGCCAGGTAGCCTGGGCCTCCCTCTGCAGGGTTTCATGGGGTGATGGCCAGGCCCCCAACCAATTGCACTGAACCTGCCTTGGCTGGCCTGGTTCCAGTGGGTGTCATAACGTGGTAGTCCAGCTGGTCGTTCTGCTGTTCGGCCGTTCGGCTGATTTGCATGTTACGCTTTTATTATTTTAGATGATTTTCTCTTGAAAAACTAAACCTTACCACCCCATGGCAAAGCCATGCTCTTTTTTGACTCCTTACTTACAGTTAACCTAGAACAACCTAGTGTGGGCTTCAGCTGAATATTTTTGAAGAAAATATTAATTTTTAAAAATTGCTACTTTAATAATTGCATCAGCAACCAAATACTGATTTTTCATGGCTGTTTTGTTTACTGTTTTTAGAGTAGGACTAATAGTCCCCATTGGAGGTTGAAAAATCATCTATTTCTCTTTAAAGTCATCTAGGCCCTTTTCAGATAATTTTTTTTCATTTTATTATTTCTGCATGTGAGGAATCAGGTACAAATATTCTCCTCCCATAAATGTCTATTCCTGAAAAGTAGTATCTACTTGTTGAGAACTCACTTAAATTTCCATAATAACCCTGAGAAGGCTGTGCTATTATTTTTGCATTATTCAGATGAGGAGGCTGTGCTAAAAGGTTGACCAGGATGTTAAAACATTGCCATTAGCTCTACAATAACTCGGCAATTTCTTACTTCTTTCCCAAATCGTCACGAAGTATGCTGACCCCATCTCCAAGTCAGTTGTTTGTTGTGCAAACTCCCATCAATTTTGTAATCTCTCAGAGTCAGAGCTGATAATGACTTTGGCCACCAACGGGTTTGACTGCCCCACTCTGTGACTCTTCACCAGACTTTCCAGGGAAATCAAAAGCTTCAGGGAAAATCCCCAGGACACTCTTCACCCTCCTTCAGTTACCTTTTCATCTAAGCCTCTCTAATGCTATGCTCCTAACGAGCTGATCTTTGCTATTGAAATCCTGGTTTTGTTTGGCTTTATATTGTTGTGTTGGCTCTAAGGGAGGTCCTTTAACACATGAAAACATCCCTTACCCACTTCAGGGCTGCACACTGTGCCACATTTTATCTAGTTAGGTTTCTGGCTTTTGGCGAGGAGTGATGGATGTGTGGGATTCCGAGGTCAAAAGTTCTACATCCTTGATGCTCAAAATGTGGTCCACAGACCACCAGCAGCAGCAGCAGCAGCAGCAGCTGGAAGCTGGTTAGCCATGCAGATTCTCAGGCCCTGGCCCACACTTGCCAACCCAGAATCTGCATGTAATGCTCTGTGTTGTAGTCCAGAAAATGGGATTGGTTGGGTTAATTTTAGAATTCTACCCTTCTTCACTTCGGTATCCCCACCAAGGGTCCAGGGCAGATCATACCTCTGGTAATTTCTCTTATTAATATGCTTTTCTCTAAGTCTTAAAAATGAAAGTGGATGTTCCCCTTTGGGTTTGACACCTGTTCTTACTTCATGAAATAAACTGCCTGTAGGCAGCTTACATTAAAAAAAAATTGTGACATGCTATGTGTGTTTCCCAATGTGACACTATTTATTTCTCTGAAGTTTTCAAGAAATATTATCCTTGTTTTCCCATGCTTCATATTGGTTGAAGAGAGTTGTTTCTTTTCATAAGCCGCCACTGCTTTTGATGTGAGATGAGAACCAACATCGCTGAGCCAAATTATTTTGCTTTGAAGTCCTATAATTGCAGCTTGATTTTGACTAGATGTATTTCTTATCTAAACAAACCAACAGTTAATACTTCATTGGGAGCCTTCCACTGTTGTGATATGTTTGGAGTAGCACTTTATTTATCAAACTACTTACAGTTAACTTAGAACAACATGGGTTTGAACTGCGCGGATCCACTTACATGTGGATTTTTTTCAATAAATACAGTAAATGTATTTTCTCTTTCTTATGATTTTCTTAATAACATTTTCTTTTGCTTACTTTATTGGAAGAACACAGTATGTGATACATATAACACAGAGAAAGATACATACTTCATTGATTGTGTTAATTGATTGTGTATGTTATTGGTAAGGCTTTCAGTCAACAGCAGGCTATTGGTAGTTAGGTTTTTGGAGAGTCAAAAGTTATATGCAGATTTTTCTACTGGGAGTGAGTGTCAGCACCCCTAACCCCCATGTTGTTCAGGGATCAACTATATTATTTTCCAAGTGGGAAAAATATATTGCATCTCTAATTATATATTAAAGTTCTGGGGATGTAAGTGAGAGAACTCAGGTTTGGGGTTTAAATGTAGTTTGAATCTAAAAAATAAAATGGTACCAAAGTTAACTGGACTGGGTGAAGGCACATAGCAACTCAGCATAGTCCGGGAGCCTGAAAGAATTGGGGATTTAGAAAAAAACAACAACCTAGCTGCGGATAAGATTTTTTTAAAAGAAAATCCAAAATGCCTTTTGGGAAGCTGCTCTAATTTTCAGTGCAGGCATTTATTAGGCCCCGACTGTGTACACAGTCCCGGGTCGCTGTGGCTCTGGATAACATATGTCCTAGATTTTTTGGAATGGTCTCAATTTCATTTTTTCCACGGTCAGACCATATGTCTCAATTTTTGGTTTAGCAAATATATTCACAACAGGGGAAGCAAGGAGCAGAAGGTCAGAGAGCTGACTCAGTGAGAAGTCTCGGCGCCTGGGTTTCCTTCTTCAGATGAGCCCTCGCTCCACCTGGCAAGTGAAGGCTATGGTTCAGAGAGCACACCAGGCCGAGAGAAATTTATGCAGGGAGAACGGTGCTTAGGGAGCTCTCCCCGCCTCCACTGCCGGGCACCCCCTTTATCCCACCCCACCCGAGAAGAATTTCGTTTTCTGCAGAGCTCAGTTACAGGCCAGATTATACCTCCACCTGCACTGGACCTTGGAGATTTTTTGCAAACAAATCGAGCCGTTAGTGAGCCAGGCACCGGGCAGTAAAGTACACACAATAAAATAGTTTTTTGCTAATTTATGTACAAGACTAACAGTTCAAACTTTTATAGCTTGATTTTATAGCCAATTTAGATGAGCTGGAACAAGGAGTTTAAAGATAGTGTGGTTAATCTAAATTTAAAGAAAATCATGAACGTCTTTTTCAACAACGTCCTTTCAACTTTCTCCCCCCCCCAGTCCCCTCCTAGGACTCCTTACTTCTTTAAACACAAAAACAACCCGAGGCTTGGTTGCAAACAGCAATAATTTCCCCTTTGAGTTTATTTTTACATTTATTTCCTCTCTGGGAAGAACTGCAGAGCAGGGCTGTGCCTCGCTGTCGCTCTGCTGGCTTGAAATGTTCCAAACAAAAAGGTTAGGAACTTCCAGTTTAGACAGACACATAGCGTCCTCACTTTCGTTTTAAGTGGCTTTAGTTCTTTTAGTTCTTTTTTCTT
>NW_006293784.1:3982720-3991417 GCF_000327345.1 Myotis davidii | reverse complement strand
ATTAATCTTTCTCCCTCCCCCACCCAGAGTTGGAGACTCGGTGCAGTATTTCTTAGAAGGAAACACAGACTCCTCCAGAGTGAGGTAGAGGACGGGAGTGCGTTTAGGAGCCCAACCTCTTGGTATACATTAGGGCTTCACTGCTTCTTGCTCTCTGTGTTTTGCTAAGTCACTTAGACTTCGTGAACCCCCAGTTCCTCATTGTAAGATGTGCACAACAGTATAGATTTCACAGGCCCATGGTATTACATGAGAGAAATGTATCAATGTACCTAGACAACTACAAAGAAAGTCCTCAAAGGTTATTTCCCCCTATGAACGCATTTAAGGTTGCTGTCTCCTGTGTAGTTGGTACAACGCCTCCCCCCTCCACCACTGGTAGCTGTGGCACATCCGGGAGATGCCTCTGCAGAGAAAAGCCTGTAAATCATTCATTCATTCATTCATTCATTCACTGGCTCTTTCATTCTGCACATAGTATTTGTCAGACGTTAGGAATATAAAAACAAATAAGACAGTCTACTCCTGAGAGATTCTTTATGTCCCCTCACAACATTGATCTGATTACCCTCTTTTACAAAGACTTCTTTTATGTTCTCAAATGGCTGTCCTGCCACCTGAATCGGCCGCTTGCTTTCATTTTGAGTCCATTGATTGGCAACTGCACTGATCAGCAGACCATTAAAAAAAAAAAGACTGTTGATTTCTCTTTATTTAAAGTCATTTTAATTCATACTGGTTTATCACTGCTTATCATCCTCAAAGGAAATTATTGCGTCCTATAATTGAAATCCACACATTCCAGGAAAAGATATGTACTCCCATTGGTCTCATAGGTAGTGATGCCTTCTGAAGTATTTATAGTTTGTATTGCATTGATTAACATGGCCTGGCACATAGCAGGCATCTAATATTAACTGGGGTAACATATGGTTCTCAGACGGCCGATAATGTAGAATTTCCTATCCTGCTGCCCAATAAATTAAGACTTGGATACAAGAACCCAGGAGCAGTAGCATTTGTAGCCTCTGGATGAACGGGATTGTTTTTCCAAACAGGCACCTTCCAGTGACTGTGGCGGGGGCGGGTGAGAAGCATGGGCGTTGGAGTCAGACATGGGCTATGCTCTCAGCAGTGAACAGCTCATCAACCTCATCGAGCTGTGACTTTGGACAAGCCCCTTGGTCTCTCTGAGTTTTTATTTCCTCATCTGTAAACTGAGCATCCTCAGCTCTCTGGCTGTGGTGAGGTTACATGGGCCGCTGCGTGTAAAATGCCTGGCCCGCGGGAGCAGGCTGTGCGGGGTGGCCGTTCTCAGTAAGCCAGGTGGGGACCCAGGAGGTTGGAATTTTGGATGAATGGCTTTGCCTTTTGAGACGAACGTTCCCATTATTATCACATAAATCAAATGGACAGTCTTTGAGGGTTTATGGCCCTTCCATCTCCCGAGGAGGCACTGCTTCCTCCAGATGTAGTTCTTAACCCAGAGGCCACCTGGAGGGGTTCCCCAGGCATCATCTATTAACAGGCTCTGGGTTGTATAGACCCAGGAGGGAGGAGGCAGCCTTTCCCTGGGGATGGGGCAGCATGGCTGGGGTCGCTCAGGGTTCCTGCCCCCACCCCCACTCTTTAGTTAGCTTTGCTTCAGGGACAGGGCACTCAGGCCCGCAGATGGGAGCTGTTTCATCTTAGCTGGGTCAGAGGTTAATGGAGATAAGTAGTGTCTTCTTACCAGGAGGCCTCAGGAAAGCCCAGTGTGCTGTTGGAGTTCAATCAGAATCTCAGAGATTGAACAGACAGATATTCTCCAACCTGGGGAGAGAGAAAGCTGCAGCAGGCCAGGCTGGAGGGAGGAGGTGGCTGGAGGGCCGCATCAGTCATTGAGTGGCTCGGGGAGAAACAGGATAATTGCCCACTGAACAGTCAGAAGTCTGGGATCAGTGCACTGCCCTGTACAGAATGAGGAGTGTCTGTGCAGTCCCACTTCTTAATAGAGGCGGTCGCCTTCCTTCTCCCTCCCTGAAGTGCCATGGGCCGCAGGTGGACCCCTTTGCCCACACTGCCACTGTGGTGGCTCGTGGCCTGGCTGCCCCTGTGACCCAGGGAGCAGCAACTGGGGTCTGAGCCGCTGCTCCCTCTGGCCAGCATCTGTTCTGACAAGGACAGTATGTCGGAATTTAGACCTGGGTGGGGCGTCTCTTCTGTGATGGAACAATCTCAACAAGTCAACCATGGCTACTAAAGAGGGGAAGGTATCTCTATATTAGGAATGTTTCTAAACAGCCAGCAGACCTCTGCTGTTCTGAAAGGCCTCTCCTGGTCACCTCCGTATAAATGTCTGCCTCTGCATCCTTAGAGCACTGTGGCCGTTCCCCGCTGTGGCCGTGATCACTGGCTGCCCTGCATACCAAACTCTCATCTTTTGCTTCATGTGCTGAAAGGGACTGGAGCAGCCTCCCTCCCTCCCTCCTTTCCTCCTTCCCCCCTCCTCCCCTTATTCTTTGATCTTTCCTTCCTTCTATTCAACAATATGTATTGGGTAACTGGATGCCAGGTACCGGGGACATCTGTGAACAAAACAGGCTAGTCCCTGGCCCTGTGGAGCTGTGTTCTGGTGGGCATGTTCACCCCCCTCCTCGCCCCACACTGGACTCTACTCTCTGGGAAGCAGGAACCATGTCACACTTCTTGTATCTCGGATGCGCCTTGTGTCAGCGTCTATCTTGCCAGTGAAGGGGGTTAAAATGCTTGTTGAATGAATATATGCTCCTTGGTATATATGTACAGGTTGCCAATTCAAAAGCTCCTGGAAGCAGAAATTGAATAAAGTGGACTGAATGTCTGGGAGACAGTAGGGAGTGGTGGTGACTTTGGCAAATGGGAGAATGTGGGCCCTGGCTGACAGCTATTACTGTCACTTCAGCTGGATGTGGCCATCTGGGAACAGGAGTGCTGTCTTGCTGAATCTTCTACTTTTTTAGGGGAAGCTGGACATTAGAGCTTTAAGGTGCAATCTCATATTTAAATGCTTAAATTTAGTTCAATTAGAAGACCCGAGGAAATAAATCTGGGGCCCAGATGAGGAGTGTGGGCTGCCAGTGACACTGTTCCTGTTGGGAGGGCTTTACTGCTCTGTGGTGAGATGAGATGTTTGTTGGTGAAGAGGTGAGTTACCATATCCCAGGCCATCACACTGGAAATCTGTGCGAACTCACAGATTCCTCCTCCGCTCCATCCCCTCCAGCCTGGCGGTCACCTCTTGGCCTCTGTCTGTGTCAGAGACAAGCTTATCACCTGTCGGTCCTGTCAGCTCCTCCCACATTCTCCAGCGAACACTCATGGGGTGGGGGAGTAGGGAGACGGGGTGGGGGGGGTCGGCGGTGGAAATCTCTGGGAAGATGGGCAGCGTGGCACTGACAAGCTCTGGGGATGGCAGCGTTGCACTGTGGTTACTACAGTTATTTAGGAGAGAGGCAGACCTGGGCGTGAATGTTGGAGCTCTTATTGGATATTTCACTTCACTTCTCGAGGCCTCAGGTCCTTGATCTGTAAAGTGATCATAATTTCTGCCTTGCAGGTTAGAGATAAGAATTAAATGATCTATTAAGGTTATAAATTATATATAAAAAGTTAAAGACGAACACATAGACTCTCCTTTTTTGGTGTTCAAGGGAGCACTGGAGAGCTACTTATCCACTCAAGGGTCATGACCCAGACAGGGCTGGCCTTGGGTTTGTCTTGGGGTTTGAGTGATGGTGGTGGGGGTGGGGGTGACTACGGGCACCGTGAGGGGCTTGGGGGGCAAAACTGGGAGATAAATTGCAACTGACTCACAATTTGGGCTCGCTTGACACTGCAATGGCCCTGAGGGTTATCAGTATTTTTATTTCTGATCTGTGATTGGAATGCTGCTGAAACCACGGAGGTATAAAAAATGATGTTCTTTCCACCCCCTTTATTCGCTGTGGCTGGCTTTCTCTGTGTTTCAGACAGACTGCATAGTTCCTGCAGGATGACAAATAGGTTGCTGGCATCTGAGAGTGGGATGCGGTGGGAAAGTTGGAGGGGTCTCTTTCCTGTATTCTTTGGGCGCTATTGGAAAGCAGGGAGGATAAGAGAAACTTTGTCTAATTTGTGGAGCTGGAATTCAGTACAGAGAAGACACCCCAGGTGGGTGGGTAATATCTCACTACATCTGGAATTATCCTGGTGTGTGTGTGTGTGTGTGAGAGAGAGAGAGAGAGAGAGAGAAAGAGAAAGAGAGACATGCACAGGCACACACACATCTGGTTTTCTGAAGATGCTGATGAACCAAGATACGTCTGAGAAAATATATACACCAGGTAGAATAAGAGAGTAAGCCCTTGGTTTCTCAAGATTTCTTCACAGCCTGCCACATCATTGCTATTAGGGTTACTGGCTCTTTAAGCTCCACCTGAGAGAGAAAGCTCCCCAAGCTTGTTTGATAATGAGAATTTATTCTACTGGCTTCTGACATGGGTACAAAATACACGGTGTGGGTGGAAAGTGGTGTCTCCCAGACCGAACGGTGGGTAGTCTCTCCTGGCACTGCCGACTTGGAGCCAGGAGTCAGACGGAAAGCTCTACTGCTTCCCAACCGTGCGTCTCCATGGAGATCACGTCCCCTGTCTGGGTGTCCGCTTCCCCATCTGTGACCCATCTACGCTGCTGGGAAGTGCTTTATGTGTAGTCCCCACTCTCGGGAAGACAGGACACTGTGTCCATGTCTCTTTAAAGTCAGGGCTGATCCCCACAAAACACAGAAATGTAAAGGAGTATTACTTTCATAAACCGAAGGAAAAAATTTCCATTTTTATCTCAAGCCCTGTCTACCTCACACCCTCCCTTGAAAAAGCCTAGAAACTTCGGCTCTAGAGCTGGGAACTCAGAAGGATGGAAAATGTGGATGGCAAACAGGATGGAAATCCAATCAGATGCAGAGAAAATGACCAGCCCGCAGCCTTCGGGGGCTTCTTTGGGGGTGTCTGCCTGAAGGATACAGCCCCAAGCACCAGCCAGCTTACCAGCACCATCCCAGGAGTTCCCACGGCCGCCCTGAGGTGGAAATGAAGACATTGGGCTGTGAGAGCCTCCTGGGGCTCCTACTGGGGACTTCCTCCTATAAATCAGCCCAGACAGCTGCGTCCACTTGCGCCAGGGGATAGAAAAATAGACCCTGTTGCTAGACAGCGATGCAGGCTCCACAAACACGGTGGGATCAGAGGGCAGGGGGCTTGGCCCAGGCACTGGCCAAACAGGCCCGCCGCCCCGCGGATTGTTTGTTTATTTTCACAGTGGCACTGCCTGTCTGTGCCACAGGAAGGACGACCCCTCCGCCCCCCTCTGCTCTGCATGTGTAGACCACTTACTGCTCACCCTGCAAAGGCCACGGCTGCAGCGAGCCCGCTGACCTGCTGGCTAATTGATTTATTTGAGTTGCACATGGACTGTCTGCTAGGTCCAAGTTTTGAAGCTGGGGAAGGACACAGTCTACTAAGAATGTTCAGCCATTTGGTTATATTCTATCTGGCTTGCCACATATCTGACTGAGCAAAAAGAGAAACCTTGTACTTACGTATTTGCCCCCTTCCCCTCATCCGCCGTCATCCCACCATCACCACCACCCCCCTTCCACCAGGATCTTCGCTTTCCAATCAGCCTCTGGCCCGCCCAGGTAAACGGGCTATGGCAGCTGTGAGGTTGAGCCGCCTTTCCTTCGACTTGAATGGATCTCTTCTAAAATAAAACGACTTTTCCAACATTTTAAAATTAAATTTTAAAAAATACATTAAAGTAGAAAGATTTTCACAGTGAACCTATGATGCCACACCTATGTTCCACTATTAACATATTAGGATATTTGCTTTATCATATACTTATTCCTCAATCCATCTTATTTTTGACATGTTTCAAAGTATATTACAGACATCTGCACCCTTCCCTCTAATTAGTTTGTTATGTATATCAGTAACTAGATCTCAATATTTTTTGCCCCCTACGGGGGATTGAGCCCTCAGCCCGGGCATTTGCCCTTGATAGGAATTGAACCTGGGATCCTTTACTCTATAGGCCGACGCTCTATCCACTGAGCCAAACCGGCTAGGGCAAGATATAAAACATTGGCATCACCCAGAAAGTTCCCTCATGTCCCTGCTTAGTCAATACCTGGCTCTACTCCCTCAGAGGCAGGGAGTTCTGTTCTGATTATTTCCCCCATAGGTTAGGGTTGCCTGATCTAAAACCTCCTATGAATAATCTTATACACTGTGCTCCTTGTGTAATGTTTTTGAGGTTTTTCCATGTTGTTGTCTATAGCAATAGTTTGTTCCTTATTATTTCTAAGTAGGATTCTACTATATGGATATTCCACAGTGTGTTCATCTCTTATCTCATTTATTGGACCTGTGCTATTTTCAGTTGATGGGTTGGATTAAAAAGGTTACTATGAATGTTCTTGTTCAAGTCATGTTGTAGATATCGTTTCATTTCTTTTGTTATA
Source organism: Myotis davidii (assembly GCF_000327345.1). NCBI lineage: Eukaryota > Metazoa > Chordata > Mammalia > Chiroptera > Vespertilionidae > Myotis > Myotis davidii. The sequence continues at coordinate 3,984,897 of NW_006293784.1, read as the reverse complement.
AATATCTAAAATTGAAATTACTAGTTCATAAAGAGTATGTGTAGACTTGATTTTATAAAAAAAACTGCCAGGCATTTTTTCCAAAGTGATTTTAACATTTATACTCTACCAACAACGTATGAGAGTTCTAGTTGCTCAACATCCTTGCCAACATTTGATGCTGTCAGTCTTTTAAATTTTGGCCATTCTGAGGTATCTCAGTATAGCTTTAATAATTTTAGTAAATATATATATATATATATTCTAAATTCTGAGACTTGATTGATCAATATCCCTGGCCTGGCTTTCATTTTCTAAAAATAGGTACATGCCTTAAATGATCCTGGGCTCAATTAAAAATATCCTTTTCAAATTATTATGATTACTGCCCATTAATACTCACCTGGTATGAGAATTTCCATTATAAACTTCTCTTTGGGAGGGAGATGTATCTTAGGAAGTGAGTAAGAGATGTGCTTTTAAGAAGAGGGTTTGATATAGACCAGTGATGGCGAACCTTTTGAGCTTGGCATGTCAGCATTTTAAAAAACCCTAACTTAACTCTGGTGCCGTGTCACATATAGAAATTTTTTGATATTTGCAACCATAGTAAAACAAAGATGTATATTTTTGATATTTATATATATTTAAATGCCATTTAACAAAGAAAAATCAACCAAAAAAATGAGTTCGCGTGTCATAGGTTCGCCATCACTGATATAGACTCTTGGGGATGTAGTCTTTGAATGAATGAAGTCAGCAAGCGCATCCGTTGCTAGGAATGCTGACATTGCATGTCTGGTAGCAGCACCTTGAATGTCATGTGCTTAGTCCTTGGAGCTTTTCCTTCTGTCCTGGTCTGAGTGCTGGCTGGGACTGTGATCCTCCTTGCAGGCCTCTTGTGGCTTTCCTAGTGGCCGTCTGAGTGTGTCCTGTCTTTCCCGCTCAGACTGCCTCTTCAGCAGGCCTCTGTCTTTCTCCGTATGCTCCACCTGGGCTTCACGCCCCAGGCTCTTGGTTTCAATCCTCATTTATATGTAAATTTATCTCCACTTTAACCTTTCTCCTGCGAGGAGACCTCTCCTCAGAGCCATTTTCTAGATGCACAACTCTGTTTACGATGTTTTAATAGTTCCCCATCCCCTGGGAGAGGGAGCCCATAACAGCTAACAGTTTTCTGAATGCTCGGGCCTAGCCCCACTCTATATCAAGTTGATGTGTGTTATTGCATTTAATCTCCACAGCAATGTCTATGGGGTAAGTCATAGTTTTATATTCATTTTTAGATGAAGAAACTGAGGCTTAGTGAGGTGAAGCAATTCAGATATAGTCACATGATTGGTAAGTTGTGGAGTTGATAGTCAAAGCAGGGAGCCTGACCCCAGAATCCAAACCTTGAGGCTCTTCATTGTCCCTCTGTAATGTGACCTCATCCTGTTTTCTGGGCTCCAGTTCTGACACTTCCTATCTCTCCTCTTGCTTCACTCTGGGCTTTAGCCACACTGACAGACACACTGTAACGTGAAGCAAGCCAGGCTCTCTCATACCTTTTTGATTTGGCAAATGCTATTGCGTCTGCCTAGGAGAGTTGCTCCACTTGCCACCTTTTGCAGAGTTGGACTCATCTGCCAAGAATAAGTCCAAGCGTCACTGCCCCTGTGGACCCTTCTGGAACAAGTGTTGTTGCCGCTACTCCTGGTTTCCTATGGCAAGTGTGTTTTTGTGTCGTTTCGGTGTTTCAGCATGTGAGTTACTTGAGACAGAGACAGGCCCTCGTTTTACTCATCTTGTCCTAAAAAAATAGCTTACAAACTGAAAAATCACGGTTACTCGATTTCTTAGGTGGGGTTCCCTGGGAAAAGGACACTGAAAACCGCACCTCGGGGGAGGGGGAGGAAGGACTGAGTTAAGCACAGTTACTTCGCAAGCCTCAGCTAGTCCATGAGGAGCTCTGGAGATGTGACTGTCTTTTGCACTGGTTCTCATTGAGGCCTGGGATCAGGCTTTTGTCCACCAGTGTCTACCAAGCAGCTAAATGTGGGCTGCCCTGGGAAGGGGTATATGCTTAGGTGGTGCCTTGAGCAATTCTAGGAGAAGAATTTAGCTATGAGTCTGCAGCATCCAAAATACTTTGGGCAGCTCAGAAGAATGTGTTGGTTCTGAAGGAGATAGCACACCACTGTAGGCACCCGCTCAGC